>NC_081531.1:4510093-4827593 GCF_030273125.1 Centropristis striata | reverse complement strand
GAAATGACCAAAAAAAGACACAAAATGACTAAAGAAAGACACAAAATGACTAAAAAAGACGCAAAAAGACATGAAAAGGATTCAAAAATCGACCAAATAGCCCAAGACTCCATAGAGTTAATTGTCTCATTGTGGTTTGAGTTGTTTGTTGGACTGATTTGGACACATTGTCTCAGTGGAACAGTCAATAGTGTGGGATTTGAAAGAGATACAGATAAAGTGAGGATCGACTCTGTACCCTTAACCCCCGATACTCTGCTTCTCACTGGCCAGATTGTTCTCCCCGCTCACACACACACACTGTACACACACATACACAAACACACACACACACACACACCACCACCGTCTCAGCTCCAGTTGCCAGGGAGACCGCCATACCAGGGCTCTGACCCAGGAGGTTTGGGACTGTTTTTCAACCCCCCCTCCCCCCCAAAAAGCAGGAGAGATGGCAGCTGTAGGACAGCTGTTCCTACCAGGCCCCGGTCTGAAACCACAAGCACCGTCCCACCGTCAGAGCAGCCGGGACGGCGTTTTAGGGGACAAAAACACCCCGCAGCCCAAATGATTAGACACATCTGCCTTACTTAGTAGGAGCTTCACAAAGTGTGGAAAAGAACAGCAGATTCTGTGCAGCAGCAATAAAAGACGGACGGACTGTAAATCTCAGCTCCCTGCCAGTTACTGGGCTGCTTTTATTTCCTCTGTGTACACACACATGTTGGTTTGTTTCATTTGCTTTAGGAACTCACACTAAATATAACATTATAGCTCACCTGGACATGGATCTGCTAAATGTGGACTGTGGTGCACTGTAAAAAATTATTTGGTTGTTACCGAGACAAAAAAAACTTTGATTTAAACCTCTGAAGTCCAGGAGATTTTGGTTCAAATGTGTCAACTTTCTCTGCATTAATTTCTGTCTCTGTTTAGCATCTTTCTGTCCTTACATCACATGCATGGCTCCTTTTTCTCCACACAAACTTCACAAAAATCAGTCAGATATTTCATTTTATTTTAACCCTTTGATGCACAACATGGGTCTAAAATGACCCTCATTCATTCCCTTCATGTTATTTAATGCTGCTGTGTGTTTCTGTGCTCTATCTTTTGATATGAACTTATTTTATGATTGAATATTCCAAGTATTCTTTAAATATCTTGTTTTTGATAACAACAGATCATTATTTCCATTTTGTTTCTCATACTTTATGAAGAAAAAACGTTTTTGTATTATAACATAGCTAACTACTTGGCTAAGTAGCTTGCTAAGCTAACTACATAGCCAAGAAGTTAGCTCAGTAGTTAGCATAACACGCTACTTAGCTAAATACTTAGCCATGAAGTTAGCCAAGTAGTTAGCTTAGCAAGCTACTTAGCTAAATACTTAGCCAAGATGTTAGCTACGTTGTTAGCTTAGCAAGCTACTTAGCCAAGAAGTTAGCTACGTTGTTAGCTTAGCAAGCTACTTAGCCAAGAAGTTAGCTAAGTAGTTAGCTTAGGAAGCTACTTAGCTAAAAAATGGATATGGGTCATTTTTTAACCATGTTGTGCATTAGAAGAGTAGTGACACAAAAAGGGGATTTTATTAAAAAATAATAATAAAGGAAAACATGAAATTAGGATGTATGATGACCAAAAACAAACTAATTGAGGAAAACCTGGAATACTGAATGATGAAAACAATTTATTGCAAAGATATAAAACATAAAAACTCCGTCGGGTCGCTTTAGACCATGCTATGCATCAAAGGGTTAACAAAGTATAAAGCTGCCAGGAACCCAAAATACAAACAAAAGACAAAGGTGGAAAATGTACCATTTTTACCATTCATACACACAAAAACAGCAGAAATAATAATAAATAATAAAACTACAAAACAGTCTCTTTGCATGTAAATTATGATTAAATGGTCTAGAAACATTAATGGCACTTTCTCAGCTTGTCTACATATCATATATAAATAAAGTTATTACTGTCAATAAAACATGTGTATTTCCAATAAATAGATGGACTCCAGAGGGTTAATATTCTACCTCTTTCTCTTTTTCTCTAACTACTCTCTAAGCTCAACACAAGGGAATGTGAAGCTCCCTGAGCAAGGCAAGACGTTGGGAAAGGATGAGGAGGAGGAGGAGGAGGAGGAGGAGGAGGAGGAGGGGGATCAGTGAAAAAAGGGGAATGTGAGTTTAGGAAGAAAGAAGACAGAGCAATGGCGGGAATGAGAAAGAAGATGGGGGGATGGAGAGGAGAGGAGAGGGAGGGCTCTGGAGATGGAAAAGCAGGGAGGACAGGGGATGAATGGGAGAGGGAAAGTGGATATGTGGAGATACTTGGCTTTGGCCCCATCAAAATAGCGGTTGTCATGCTAACTCAGCCCTCCCTCCTCTCTGAGACGGAGACTCTCTTTCACCTTCACACTCTAAAACTTCTCACACACACACTGCAAAACCCAACTGACAAAAAAATAAGAAATAAATGACTAGAATTAAGGAAATGCATGCTCGAAACAAGTAACATTCCCTCCGTGGATATTTAGGACAACCTCAGTCTGTGGACACTTCTTTAACCCTTCTGGAGTCTCCAAAAGCACCAAATCATGACTTCTTCATGACAGAAGAAGACTAGAAAACAAAGCAGGGTGGAGCCCTTGCAACATTTCAAATTCTTCATTGGGCATGATAGTGAAAAAAAAGATTCAAAATCACATTTTATGTTGGACTAAAGGACTAAAAAAGTCACAAAATGACCAAAAAAAGACACAAAACGACCAAAAAAGACACAAAATGACTAAAAAAGACACAAAACAACCAAAAAAAGACACAAAATGAGAAGACAGAATGACCAAAAAAACACAACACACACAAAATGACCAAAAAAGACACAAAAAGACACAAATGACCCAAAAAGACACAAAATTACTTATAAAAACACGAGATTGAGATTTCTTTATGAAAAGTGCTTTACAAAAAATGTATTATTATAATTATTATTATTATTACATTATCTGCCAGTGCAGTAAGTACATTTTTCTTTGTAATAATTCTTTAAGTAAGTCAAAATATCCAGGCACTGGAAAAACCAATGATGTCTTAAAATAAGTCCAAATATACTTATTTCAAGCAATTGTGGCTTGAATCTTCGTTCGTCCGTCGTAGTCGATGACAACCAGGACATCAATTTTTTCATTGGGGGAGGGGGGGCCAAGAGCGGTGCGTCCGCCTGTGGCCAATAAGACCGATTCGGGCATGGAAAGATTTGCCGCAGATATCGCATGTAATGCCAGTGTCTGGTGGAGGGAGTGCAGCTCTGGCCTTCCGGACCTGGCGCTTTTTGACGGCGGCCCTGCATCTTGCTTTCTCAAAGGCCAAAGCACCACTGCCTGCAGCCGCTCTCCAGGCGGGGCGATTGAGGGCCAGGTCTTCCCAGTTTGATAAGGCGAAGCCGAAAAGAAAATGCTTTTAAAATAACATTCAACCTACATGCAACTAAAACTGTCAATTGGAGCCAATATTTTATGTAAAAACTCACCATATTCAACAGTTGAATAGCTTGAAAAGCATGAAAAAGCTCTTGAAAAAGTCTTTAAACAATAAGATAATGAAATAAACACAGAACAAAATAATACTAATACTTAAATAAGCACATACAGCTATGGTCAGTAGGTAAATTATGCTCAAAACAATATAATTAAGATACTATTGCTAGATATAAGAAGAAAATACTTGGTAAGCTTCATGTTTTTGCAGTGGCAGTGTCTAATCAAATGCAAAAGTTACAAGGAAACAGCTTTTTACATTAAAAAACAGTGTGTTGTTATGTACAGTTTGTTTTTTTCTAACAATGATCACTTCCTCTAAAATGTCATGTTTTGCACTGACTCTAAAATACATTAACTTTTACGCAGATGCACCAAGAGGTCATTGGAAAGTTTTAATCATTGCTGTTTTCTTTCTCTGTCTTTTTTTTTTTTTGCTACCAACTTTGATTTATATCCAAGATGCCTTTGCCTACTCTTTCCAGCCAATGTATATTAATACAGTGGTTGCCCAATGCTGGCAATTATCGTCTACAGTGTATTCTCACACCTAAACTTCAAATTATAGCGCCCACCAACCTTCTGTGCAAACACATTTGATGAAACAGCCTGAGTTTGTGTTGTGTTTAGTGAGAAATACTGTACAGTCTATTACAATAAGCTCGCAAGACAAAAGCACAGTAACAGGTGTTGGCTGTGACACATGAGCAGTTAGTGTGTATTGGCTGATCAACGTGTGAGAGGAGTGTGTGTGTGTGTTTGTCAGTGTGAATGTGTGTGTGTGTGTGTGTGTGTGTGTGTTCATGGAGAGCTCGACTTGACATCATAGTTTGCTGCAAATGGAATTTCAATTTACTCCCATGGTTGTTGTTTTTTTATTTTTTAAGTGTACTGAGTTATAAAAGTATTTGGAAAAGCAACACATTTTAGATCTAAATTGGCTTATATTTACATGTAAATGTATGCACATATTTTAAACATTCATTTACTCTACCTGAACCTCATTGCACAAACTGTAATGGCTTGTTTTTAGCCTACTGTGGTGTGTAGTGTAAGATATTGCTTGTAGCGCTGTGATATTTGATATTGTGATACTTGTGATAAACTTTATTATTATAAGATCGTTATTCTTGTTCTTCATAACTTTTATTGTAAAATGCTTTAAACCCTGCCATGTGGCTGCAGTGGCTACATTTGATGACTGGTCCAAAGAAAAGTAATTTGGGTTTGCAGCGACTTTTCAAAATAAAAGCATCGTGGAAAGGGAACTTTTGATACAGTTCACAACAGTGAAACTTAAAACTAATTACATTTTCCGGGCATAAGCCCTGAAAAGATCATGCATTGTGTTGTGTGTGACTGTCCATCTGTCTGCTCATCACTCATACATAGACCAATCAGCTTAATACGTTTAGTTCACATTTTTGACTATATGCTTAAGGAACTCTTATGGTTGCAGTGATTGATAATTTTCTTAAATCTTTTGTTATAGATTGTCAGGATCATATTTGTCTTTGTTCATGTGACTCCTATGAGATGCACCAGTGTAAACATTACTCTCTCTCATCAACCATAGCTGAAATAAAAACTATTGCTGCTTTGTACAGCAGTATGAACCCCAAATACACAGATTTTTTGCTGTGATTTAATTGATATTAACAGATCAAAACAAAGCTGAAATAACTATAGACACTGTATCCCAAATCAGACACATCTGCAATGCCGCACTTTCCGGTGTTTTCACGGTAATTTGGAATAAGATCGCCACCACCAGTGTTGGTAGAATTAATTTATACATATTTAACAATCTACATGTGGAATTTAAGTTATGTACATGGAGATTTACATGTCTAATTACAATATGAAAGTAACTCTGATGAGAGTAAGCAGTAAGAACTCTCCGACGACGATCTTAAAAGTACATCTGTATTTTTACTGTACTGTATTTTATTGTGAAGGACAGTGTCGATAACGATGGTTGATAACGGTGTTATTTATGTGGCTTACCCAGAAACATCCAATTTCCCCCTGAAAAACTCAGCAGCCTCCATTGTTTAACAGTGAGGAGATCCAAGTGTCAGATGTGGGATACAGTTAGCGCACGGCTAATTCACCAGCGTTAGCGTCCTTTAGCCGACTCTGGTAAACCCGAGGCTAACGTACACGGTTAAAACAATATACGGTTCAAAAGATAAGAAGTTAGACTTTAGTTTCACACTACTTCATTCATTGGAAACACAACATGATCATTTATATTAGTAGTTAATGTCAAATTTTGATAGAATGCTAGCCGAACGGTGTCCGATTTGGGATACAGTTAGCGCACGGCTAATTCACCGGCGTTAGCGTCCTTTAGCCGGCTCTGGCAAACCCGAGGCTAACGTACACGGTTTAAAACAATATTCGGCTCGAAAGATAAGAAGTTAGACTTTAGTTTCACACCATTTAATAAATTGGAAGTATAACATGATCATTTATATTAGTAGTTAATGTGAAATTTTGATAGAATCTTAGCCGAACAGTGTCTAATTTTGGGATACAGTTACGCTAAAATTGACTGATTTATAACTAAGTGGAGTCATAGCTAACTTCCTGTTGTTTTGTATCACAAGCATACACCTTTATATAACTATGTTTTTGTATTCCATTAAATTAATGTGTTGTTTCTATGTAATCTTATAGTGTAGATTACAATTTCAGCCTTATTCTTTCAGCTGCAATGCTGGTGGTCGGTAAAAATGCTAAATTTTTGAGTGGAGTTGGGATTGATCAGTCACAATTAAAGATACTACCCCACTGTGACTACATTATAAACATTTTGATTGAACCCTTTATGCGAAAATATCAAGTATTGGGACACATACTTGAGGGCAAATTAATCATAAAAAAATCACATGTACTGTTGAAATACCAATGGGTAACCATTGGTAAGCCATTGGTTAATATTTTAATATTTACAAAGCGCACATAATTTTGTAATGAGATACCTAATTCCTGAGATGCATCACCAGATCTCCTCTCAGGTGATGTGTTGACGCCTTGACAGCTGGTACACAAGTCAACAACAAAAAACATGTTGTCAAAAAGGTGTCATGTTCTTTACAGCAGTATGTTCTCTGCAGGTTCTTCCCGGGCCTGCACGGCAGATTCACACAAGTGGAAATATGAAACACACGACACACACAGACAAACCTTTAAATGTGATGCATTCTTTCTCTTAGTCACAAGTGGGCCAGTTTTGGCCGCCCGATGACAAGAAAACACCAAACGTAGAGGGGCTGGACGTTGTTTCCATAGAAACAGACCTCATGCGAAAAGGTCACTGTCAGAGGTTTTCCTCAGAAAAAGGCAGAAGGATTATGGGAGGGGGGGGGGGAGTCAGGCAAGAACAAAAAAAAAAGGCAGTTTTATTATCCATTTTTATACATTCCTCTTTCCCCTCAACGAATATTCTAACAATGATAAAAATGTAGGATTTAAATAGCGCAATTACATGGCTGCGAATGGTGAGAGCCCCCTCTCTTTTTTATTATTATTTCTTTATTCTCTTTTGAAGTCGGGAATTGAAAAGGGAGAGTGGTCGACAGCCTGTGCGATGCCTGAGCTTTGTGTTTCCGTGCAGATACGTCGCCTGCCTGCCCCCTCAATCACTGGCAGTTCCTTCCTCTCTCCCCTCCCTCTCAAGTCGTTTTAATTAAGTCAGTCTCACTGGCATGGTAGGCAAAGATAATTGGAGAGGGTTTTTGGATGCCATTTACTCTAAATGGCGCCTGTTTCTTCCCATTCTCTCGCCTTTTCTCCACTCCCACAGCTTCTCCCGCCACCCCTCCCTCCCGCTCCTCATCTCCTGGCAAGGAGTTACCTATCTTCCCTTCCCTTTCCTTTTTCTCCGCTTCCATCTTATATTCAAACGTGAAATATGGATTAACTTCTTCTGTGTGGCTGAGGGGACGACTTCCTGTGAATTGCAAATTTTGGCCAACACTGCAATTTATTTGAAATGGCAAATCAGGCGAAGCAATTTAGTGGAAATGAGGAGGTTCTTTGAACTTTCTCTCCTTTGAAAAAGTTTGTGTTTTCTCCTCACATGGGGAGCATCTGCTGAGGGAAATCTTATAGAAATGTCTATCTCGTGCTCTAATGAAAAAGTACAATTCTGAAAACAAGATGGGCTTTGATTTGCCTCTTTATTTGTGTGAATGAGGTGCCGGAGAATGCTTTGAAAATCTTCCGCCATTGTAGAAATTGCAAGTTGTCAATGAAGTTCAAAGTTCCATTCATGTTCCCCTATTACTTCCATATGTCAGCTTGTTACTTCAAAGCAAGCCAGTGTGTGTTTATTGATTACCAACTTGAATTATATTGCATTTCAACACGCTAGCTCTAAATTCACTTGCACTATATGGGGTAACATTGTAGAAATGTACAGCACATGAAGTGTATCATATACCCAATGAATGATTGATAGGCTCAACTAAACACAGTGAAAGGTGGAAGTACATGTGTCCATACTAATCCATGTTAGCAGCACCACCAATGTTTCAATGATCCATGCTGTATGTCAACTGTGCGGGATAAGTCAGTGTGTGTGTGAGTGTTAAGTGTGCATGTGGGGCTCCCTCTATCAATCAGGTAGGGCCGGGCCCTGCTGCTGAAAGGGGGCTACAGTGGGCCACCCATCCAGCCAGGCGCTCTGGGGAGATCTAATGTCCTTAGTGCCTTAATGCGCTCCAGATGTCCCTTCAGCCGAGAGAGAAAGAAAGAAAGGGGGGCGAGAGAGAGGGAGAATGTGAGGCAGTAGTACCTCAAAGTAGACCTCGATCTGCCTCATGGACTGTAGATTTGGTTTGTAGAATGTTCTCCTCAGGGGGGTTGATGTTGAGACACCTGCAGTTTTGTGTTTTTGACAGCCGGAGAGAGTTATCTTCCCATTTTAAACATGCTAAATAGCAATGGCTTCAGTCTTTCAATTGTGTTTACGTCTTTGTGTGTTCCTTGCAGTCTGGTGTGACTTCATCGTCTTTGCCTCGCTCCTTCACTTCTCTTCTTTAAAGCCACATTTTGTAGAATTTGTATTTTTTACAGTGCACACCACTGTCTACACCACTGTCATGAATTTGAACAGCCGTACGCGTGCCTTTGTTTTTAAATTAATTACTTACGATCAACAATAAGTTGACAACGCAGCCAAACATGAAGCAAGACAAGACATAGCAAGCCAGCTAATATTACTAACATTGGTAAAAAGACACTAACCCTAACCCTAACACTGTCATAAATATGAACAGCCATATGAACTTATCAAAAATAGGTTTACAACACAAACCCTACCAAAAATGAAGCAAGACAAGACGTAGCAAGCCAGCTAATATAACTAACATTGGTAAAAAGACACTAACCCTAACCCTAACATTGTCATAAATATAAACAGCCATATGAACTTATGATCAAAAATAAGTTTACAACACAAACCAACCAAAAATGAAGCAAGGCCAGACATAGCAAGCCAGCTAATATTAGCTATTATTAACATTGGTTAGATGACACTAACCCTAACCAAAAATAAGTTTACAACACAAACCCTACCAAACTGAATCAATCAATCCTGCTGTTGGACCAATGTTAGTAATATTAGCTGGCTTGCCATGTCTTGTCTTGATTCAGACTGCTACCTCAGATTACCTGTCTTCAAAGAAGAGCTCACGAATAAATCGCAAATGTTGCCCTTTGCTCTATATTCTCTCAAAAAGGCAAACCCATCTCTGAATGGATTTCTATTTCTTGCAGCCTTTTATGCTGTGAAGCTCTATAAAAGCCAGTCCAAAATGTTCCATTGTCAGGCAGCCTCTTGCTCGATTACTCTCTCCTTTTCTCTTCTTCCTAAAATGTTTTTAAAAGGTTCACACAAGCTAATATAACTTTCAAAAAGACCATAGCAAATTATTAATTTAATTGAATTCATAGTGTAGTAAAAGTTTTTATAGTTCATGTACAATTAACATATCATTTTGTTATTGATCGTCAACTATTTGTAAAAAGTGAAATAAAGAAAACCATGACAGAGATGGGTTTGCCTTTTTCAGTACATATATAGCAAATGGTACAAAGTGCAAATAAAATGTGTTATCTTTGAAGACTGGTAATTCAAGATGGCAGTCTGAGTCACTAGCCTGCTCACTTTACTGTTTTACTGCCAGATTTACTTTCTTTTCTCCTGTAACGACTCCTTTACCTCCAGCATGACCAGGACTTTCCCCAGACTGCATACATCCCTTTCTCTGCCTCTCCTCATCTTCCATTTCTCTCTAACTTTCTCTTTTATTCTGAGCTGTCTATCTCTATCCACCCTTCTTTCTCCTGTCCTCTCCCTCCCTCTCCTGCTCGTGTCTCTATACTGTCCACCTCTCAGTCCGTCCTCCCCTGCCACGCATGCTCCACGCCTCTCCCCACGGCATTTCAGGGGAAATTTAATATGAGTTTGTTTGGCGTTTCCAAGAATTCCATTCGGCTGCCGGCTCTCTTTGCCCCCCGACACTAAGACAAACACAGGCCGTCCAGCCAAGAGCAGCAAACACTACTGGAGTTGGCCTCATTATTTGGACTTCGCATTCAGTGGCATTTTTAAGTGGAAGAGAATGGTGGAGGAACAATTACTTTGCGCAAATTTACTTCAATGCACTATTTCACATTTCCTACACAGTTAAACAAAAGTGGTATACAGGTCTGCTCTCTTCAATTTTACTGTTACACGGCTCATTCCCCCGTTTGTATGTGCTGTTAGTTTGGATAGCTGTGTTTGTTCTGCCTGATTTTACTGTGGTGTCCTGCTGCTTTAGTGTTTGGTAATCCTCCCAGAAAGATGCTCCTGTTCTTGACCAGGTACCATTCCCTCCCAATAGCATACAAAAAGAAATGACAAGCTAGCAGTTAGCTATTTTTTTCCTGGAGAACCACACCACATTAAATCTGCAATTATTTTTACCAGCAGTTTGGTTTATAGCAATGTCCCGAGGGTGGTGGGCACTGACGTGTTTAATCTCAGGTTTTTCCTCAAAAGACAGACTTTCAGATGTGTGCTTTGAAGGATAATTCTCATTGTTCATGAAGACGACTGTTGCTATGGTCTTTAAAAGAAGACAACAACAGTACTTGACTACTAGTCAATCAAATTCACAGCAGGACAAGAGGTTATCAGCCCTACATGGCATCAAATTTCACTGCTAAATGCTTTAAGAATGTGTTATTTTTTGTTTTGTTTTCACGCTCCAATATATTGGGCTGCTATATTGGAGTTTATTGTTAGACACTGACCTCCAGTGGCCGTTGTAATTATTACAGGAACGAAGGAGGAAATGACATAGTATAAAGAGCGACAGAGTCCAAAGAAGGAAGAAGGCTTCTGGGATGGATGTCTCTTTAAACACAGGACTTTAACCCAGGAAACCCATGTTTGCACTGTGTGTCAAAGTAAAATTGTGAACTGGACATTAAAATTATTTTTATATCACTATGTTCAGTAGGCTAACATATGGCATTTAATCCAAACCATTTTTTTCATAAACATAACCATGTAGTTTATTTTTTGGTCAATCTTTTCTTTGCCCTAAACTAAACTAAACTTAACCATGGAAATTTGGCGCCTGAACCTAACAAAAATGTGACCAGTCGTTTAATGGTGTGATAAAAACTTTCTGTACCTACACGGTCGGCCATAAAATTTGAATAATTTTGTTTCTGGACACAATCGTCTGTTAATTATGGTTTCATTTTCATTGTGATATGTTTGGTTAGAGATTGATTAATAAAGATTACACGTCATCTGTCAAGAATTAATCACATTGGCACAATCATTTTCATGGAAAGAGGAAAAAAAAATGTATTCCAACTTTATGGGCGACCGTGTATAATAGGTGGAACAGGCACCTTTTTATCATATGTATGAGGCTGATAATAAGTGCTAATAGCCATCTATAACATCTATAAGTCCAAACATGGAGCTGTGGATAGTTTTCTCAGACACTCATCAGGTTCATTATCAGGTTCAGAAGTTGCAACCTCATTTGTTGGTCAGTGCAGCATGAAGTTTGACTCATATTGCACATTTTTTTCATACAAACTCCACACAGCAGAGCTCCAAATTGGATTTCTAACCGCAACCCTCGTGCTGTAAGGCTAAACCACCATGTAGCCTGTCTATCGTGACAGCAGGTTTTTATGAAATACAAACAGTATTACATGTATATACATACATTTATAGCCTCCAGAGGTATGCATATGACATTAGACAGTTTTGCTGCCAGTAACGTGGCCATGCCTCCAACGAACTAAGTTGCCAGATGTCTCCTCTTCACTCCCTGCTTTGCATGCCCAAAGTGTCTGACCTGTCATTACCCCGGCTGATGCTCCACCAAGGCAGACTTGTCATACATGCCAGTCGGCTCAGTCATCATCTGGTTCTGTCTGGCCTGCAACAGCTCTTTGCCTGCCTGCCGTGTCCCTCCAAGACAAACGCACCACCCTCCCCTCCCCAACCAGAACTCTGCTGACACTCAAGTGGCTAACACTGTAGACACACACACACAGACACACACACAGAGAGACACACAGAGAGACATGCACAAGCACACATACACATAGAGAGAGAGAGCCACCCACCTGCTAATCCCCTTCTCATTAATCCCCCACCACTCTCCTCAAATATTCCCTTCTGCTGATCTCATTGTGAGGGAGTGTGCATGTGTGTGTATTGGTGGTGGTGGTGGTGGTGGTGGGGGGTAGTGCAACAGGGCCTTCTGCAGATGCCTGGTTCATTTAAAGTGATATTTCATTTTCAGTTTGGTAGAACATCCCCAATTTCAGCATATTCACACCTGCACAGGAGTTTAGGAGAATTCAACCTCTACCATCAGCTGTGCAGCCCAGAGGGATGTGTGCTCTATAACACTCTTTATGATTTTCTTCCCAGTGCACTCGAGGTAATTGCAAACATGTTCAACTACCTGTTTGAAAGGCACATCCAGGACAAACAGAGAATGTGATTTGGTGGTGCATTGTCTTTTTTTGGAACTGTGTTACAAATAGGTATACATTTCTTAAATCAAATAAAGACATGACTTACTGTATGTACATGGGAGACAAAACTCTGTCATCTCCAACAGAAATGTGTACATTTATGTCAGTTTTTAGTTTAACCTCTTTCTAGGTATACTTAGTATGCTGCAGTGTATCTCAAGTAAATTCCTCTTGGGTAATGTGTTCATTTAATATCTTCAACCAAAGCGAATTTCCCTAATTTTACATTTAGATTATAAAAAACTAAATGAGGCATCCTATAATGTATCCTCCTTTCCCTGAGACATGTGCACACCTGAACCCATTGACTCCTTTTCATGGTTTGCATTAGCTGTGTTCCCATGGTAACATTCATCCTATTTATATTTGCAAGCCCATGATTTGGATATAAAGACCATCTCAACTCAAAAAAGGATTTTCTGGGATACTAGATTGAATTCCTAACACACTATTGTAAGAATGCTAATGAGAAACAATGCTAATCGTTGCATTGGAACTGCTGCTAGCATCTTCATTGGATTGTGGTAGACACAAAAACCTTATTTAGCTCAAGTCATAGGTGAGCTTAAGCACAAATATGATGAAGTTAAGCAGTTGTCTGACATTATAACATTGTCTAGTAATTATATTTATCTATATATATATATGTATATATTTTAATAGACTTGCGAATTACGTTCTTTGAAAGCATTACCCCATTATGTTGCTAAAAAACATATCTGCCAAGTCGAAACATATCCTCAATGAATCAGCAATAAGTTCATGACAGTGTTCATGTTTTTATGGTTTTAAATAGACCAGAATACAAGCGGGCCACCACATACATGTGCACTACTATCTTTCACCGTTAACAGTCAACCTAATGTAGCCATCTAGCACTGGTGGGAAGGATGAGAACATGTTTGGGTCTGATCCAGTATTTGTCAATGTGAGAAAAGAATGTGTGCTTTCAGAACCCTTTTCAGTTTTTTTTTATAGTCCTTTTTTTGTGTGGAAAAACCATGCCAAACAAAATATTAGCCGTATCTTATGTATGTACAGTATTTTTTGCATATTTTAAAACATGTCTGGAGGAAGACTTTAAAGAGTTGTTAGAGCCGGAGCTCTTAAAGCCTCCTGTACTCTGCCCTGGTTCTTTTGTTCTAGACTTGGTTTTTACAAAAGACTCAAAACAACTGAATGCAGTTTACCATTTATTGAAAAAATAATAGCCAAATACAATGAGCAACACTGGACTCTGCTGTGTCCACGCCGGTTAACCAGTCAGAGTGCCAACAAGTTCCTCAATTCACAGTTATCTTCTGGGTGTGTGACCCACCCCAACAATAGGTTGGACTTTTTCGTGATTGGTCAATTTAGGATGGCGATGGCAGTAGCCAACCCATACTGGACACCTTGTGGTTTATGTCTTTTCAAAACTATGGTGCCATGCATGTATCTTTGTATATGTTTCTTACTGATATAGCTGCATCCTGACCTAATTCCAACCGGTTTTCAGGAAAGGTTCAGTAAGAGGGCACGATGTCTCTTAACCAATAGCCAAATAGAAGAAGTGAGTCTTGCTGAGGATGAGGGCAGGATGTGCCCCCTTGACCTGCAGTTCAATAGGGGAACTAAACTTTAAATGTTCGTTGAGCACCTTTCTGCAAAGTCACTGAAGTTTTTTAACAAATAATAGTTTTAACATTTCAGTTATAGCCAAACTAAGCAAAATATCCCTATCCTTCAGAGTCAAAAAGGGCTTATAGCACAATAAGCAATATGTTTACCAAAAGCAACATGTTTACTTTGCCTAACCATAAGTGCTTGTGTTACCTAAACCTAACCACATGACTAACTCAGGATGTGAACCCTGGTCTTTGATTAAAAAGCCCTGCGCTTTCAACGCTTATATTCACCCCAAACACTTCCTCACTTCCCAACAAAAACACTTGCTTTATTAAAAAAAAACACTGCCACTAAACGTATTCCAGCCAGCAATTATCTGTCCATGTATTGGGCTAAACAAGTGAGTAAATGTAATTTGTGGGAGAGCTTCGTCGATGAGCAGATTATGAAGCACCACCCTCCGGACAAACCTGACAATCTTTGCCCTTGTAGCTGTAAGCCTTAAATAACTCAAGAACAAGTATTTAATGGATTAGAATAGTGGGCTTGGGGTTTTCTAGGTGATACTGACAAAAATGAGATTATCCTTTAAGACTTGGCCATGGCATGTATAACATGCACATTACAGCACAGACATTTTGTCACGATGTGGAGCAGATTAAATTTAACAAGCTAGTGTATGGACTGTATTTATCCACCACCAAGGCTACAGCCTCGAAGATAACCACAGGGACAGGTAATTGTGCAGCTTGTTGGAGGATTATTGCATTGGGATATAGTATATTTTACAGGTGTTCAAGTTTTAGCTTTGAAATCATGATGATTCCAACAGCTAATGTCTAATACTGTGTGTAAATTCCCTGGTTGAAATTTCTAACTTCCAACCTCAAAGCACTCCAGGTGCACAATGCCACACTTAAACAAAAAAAAAACATGGCTGACTGTGACAAACTGATGTTTTTTTGGGAAGTGTATACATAATTGAACTCTCAGCAGTGCAGCCTTCTTGCATGTATAAACAAAACAGTCAGGGGTGAAAGGATGCATGAGGTACCAGACGCCAATATACATTTTATTTTACAACACTTTTATCATTGGAAGCGCACATACAACAGGTTTTATTATATGATAGTATGCATTGTTCTAATTGAGGAAAATATACTTTACATTGCCTTTTAGTTGATTGTTTTACATCTATAATGTTTGCTTCAGTGGGTGCTGCCATTGTTCACAAATAGGAACAAATGGGACTTTTCGTGGCATTCCACTGAACTTCAAGTGAGTGTTCAGAAAAATTAAGTTCCAAGTTGTCTGGAACACAGCATTGTTTCTGTGTACCAAGTCTGGATAAAGCAACTTGCTTGAGAAGTACTGGCTGCTGGTGTCCTTACAGCTTTATTATGGATCCCACTACTGTTCTTGGCAAGACCCGCCCTGCATAGCACTGAAGTGCTAGGATTGGCCAGGCTGGCACAAGGTACCGGTACCCAATATGTTCAGGTCCTAACCCCTGACCATTGGGCTATCCTTACCTTAATGACTCATGGTCATGCCTGACCTTTAACCAGTTGGGCTGCTACACAGGGCGGGTTAGAGTTGTTAGGTGTTAGGGTTTGATGTTAGAGTTTAGGGTTAGGTGTTAGAGTTTAGGGTTTAGGGTTAGGTGTTAGGGTTGGGGTTAGGGTTTAGGGTTAGGTGTTGGGGTTTAGGGTTAGGTTAAATCTTAGGGTTAGGTTATGATAAAATATAGGGTGGCAAAACAGAAAATTGTTTTGCCATGTGCAGAGGCACTAGCTAGTCCTTATGTATATTTTCTAAAATATCCCTGTGTGATCAGCCCATATTGCTTGGATTAAAAAATATTAATTAATTTAAAAAAATAAAAAAAACGATTTAAAAAAGTAATAAAACGATCAGATGAACAAAACAGTAAGTTTGGAGGAATAGTAAGTCTCTAATAAACAGGTTTAGAGTTAGGTGTTAGGGTTTAGGGTAGGGGTAAGGGGTAAGGGGTTAGGGTTAGGGACTTAAGAATGAAACAGTTATACTTTTTCATACAAAAATGTTTAAACAACTAACGAGCCACTGCACTTCTTCAATTCATCCATCAAGGAACAATTGAAAAACAAATTACTACTCCAAATGATTTTCAGTTAGATTTGTTAAATATTTGCATTAAAGCTTGGTACACATACTGGACTGTATTATTTAGGTTGTGTTGAGGTAAATGTCAAAGCAAATAAACCACCCTGCATCCTGTGTCATTCACTTGTCAGTCACGTCCCCCTACCAGTAGCTAAAGTTGTTCCAGAGTGACACGGATGGGACTCACTCATTGTGATAAGGAGGTATCTTTTAAAAAAGGGAACCTCGCAGATGCAATGGCAGATAAACCGCACAATGTATGTGCCAGCAAACATGACAGTGGAGGAAGAGGAGGACTGAAGTGGGGGTGGGGAGGGGAGTGGGGGCTGAAGCAGAGCAAAGTGTCTGGAAAGGATTCAGCGGGAAACTCTTGTAGATTACATTTCCTCTCCATGAGCTTGGCCGTTCCAATTTCAGCTTGAATTTTTCTACCTTCAGTGTTCTGATGGTTATCAGCTTAGCAGAGGAAATGCTCCTCCTGTGTGTGTGTGTGTGTGTCGACCGCAGGACGCAGACACTCGGCCCTGTACCACCTTGCAGAATCAAAATGCCTTAGCTACTATTCTTGGAGTTGGATGAACACAGCTAAATGGATTACAAGGTACATGCGGGAGTACATGTGTATACATATTTCACACTAAAACAACCATGAATCTCTTTGGTGGAGAGAATAGGATGGCTTAAATAAAACATCAGTTGACTTCTCTTCTGTGTTCCTAATCTTCATGTTCTTAATGCTTCATTTGTCAGTAGAAGAGGCTGGTGACAATATTTTCCGAGACCTAATTAAAGCAACGTTATGTAGAATTGGTATTTTTCACCCCTGCAGTTCCAGATTGCTTCACTTCTACACCTGTGCTGTATATTTGATCAGCTGTACACATTCATTTGTTGTGATTACATTAATTCTGCTCAAAAATTAGTTATTCGACAACTCTGCTGACAGCCAAACAGCAAGTGCAACAACACAGGACATAGTAAGCCAGCTTATATTTCTCACTAGTAATATTTAGTAGATTTTACTAAGTCTTTTCTGAGATTTACTCTGGTCCGACGGCCTCTTGCATGGTCTCTCTAATATGGGTGTCTATGAGGATTGATCCCTTTTGGAGCCAATTTGGTAGCTGACATTCATGTACCCCCCCTCAGGATGAACTGTATAACTTTTCATTGAGCATCATCATCAGGTCAACATTAAAATGTGTCCAATACTTTCGTTCATGATCAAAGAAATAATTAATGACATTCACATCAGCTGTATGTTGTGTCCAGTGCTAGCATGCTAAACTAAGATCATGATTATGATCATTATGCCTGCTAACCATCAGCGTGTTAGCCTTGTTATTGTTAGCGTGCTAGCATGCTAACATTAGCATTAAGCTCATGTACAATATATTCTCACAGAGCAACTTTGGGTCTAGATTTTCAGTCTTGATAACTCAGTGTGACTCTTTTTATTAAACGCTTGATGTGCTAGCATGCTAACATTAGCATTGACATAATGCACCTAAATACATTATCACAGAGCAACTTTGTCTCTAGATTTTCAGTCTTGATAACTCAGTGTGACTCTTTGTAAACGCTTGATGTGCTAGCATGCTAACATTAGCATTAACATCATGTACCTAAATAGATTCTCACAGAGCAGCTTTGGCTCTAGATTTTCAGTCTTGATAACTCAGTGTGACTCTTTTTAAACGCTTGATGTGCGACTGAGTATTTACGGCAGCAGGACGATGTGTGTGGGACCGAGTCAAAACAACTACAGTGTTTATGTCATTATTAATAAAGGAACATGTCATGCAATGCAACAGTATGGCTCACTGATGTGTTTTCAATAGTTTTCTGACAACAATGGATGTGTAGCACAAAGAAAAGCTATAGCAGCCTTTTGGCAGACACAATGCTTGTTAGTACTTTCATTTATTGTTTTGGTCTTTTCATCGGATTAGAAGAAAAATATGGCTTAAGATCCACATTCTACTAAACATCATCTCATCTGAGGTTCTCTGAGCCTTTTGCACCATATAGACACTGTTGCAGTGCTATTTTTGGGGAGTGCAATGTTGGCACTCTCCACCCACCCCACCCACCCGCTTCCCAGGAGTGTGTGTGTATTCGTGTGCCTGTACGAGTGTGTGTGTTTGTTTTAGGAAATGATGCAGCGCCAGTTTGTGTAAATTTATCCACGACAGAGCTGAAACAAAAATAAGTTCACTGAAGCAGGTCCGACAACCATTTGGTGGCCATGTTTGCCACGTGTTGTGTATGTAGTGGAGCATGTCCATGTTCTTATTATCATTTTCTATGTTGGGGGATTGAGGAGTGTGTTGCAGCCTACTGGGAGCAAACAAACCTCCATGCTGGCATATTTGCGTTGCAGCCAATGGGAAGCTGGTTTCACATTAGTGAGTGCTCACTCGGATGTTTTAACATTTTATTTTACAATGAAGAGTATCTCTGTTCTTATTAAGGACATTGTCGATCATTATTATAAGAATCTGACACAAGAATCAATCTAATAATCAATCTCTTTTGTGCTAAATATATTTTTGAGGAAACATATACATTGTTTTCCATTCCAATTAGGGCTGGGCGATATATCGATATAACAAATATACCAATATTTTTTTTAATTTGATATGGAATTATACCATATCATATGAATATATCGATATAGTTTAAAAAATGTCTTTCTTTATATATAAATAAAATATTTAGTCATATTTTTGTCATATTTAGATATTTCTGTAATGTTCGTTTATTCTTTTCTCATATACATGTATTTATTTCAGAAAAAGATTGGCCTATTTTACATCACAGGCTATTTTTATTTTTGATATTTTTTTATTTAAATGTGCACTTTATGGAGCTTTGATTTAAAAAATAAAAAAAAGAGGTACTCCTGTTGTTATACAGTATTTATGTTCACTTAAATATATGGTTTCAATAAAACTACTTGTGACATGTCATATTTGGCTTTGACTGAACATTTGCTCTCACTTTGTGATAAATATATCTATCTATCTATATATATATATATATATATATATATATATATATATATCGTATATCAATATTCAGCCTAGATATATTCGGGATATGACTTTTGGTCCATATCGCCCAGCCCTAATTCCAATCACTAAAACCCAATGAAAAAGGACATTATATAATATTTTTTTTATCTGGATGGCACAATGAAAAGCAAACCACTTTTAGTCATAATAATGAATAATCATAATTATGATAATAACATATAACTCAGTGCTTTGACTGCTTGCATGGGTCAATATTTTAATATATTTTTAAAAAAGGAAACAGTATCATTGTAACTCAAAATCCTGTTAAAACAAGTGTAAATTAAATCCGCATTTCTTCAAACATGATTTGCATTTCAATTGTAGAAGCATGAATAGAATAGAGACATGAATATAGACTTTCATGCATGTTTTTTTTTTTCCCACCAATTTTTTTTTATAAAGTCAGGTTGAAAATCAGGTACCTCTTGATACAGATGATTAAAGATGGTACAATCATTTACCTGCAGCCTGAATATTCTTTTCATCTTTGTCTTATATGTTTAGCCTCCTCAGAAAAAAAATCACCTCATTATAAGAAGGGCTTTTAGCTATGCTAATAAGGTTATTTGCATGCAAACCACTTGTCCTTGGGGAATTACAAAAAATTTCCAGCGTACTGTAGTTTTACTATCCATTTTACTTGAGACTTTAATCTAATTTTTAAAAGCAGGAAGGAACACAATCAAACCGGAATCTGTAATATCCAAACAAACATTTGCATAAATACAAAGAAAACAAGAATTGCAGTCAGATTGGAGCGCTGACGCCATTGTCAGCAGTTAAAGAGAGAGAAGGCAATGAATCTTGCAAACTGTCATACCCGAGGGGATTCCTTGTGTCTTCATTATGGCTGTGGGGCATATTTGAATATGTGAAGGGCGTTCATTAAGAAGTTCAGTATGAAAGAATAATCTGGAAAGGTTATAGATTTAAATTTGAGCATAAAATGTCATTGGAAATTGATAAGGACGAGTCAGTGGAAGCCTTTGAGGGAAGTGAGTGAGAGGAGAAGAAAACGCCCAAGGACATGTGTAGCATGATGTTGACCATGATGATGCAGCATATTGGCTTTTTTTTTTTTTTAAATACCGATACAAATCTATGACATTTTTCTTCTACTGAGCTGCTGAAGGATGAAGTTACCGTGTGCAGATTTCACCTTGTGAGACATAACAAATATACTGAGTGTTGCAGTTGGTTTACAGCTGACACAAAATGACCAAAAAAGACACAAAATGGCTAAAAAAAGAGACAAAATGACTAAAAAAAGACACAAATTCACAAAAAAAGACACAAAATGACTAAAAAAGACACACTATTACAAAAAAAAGACACAAAATGACTAAAAAAAAGACACAAAATGACTAAAAAAAGACACAAAATGACCAAAAAGACACAAAATCACCAAAAAAAGACACAAAATGACTAAAAAAAGACACACAATCACCAAAAAAAGACACAAAATGACTAAAAAATACACAAAATAACTTAATAAAGACACATAATTACCAAAAAAAGACACAGAATGACAAAAAAAAACACAAAATAACTTAATAAAGACACAAAATCACCAAAAAATTAACAAAAAAAGATGAGTCAGTGGAACCCTTTGAGGGAAGTGAGTGAGAGGAGAAGAAAACGCCCAAGGACATGTTTAGCATCATGTTGACCATGATGATGCAGCATATTGGCTTTTTTTTTTTTAAATACCGATACAAATCTTTGAGATTTTTCTTCGACTGAGCTGTTGAAGGGTGAAGTTACCGTGTGCAGATTTCACCTTGTGAGACATAACAAATATACTGAGTGTTCCAGTTGGTTTACAGCTGACTCATTTAATTAATTTCCCTTCACTCGATGGTCAACTCAGCCGTGAGCTCTGTTGGTGGAAGCTACATTGAAAGCATTAAGCTACAAATTACTTCACGTTGGAAGAATCTGTAAAGCTTCCACTATGTAGAAATGAATTTGATTAACCGAAACTGCTTAGAAAAAGTAGTTCACTACTTTGTAGAATGGAAAAAAAAGTGTTAATGAAAAATTGTATGTGATGACATTAAACTTAGATGGCAAAAAAAGCAAGCAACCCATGTACAGGTGCATCTCAATAAATCAGAAACACAAAGCACTCAATACTCTGTTCAGCAAGTTTTATTAGCACATTCGTGTTCCATACACCGCACAATTTTACATTATTTTACAGTACAACAAAGTCCCATACACCGCTCAACTTATATCTGTTGTATTTCCCAGCATTGATTCTTCAGCAAGTCTCAATGTGGTCCTATCTTCGTTAAGATATATATATCTAGAGTTAAGTTCACAGAGTGAGTTCCCACAATGCCTTGCATCTTGAATATCAAGTAGGTCGCCGCCTACTTCATGTCCCAACATGCAGGAAACACCAAATTTCCTTCACAGGTGGTAATGTGACTTTGACAAGAATGTGACTCCAAAATGTGGCTGTGACTGTAAACAGACATGTGAAAAAGTAGCTCATTTCAAAAAGCTTGATTTACTAGATTAAAGTGGCAAATCTACAAGAAAAAAATGTGCAGATTTAAGAGATTGAAAGTGGCAAATCTGCTCGAAAAAAGTTTTTTTTTTCAGATTTACGAGACCAAAATGGGGAAAAAAACAACTTTTTTTTTCGCAGATTCACCACTTTAAATCTCATAAATCTGCACATTTTTTCTGGTAGATTTGACACTCATAAACTTTTTTTCTCAAAATATTACCCCCCTCCCTGGGTCCATATGTTTATTACACATTCTGGCTGTATGTAATATCCTCCAATATTCTCTAGGGTTGAAATTTGGAGTTTGCAAGTATTTCAATGAGTGTCCTATTAAGGGTTAAAACCATGATCCCGCTGAACTCTGAGCTAACAATGTCCACAACAATGTAGAACGTCCTTCGCCGAGCTCTGAATCCATGCCTTATCTATCTAGTGGGATGAGTCCAATCAACAAGAGCAGGTGAATAAATGATACTAGCATGAATTGTAAGTGTGAGCTGGTGTGGAGCAGGGCTGGGTGGAGACAGGGAGGGGGGGCTGCTGGCTCAGGTTAATGAGGTGGTCTGGGAGTGTGGACTGGGTCATGACTGCAGTATGTGTGGAGTTGCTTTAGCCTGGGGGGGATTTGTAGCCCTAAGACCACTGGTGAGACTATCTTCGCCTCCGGCTGTGTATGCACTCGTGCCTTTGAGTGTGTGTAGGGATGTGTGTGTGTGTGCTACAGCCAGAGACAGTGTGTGTGTGTGTGTGTGTGTGTGTGTGTGTGTGTGATATTGGCCTCAGGATGACACTGGTTGATGCTTTTACTGGATGTAACCCTCTTATATGTTATATTTGCAACCTTTGTTCACATTTGCAACAATTAATATTCTTTATTGAGCATGATAGTGTTTTGAAAGTAAAAAAAAAAGATTCAAAATCACATTTTATGTTGGACTAAAGGACTACAAAGGACACGAAATGACCAAATACAAAGACACAAAATGACTAAAAAAAGGAACAAAAAGACACAAAATGACTAAAAAAAGACACAAAATGACTACATAAAGAGACAAAATGACAAAAAAAGACACAAAATGACAAAAAAAAGACACACATTTACCAAAAAAGATACACAATTACCAAAAAAAGACACAAAATGACCAAAAAAAGGCACAAAATCACCAAAAAAAGACACAAAATCACCAAAGAAGACACAAAATCACCAAAAAAAGACACAAAATGACTAAAAAAAGACACAAAATGACTACAAAAAGACACACAATTACCAAAAAACCCACAAAATGACAAAAAAAAACACACAATTACCAAAAAAGACACACAATTACCAAAAAAAGACACAAAATGACTAAAAAAGACACAAAATGACTAAAAAAAGACACAAAATCACCAAAGAAAGACACAAAATCACCAAAAAAAGACACAAAATCACCAAAACCAAGACACAAAATGACATCTCCTTCTATCTTCGCCTCCAGCTGTGTATGCACTCGTGCCTTTGAGTGTGTGTAGATGTGTGTGTGCTACAGCCAGAAACAGTGTGTGTGATATTGCCCTCAGGATGACACTGGTTGAAGCTTTGCTATCTCTGTGTTTAATGTTGGCATTTGTGCATTAATAAACATGCTTATGTTTGCATGCATGCCCATTCCCACGTGTGTGTGTGTGTGTGTGTGTGTGTGTGTGTGTGTGTGTGCATGTGTGAAATGTGTGTTTTCCGATTGCTGTGTTGAGTCCGACCACCAATGTGTACACAGCCCCCCCCCAACCCCCCCTCCGTGCCCCAATCTCATTACCATTCTGCCTTTCCCTCCACCATTTTACGCAACGCCATCAAGGCCTCGCCTCTCGCTGTTTGCATTGTAAATCAGGCCTGACAATAAGGCGATGATTAGATCCTACTCATATTCAAAAAACACCTGATTTATTTATTCATCTGCCTCTCTTGCAGGGCATCAAGATGCATAATATCTGACCAAGGTGACATACCCACTTCCAAATGTTATTCATTGCATTTGCAGGTCAACCTCTTAACCAACAAACTCAAACAGGGCAGATTAAATGAGATTTTGATGGGAGGATGTGTGCAAATGGCAGCTTCTCGGCTCCTTACGTGCACAGAAAAAGGCTGCTCAGCTGGTTTTCTCTGCCTCATGCATGTACATGTGATATCAGATCAGGTATTATCAGAATGGATGCTGCAATCTGTCACGGTTTCAACATTTGGAGAGCGCGTCTAGCCTTGAGTGTAAAACTGTGATACGCTGTGTCTGTTTTCATGAATATGCGCAAGATTATTATTTATGGAAAGCTTCAGGATTGTGACAAGTGGATCCAATTGATCACGAATTAAAATAAAAAATACACAAAAAGACACAAAGTTACTAAAAAAAGACACGAAAAGACACAAAAGGACCAAAAACAGACACAAAAAGACACAAAATGACTAAAACAGGAAACAAAATGACATAAAAAAAGACACAAAATAACCACAAAAGACACAAAATGACTAAAAAAGACACAAAATGACCATAAAAGACACAAAATGGCTAAAAAAAGGCACAAAATGACTAAAAAAAGACACAAAATGACTAAAAAAAGATACAAAATCACCAAAAAAAGACACTAAATGACTAAAAAAAGATACAAAATCACCAATAAAAGACACAAAATGACTAAAAAAGACACAAATGACCAAAGTTTGCTCTTCGGCTCCTTACGTGCACAGAAAAAGGCTGCTCAGCTGGTTTTCTCTGCCTCATGCATGTACATGTGATATCAGATCAGGTATGATCAGAATGGATGCTGCAATCTGTCACGGTTTCAACATTTGGAGAGCGCGTCTAGCCTTGAGTGTAAAACTGTGATACGCTGTGTCTGTTTTCATGAATATGCGCAAGATTATTATTTATGGAAAGCTGGAGGATTGTGAGAAGCGGATCCAATTGATCACGAGTTAAGTCAGACAAGCCTTTGCACTGTTGTTGTTTTGGTTTTTGAAGAAATTGGCATCATGGGGATTGGGCTAATTTCTCTCTCAGAATTACAGACTGCCCTTGTGAAATGATTTCATTATTTTTTTCTAAGCATTTCCTTGGTAATGAAAGAAAATGGACTGTCTCTCATGTGCTTTTGAAAAGGCTTTGACTAGTTTGTTGAAAACGGAATGGAGAATTGTGAATGGCCTAAAAAGAGTCTGATTGGTAATCAATACCAGGGAGGAAAATTAAGGTACATTAATATCCACATACTAGTAAAACACCTAAAGCACAAAAACTATGTCCCAAAACAACACATTCTCACTCCTAACTCGTTAGATGCCTGGTCAGTGTCAGTGTCAGTGCTCTTGCATCAGTTTTGGACCTGTCAGAGACATCGCTAAAGTTTTTTGCTTGTTAAATGCATAGTAGCTTTTCAAAATAAACGTCCTTTTTCACAGGAAATGACCAGTTATATATAACTTTATTGACACGTTGCCATGGATACGCATTGTTCTGCTTCTCTCCTGATGACGGCTCGCCTTGTTAGTGACCTGTCAATCAAAGGTAGCCCCGCCCCAAATCATACGATTCTTTATCTTCTATTTTCTTCTAAATGGGGCCATTATTTGCACTATTAACATCAAATTGCCTTGAAGAAGATTATTTACTAGTGATTGAGACCATAGTGTTGCCCTGAAAAAAATTCGGAGGTAATATATCAAGTGAGAAATTTTCTCATTTTGTATTGAAATGAATGGAACAAAATGCTTCTGCAGCCACACTTAATGCCCCTTGCTGTAATTTTTGGTAGAATACAGCTTAAGGCACTTCCTGGTTTGCCTCCCTGCTCAGAGCCGGAGGTTACCGCCTGGTTTTATAGCCGTCGCCATATTGGTTTCTTGCAACCAGCACATGTTCTAGCACTAGTGCGAGACACAAAATGACCAAAAAAAGACACAAAATGACCAAAAAAGGACACAAAATGACTAAAAAAAGACACAAAATGACAAAAAAAGACACAAAATGACCAAAAAAAGACACAAAATTACTAAAAAAAAGCCTGCCTCCCTGCTCATACCCGGAGGTTGCCGCCTGGTAACTGGTGTCCTTTTTCTTTTCCAGTCCAACACTAGACAAAGGTAAACATTACACAGCCAAACACCAAACACAGAGCTGCTAGCATGGCTGTGTCTTATTTTGTACATGTTAATTATTTAATGCAGGGTTGTAAACAATCATCATACGACAACCCTGGTATAAAAAAAAAAGTTATAACGTTGCCTTAAATGTAATCTAAACAGAATTTGATAATCCTTTTTGACATATATTCAATTGAAGAGTGTACAAAGACAATATATCTTCATGTTCATCCCCTCCACTTCAGTCATCCCATCTGTGGTTCGCTAGGTGAGTTAGTTGAGCGGTGTTCAAGAGTGCTATAAAAATCAGAACATCACAGCCTCAGTGGCATCAAACAGACAACTCACCAATGTGGTTATTTTCAGTTTTACATGTGAGGATTCAATCTGTGTGTGTGTGTGTGTGTGTGTGTGTCTCTGTCAGCCTTCGTACCTCTGTTCACTGCTTCGTTAGTCTGATTTTGCAGAGAGTGAAGTGTTGATAATTATACATGAGAGAGGGTCACATCTTTGTCTACCACGAGTCTGCTTTTAATGAACTGGTGCAAAACCCCTGCCAGGTCACAATCTGGAGTGTGACAAATCTTCTCCGTGACGCTTTCTGGGTTTAAATGACAAGAAGGAACCATTTTCTGTTTTGTAGCAGGAAGGAAGCATTCCCATTCTACGTTTAACCCTGTGGAGTCTCCAAAAGCTCCAAATAATCCAGACTTGTTGCCTCCATCAGACTAGAAAACAAAGCAGCGTGGAGCCCTACTGTACATTTACCTCTAAAGTTCTGGCTGTAAACTCCATGAGGCCAGTTTCAGTTTGATGATGATATACCAAGTAAAACTGGAGACAAGCTCAAATAGATTTAGTATAAAATGATAGAACTGGATGGAACCCTCTTATATGTTAGATTTGACACCTTTGTTCACATTTGCAACATTTCAAATTCTTTATTGAGCATGATAGTGTTTTGAAAGTTAAAAAAAAAAGATTCAAAATCACATTTTATGTTGGACTAAAGGACTACTAAGGACAAAATGACTAAAAAAGACATAAAATGACCAAAAAAGACACAAAATGACTAAAAAAGACACAAAATGACAAAAAAACACAAAATGACCAAAAAAGAAACAAAATGACTAAATAAATACACAAAATGACCAAAAAAAGAGACAAAATGACTAAAAAAAAGGAACAAAAAGACACAAAATGACTAAAAAAGACACACAATTACCAAAAAAGACACAAAATGACTAAAAAAGACACACAATTACTAAAGAAAATACACATAATGACCAAAAATGACACAAAATGACCAAAAAAGACACAAAATGAATGAAAAAAAGGAACAAAAAGACACAAAATGACTAAAAAAGAAACAAAATGACTAAAGAAAAGACACATAATGACCAAAAAAGACACAAAATGACCAAAAAAGACACAAAATGACTAAAGAAAAGACACATAATGACCAAAAATGACACAAAATGACCAAAAAAGGCACAAAATGACTAAAAAAAGGAACAAAAAGACACAAATGACTAAAAAAAGACACACAATGACTAAAAAAGACACACAATTACCAAAAAAAGAAACAAAATGACAAAAAAAGACACACAATTACCAAAAAAAGACACACAATTACCAAAAAAAAGACACAAAATGACCAAAAAAGACACAAAATGACTAAAAAAGACACATAATTACCAAAAAAAGATACACAATTACCAAAAAAAGACACAAAATTACCAAAAAAGACACAAAATGACAAAAAAAAACACACAAAATGACTAAAAAAACACACAAAATGACAAAAAAACACACATGACCAAAATTGTTCTTTCAAAATGTTGATCCAGTACATCAGAATAAAAAATCAATCATTATCAGGTCCTATAGGTGACCAACATGACATTTAAACATGTTTTAAGTATACAGGCAGGATGAAAAGGATTGAAAAACGAACAATATAGCCCAAAGAGCCTCTGTAGAGTTAATAGAAGTTGAGCAGTGTTCAACACATTCACCTCCAGACCGAGCAGACATGATGAATGTGTGTCCATGGCGGAGTGTGAGGCCAGAGGCAGTGATCACATCATATGTGACCAGATATGGATTTTCATTTCAATGCAGCTGGTAAACGGGGTGAGACTGCAGCGATGCCACTGACTAACCTTACATCAATACAGCACAGACCCTTTCTATAACGGAGAATAGTTGGAAATTGAATGCTGAATAGAAGCTTTTCTCACCGCGACAGAATCCGATGAAAGAGTGCCACTGCCTCCAATCCAAATTCACAAAACCCTTTGATGTTTGTTGGAATAATTTTATGCCTACTTCTCATTTTTCTCCATTTTATGCTTGCTTTTGAATTTTGATTGCGACTACAGGCACTTTTCAATTGATATGCATTATGAACTCTGTAATAATTCAAAGGCCTTTGTTGAGGAACAAACATGTCATTTGTCCTCAAAATGAATTTTACGACTTATTGTGCAAACCGAACACCTTTTGGCGAGTTCAGTCAGAGGGGCTGTCACATGGTGATTGTGTCTTTTTTTTCCTGAGAGATTTGTTCTTTTAGTAAGAGGCCAGTGTGTGTGTGAGTGTTTGATTTCACTGTTGAAATGAAAAGACTTGTTTGTTGGTGTTTTTGCAGTGTTCTGGTATGTTCATTCATGTTTCAGCAGCCATTGTATGGCACGTGTTTGTGCATGTAAAATGTAAATAATAACAGAATGCATCAATTCCAGAGTGAATATTTACAAAAAACTAAAGCTTATCAACATTATAATGTTGCATATGCTGTCTTTTTTAGTATCTTATTGTATTTTTTGGTCATTTTGTGTCTTTTTTGGGTCATTTTGTGTCTTTTTTTAATAATCTTGTGTCTTTTTTTAATAATTTTGTGTCTTTTTTGGTAATTGTGTGTCTTTTTTTGGTAATTTTGTGTCTTTTTTTAATAATTTTGTGTCTTTTTGGTCATATTGTGTCTTTTTTGGGTCGTTTTGTGTCTTTTGTGGTCATTTTGTGTCTTTTTTTAAATAATTGTGTGTCTTTTTTAGTAATTTTGTGTCTTTTTTTGTAATTTTGTGTCTTTTTTAATAATTCTGTGTCTTTTTTTGGTAATTTTGTGTCTTTTTTTGGTAATTTTGTGTCTTTTTTTAGTAATTTTGTGTCTTTTTTAATAATTCTGTGTCTTTTCTTGGTAATTTTGTGTCTTTTTTGGTAATTTTGTGTCTTTTTTTGGTAATTTTGTGTCTTTTTTAGTAATTTTGTGTCTTTTTTGGGTCATTTTGTGTCTTCTTTTAATAATTTGTTGTCTTTTAAAATAATTTTGTGTCTTTTTTAGTAATTTTGTGTGTATTTTTTGTAATTTTGTGTCTTTTTCAGGTCATTTTGTGTCTTTTTTGGTCATTTTGTGTCTTTTTTTAGTCATTTTGTGTCTCTTTTGTGTCTCCGACTCTCCTGTCAGAGACGTTGACAAAAAAGACAGCTATCTGGCTGCAGCCTTTCTCCATGTGAGTGGCGTCTGAATCCATCACTGCTCCAACACTCTGATGTTAAATGCTGGTTTAGTTTCATTGACGACTTGTAATTTGGGGTTTTAGCTGCAAATCTGCATGTTTTATCATGTCATACTGTGTGTGCTGGCTATGCATGTGTGTGTGTGTGTGTGTGTGTATTCAGTGCAGCACTATATGAGCATGACTGTTTGCACTGTGTGTGTTCACACTTGTTTGTGTGCCATGTGCATGTCTCTGCGAGTCATTTTGTGTACTGATTGCGTCTCCCGGTTTCTGTTCTCATTCCAACTGGTATCAGCTGAAAGGCATCTTCTCTGTTATCAGTCCTCATTTTAATTGCAAATGCAGTGAGCGTGTTAGTGATTAAATGGAAAATTGCACATTAATTGATGAGACTGAAGATAAAGCAATTCCAATTACTGCACAGTATTTTAGGCAGCCTCTCAAGTTTCGCCATCCCTCGAAGGAACGGGCCACCAAACGCCAAATTTGAGCAGCCAATCGTGCATCCATAAATATACACTGACGGAGACGTAATGTGCGCACAAACACGTGCCGTACAATGGTTGCTGAGGCGTGAATGTACATACAAGAAGAGACAAGAACACTGCAAAAACACCAACAACAAGGCTTTTCATTTTACAGTGGAATTAAACACTCACACACACTGGCCTCTTATAAAAGTACAAAGGACACAATTACCATCTGACAACCACTTTCACTGAATTCTCAAGAAAACCATGGGAAATGTCTAGATCAGGGGTCTCAAACTAGAATTACCTGGGGGCTGCTGGAGGCAGTATCAGAATGACCAAAAAAAGAAACAAAATGACTAAAAAAAGACACAAAATGACCAAAACAATACACAAACTGCCTAAAAAAGACATAAAATGACTAAAAAAAGGACACAAAATGACCAAAAAAGGCACAAAATGACTAAAAAAAAGACACAAAATGACCAAAAAAGACGCAAAATGACCAAAAAAGATGCAAAATGACCAAAAAAAGACACAAAATGACTAAAAAAAGGATAAAAAAGACACAAAAAAAGACACAAACTGCCTAAAAAGACACAAAATGACTAAAAAAAGACACAAAATGATTAAAAAATGACACAAAATGACCAAAAAAGACACAGAATAACTAAAAAAGACACAAAATGACCAAAAAAGACACACAATTACAAAAAAGACACAAAATGACTAAAAAAGACACAAAATCACTAAAAAAAGGAACAAAAAGACACAAAATGACTAAAAAAAGACACACAATTAACAAAAAAAGACACAAAATTACTAAAAAAGACACAAAATGACTAAAAAAAGACACAAAATGACCAAGAAATACACAAAATTACAAAAAAAGACACAAAATGACCAAAAAAGACACAAAATTACTAAAAAAGACACAAAATAATTTAAAAAAGACACAAAATTACCGAAAAAGACACAAAATGATTAAAAAATACACAACATGACCAAAAGTGTCGATCCAGTAAGTCAGAATAAAAAAAACAATTATTATTAGGTCATATAGGTGACCAACATGGCATTTAAACATGTTTTAATGGTTGTGGTGTGGAGTTTGGAGGTCAGAGACATGCAAATGGCACACAAACAAGTGTGAACACACACAGTGCAAACAGTCATGCTCATATAGTGCTGCACTGAATACACACACACACACACACACACACACGCACACACATGCATACCCAGCACACACAGTATGACACGATACACAGTATTGCAGCTAAAACCCCAAATTGCACACAAAATGATTAAAAAAGACACAAAATGACTAAAAAAGACACAAAATGATTTTTAAAAATGACCAAAAAATACACAAAGTGACCAAAAAAGACACGAAATGACCAAAAAAAGACACGAAATGACCAAAAAAGACACGAAATGACTAAAAAAAACACAAAATGACTAAAAAAGACAAAAAATTATTAAAACAAGACACAAAATGACTAAAAACAGACAGAATGACTAAAAAAAAGACACAAAATGACAAAAAAACACAAAATGACAGTGGAAACAGTCATGCTCATATAGTGCTGCACTGAACACACACACACACACACACACACACCTACACACACACACACACACACACATACACACACACACACACATGCATACCCAGCACACACAGTATGACATGATAAAACATGCAGACTTGCAGCTGAAACCCCAAATTACAACTGGTCAATGAAACTAAAGCAGCATTTAACATCAGAGTGTTGGAGCAGCGGTGGATTCAGACGCCACTCACATGGAGAAAGGCTGCAGCCAGTTAGTTGTCTGGTCTCTGACGGGGAGTGGGACGCGTTGCCAGGTCTGCTGGGTCTCTGTGGGGGGATGAGCTCAGTGGCAGGGAACGTCTGTCATGTTTTGTCCCGGTTCTGCAGAGAGGGATGTTTGCATCTCTTCCTGTTTGGCAGCAGGAACCTGCAGAACCACCCAAAGAGTCTTTCTACTCTCAAGGAGCACAGAGCTCTACACAGATGCTGAGCCTATAGAATGAACATTCACCAGAGGGGTTATAATGCTGCATAATACCTCTGTAGTAGTCTTCACTTAGATATAAAAACCTTTCCTGCCACATGCCATCACACTGTACAATAACAGATAATAGTCTGGTTCATTATATACAGTCGCTTTATGCACTTTATGTGTTTTTATGCACACTGTTCACTGCACCTTATTTGTTTCACAGCACCAACATTTTTATACTGCATATTCATATTTATTCTGCACTGGAATTCTGCTCCTTAATACATACTCCTTCTTTAGACACTTTATTTTCTATTGTATTTTATATTTTATTGCTTGAAGTATGCCTATGTTGTTCTTTTATCTATCTATCTATCTATCTATCTATCTATCTATCTATCTATCTATCTATCCATCTACATATCTACAAAATGACTAAAAAAAGACACAAAATGACTAAAAAAGACACAAAATGACCAAAAAAGACACAAAATGACTGAAAAAAGACACATAATGACTAAAAAAAGACACAAAATGACTGAAAAAAGACACAAAATGTCTATCTATCTATCTATCTATCTATCTATCATCTATCTATCTATCTATCTATCTATCTATCTATCTATCTATCTATCTATCTATCTATCTATCTATCTATCTATCTATCTATCTATCTATCTATCTATCTATCTATCTATCTATCTTTCTGATATCTCTATGTAGTCAGTCTGTCTTTATTCTGCCCTACAAAGCCCAATTAGGGCTGGGCGACATATCGATATAAAAGATATATCGATATATTTTTAAATGTGATATGGAATATCTTACTATGACTGTTTGTCATATTTAGTTATTTTGTAATGTTCGTTATTCTTTTCTCATATAAATATATTTATTTCAGAAAAAGATTGGCCTGTTTTATTTCATAGGCTATTTTTATTTAAGACATTTTTTTTATATAAATGTGCACTTTATGGAGCTTTGATTCTTTTTTTTAAAAGGTTGTTATACAGTATTTATGTTCACTTGTTCACAAACGGTTTCAATAAAACTACTTGTGACATGTCATATTTGACTTTGACTGAACATTTGCTCTCACTTAGCTATAAAATATCAGGATATATATCGTATATTGTTATTTAGCCTAAATATATCAGGATATGACTAGTGGCCAGCCAAATTAGTTATAGGTAGATAAGTGATATGACACTTATTTCTACATGTATTGATGAGCATTTTTATGCTCAAAAATCATGATGATTTATTTCACCTTTGACCCCAAAAATTTAGTTACTGCACTCTGGTTTCTGCTGTAAAAAGTTCTAATAGTAATGCACAAACAGAGTGCAGTAACTAGAATGTAGACTTAATATTATAAAGTAATGTTATTTTTTAGTCTTATATAATTTTTTTTACTTAATCACTATCTAGAGAATAATTTCCCTTAAAAAAAACATATAACTTATATTATTCTTGTCTTCACTATTCAACACAATGAAGAAATACAAGGCTACACTGTATCACAGTCAAAGCAAACAGCAGTTGCTGCAATTTTAATGATTATTTCTCTGAAATAAAGCAAAACTGAAATTTAAAACTTTATAAAAGTCACAAGATAAAACAGACATTAAGGAGTTCATTTTTAGTTATAATTCAATTTCGAGCAAAAATGTAGCTACTGCAGTTAGACTTGACTGGACTTTTGTGTGATATCAGTGTATGGATACTTCCCTGGTATGACATTCTTGTTAAATATATTTCATTATGAAATTATTTTCCATCACTCTTTAACCTCATGACTCAGTCACATATTGTAAATCCTCAGCTTGAGGCAGATTTACTGCACATCTGTATTTCCTGATGCAGCAGCTCTGAACGGATCAAAATGATCAAAAAAAGACACAAAATTACTAAAGAAGACACAAAATTACTAAAAAAAGACACAGAATGACTAAAAAAAGACACAAAATGACTAAAAAAGACACAAAATCATTAAAAAAAGACACAGAATGACTAAAAAAAGACACAAAATTATTTTAAAAAGACACAAAATGACTAAAAAAAGATACAGAATGACTAAAAAAATAACTAAAAAAGACACAAAATGACTAAAAAAGGACATAAAATGACAAAAAAAGACACACAATGACTAAAAAAAGACACAAAATGACCAAAAAAAACACAAAATTACAAAAAAAGACACAAAATTATTAAAAAAGACACAAAATGACCAAAAAAGACACAAAATGACTAAAAAAAGACACACGATTAACAAAAAAAGACACAAAATGACTAAAAAAGACACAAAATGACTAAAAAAAGACACAAAATGACTAAAAAAGACACAAAATGACTAAAAAAAGACACAAAATGACCAGACATCAAGGAGTTCATTTTTAGTTATAATTCAATTTCGAGCAAAAATGTAGTTACTGCAGTTCGACTTTATGCTATTGTTTTCCTTTTGTGTGATATCAGTGTATGGATACTTCCCTAATATGGCATTCTTGTTAAATATATTTCATCATTAGATTATTTCCATCACTCTTTAACCTCATGACTCGGTCACATATTGTAAATCCTCAGCTTGAGGCAGATTTACTGCACATCTGTATTTCCTGATGCAGCAGCTCTGAACGGATGTCTCACATGTTCCAGTTGGATTCACTGACTTATAATCACGTCAACGCTCAGCATCAATACTGTTCATTTCCAGAGCAGCAGCCCAGTGGAACGGCTGCTTTCTGCTCATGACCACACAAGGCTTTATGTGGCATTATGGGACACTTTCCCAATAAGTGCAGTGGCTCAAGGTTTCCTATAGCGAACACTTGGACATTGAAGAAATGTTTATCTGACGATCCACATCAGTTTGTATTGTATTTATAGTCCATGTACAACCCACAGTCCCAAACAGTTAGGAGGCTGTGTAAAATGTAAATAATAACAGAATGCATCAAATCCAGAGCGAATACTTACAAAAAAATGTAAGTTTATCAACATTGAATGCTGCATAATAGTGCTGTTACAGCATGGGTCTCAAACTCGCGATCTTTTTAAAATCATTTTGTGTCATTTTGTCATTTTTAATAATTTTGTGTCTTTTTGGTAATTCTGTGGGGTTTTTTTTGTAATTTTGTGTCTTTTTGTAATTTTGTGTCTTTTTTTGAGTAATTTTGTGTTTTTTCAGTCATTTTGTGTCTTTTTTTTGTAATTTTGTGTCATGTTTGGTCATTTTTTGTCTTTTTGGGATAATTTTGTGTCTTTTTTGGTAATTCTGTGTATTTTTTTTGGTAATTTTGTGTCTTTTTTGTGATTTTGTGTCTTTTTTAAAAAAAAGTAATTTAGTGTCTTTTTCAGTCATTTTGTGTCTTTTTTTTGTAATTTTGTGTCTTTTTTTGGTCATTTTGATACTGCCTCCAGCGGCCCCAAGGTAATTTGATTTTTTGAGACCCCTGTGTTACAGTGATCATTTTTGACAGATTTGAATTATTCTCCTTGTCCCTGTAATAGCAGTGAGTCTGTTGTCATTATTTATTCATTATTTTTATTTATAATGATTAATATGTTATGGAAGTACAGTCAATGAAAAAAATATTAGACCAGCCTCGTTTTCTTCATTGCATTTTAGTTGATATATTAATGCCTGGTACAACTTGATAAAGATTTAGGTTACTACTACTAATAATAATAATAATAATAATAAACTTTATTTATATTTCATCAGCTCAAAGTGCTTTTCAATAAAAACAAAGCAAATTCACTGGTATTATAAACAGGAGACACACAGAGCAATTCCAGTAAATTTATAAATAAACAAATTATATATAAATAGCCATGGAAAAAAACGATTAGACCACCCTTTTTCTTCAGTTTCTTGTTCATTTTAATGCCTGGTACAACTAAAGGTACATTTGTTTGGACAAATATAATGATAACAACAAAAATAGCAGATAAGAGTTTCATTTAAGAGCTGATATTTTCCATGGTTATCATTATATTTGTCCACACAAATGTACCTTTAGTTGTACCAGGCATTAAAATGAACAAGAAAATGAAACTAAAAGGTGGTCTAATAATTTTTTGTACACTGTTTTTTGTCAGAAAAGTATCACATTTGGATTAACTTCAATGTGTGAGCTTAGAGCTAACATTTATATTTCATAATGATTGCAACCAGTTCAGTTTGATGACTGAAATTGATAAAGTTTACTCTCACATTTATAAAACCACCCTTTCCCCCTGAGGTCAAATAGTTAATTTACAGGATATTTTCATGCAGCGTAAACACATAGGTTATACGTAGCTCCAGGATGGAGCCCCTGCTGAGCTTTCCTATGTACGTTGGTGCTCTGGCGGGGGGTCTATGTACGTGTGTGTGTCTGTGTGTGTGTGTAACGTACCCCTGAACCAATTAGCTCCTTCAGTGGGGGTGGGGGCGATGGTTACAGCGGCGTTCCACAGGGTACAGCCCTCGGCCCGGTGGGGTTCCGGCCAATAGCAATTAGCCCGCCGACAAGAGCCCTAATTAGCCCTTTTGATTGGCTCGGCAACAGCGCAACAACAACACATAGAGACGACCAAGGTGACTCAACCAAGATGCATTGCTTTAAAGCCAGCTGTACTGTAATTAGTAAACAAGCATAGCTGTCTGTAATTGGTAAACAAGTAGTCGGGTTTGTTTGCGGTGTCATTATGAACCTGCTGGTATGTAAAGTATTTCTGTAAAAGGGCTCCATGATTGAGTCTGTGTTGCTTTGTTTTCTTTCTGCTTGGCAGCACTGTTAGATCACTCAGTATTAATACATCATCCGGGCCGACTGTCAGCTCTATGCAATACATGCAGAGGGAGACCGAGGGAGATAGAGCAAAGAAATAAATTAGTAAATGGAGACGGGGAACAAGGAGTGTGAGAGGGAAGAGTGAGATGTTGCATGAGAATCCCATCTCCTATTATTTAATCATAGCAGCACCTGGTGGCTGCTGCTGTAATAGAATTTACAATCACTGCTTGCACTGGGTTTATGTTTGTCTCCTTTTTTCTCTCTCTCTCTCTCTCTCTGTTTCTTTCTTTTCCCCAGTCTAAATGTGAAGCTATCCCATGATGCAACATGTGTCCCCAGCACCTGCAGTGACAATGATGGCCACCCAGAGCGTTCCTCCACCATCGTACCAGGAGAGCCAACAGGTCTGAGCTTTCATCACAATCTAGCTCAGTACACTGAAACTCAAAGTACAGCTTTAAGAATGAATGTTAAAGGCCCTGGAATCGTATATATTTTTCAGGTTGTTACTTTGTGATGGAATCCTACACAAATATAGCATTTTCTGTTAGATAAGTTAGATAGATAGATAGATAGATAGATAGATAGATAGATAGATAGATAGATAGATAGATAGATAGATAGATAGATAGATGGATGCATGGATCGATGCATGGATCGATGGATGGATGGATGGATGATGTATGGATGGATGCATATATGGATGGATGGATGGATGGATGGATGGATGGATGGATGATGGATGGATGGATGGATGGATTGATGATGGATGGATGGATGGATGGATGGATGCATAGATGGATGCATAGATGGATGATGGATGGATGGATGGATGGATGGGTGATGGATGGATGGGTGATGGATGATGGATGCATAGATGGATGATGGATGGATGGATAGATGTATGCGTAGATGGATGGATGGATGGATGGATGGATGGATGGATGGATGCATGGATGGATGGATGGATGGATGGATGATGGATGGATGGATGCATAGATGGATGTATGCATAGATGGATGGATGGATGGATGTATGCATAGATGGATGTATGCATAGATGGATGGATGGATGGTTGGATGGATGGATGGATGGATGGATGGATGCATGGATGGATGGATGATGGATGGATGGATGATGGATGGATGGATGGATGGATGGATGGATGGATGGATGGATGGATGGATGGATGGATGGATGGATGGATCGAAATAAAATAATAATAGTATACTAAATAATGTGGTGCTGGGCACAATTTCATTATGTTTGTGCACCAAAACTACATGGTAAAGTTTAGGGAAAAGAAACTTAGTAATTGTTAGATTGAGGCAAAAACAAACTACATTGTTAGTTTTAGTAAAAAAAAAAAGATTATGGTTTGCATTAAATAACTTTAGTGTTAGTGTCACATGATATGAAAATGACTCACAGAAAGAAATGGTCAATTCCAGTAGCAGCACAACACCAATACAATAAATAGAATAAAGTGAATAACTAGTCATAATGTGCAAAATAAGAGAGTTCAAGAGACAATAAAAATACAATATAAAATATAAAAACAAGGAAATATTATAGTATATATTTCCTTGTTTTTATAACTATAACAACAGTGCTTTAAATAGTGCAAATGTTTACAACGGTCCAGCTAGATTTTTGTGTTATTTTTATGGATTTGAAGTGAATGAGGCTCAGTTTAAAAGAGGTTATTTCATATTCCTGTGCACCAATCACAGTTATTATCTGATTACAGTTAATTAGTTTAAGGAGATTAGCATTCAGTGTTAAAACCTTCATAAATAATGATGAAGGATGATTTTCTTCCCCAAAACATTAATGTAAGCTTTTGCTTAGTCAAGAGTTTTTAATGCTATAGGCAGTATCTCAAGTTTAAAAACAAAGTTTTCAGCTGAAATCACCTGTGACTTTTAGAGCAGAGAAACAAAGAAACTGTTCAGTTAATGACTTCAGGTCTTAAAAACTACAGTCGTAATCTCATGATAATTAGTATGTTAGACAATAATTACAATAAAAGAAACAGTCCTGTGCAAACATTTTAGGCAGGTGTGGAAAAATGCTGTAAAATAAGAATGCTTTCAAAAATAGAAATGTCAATCAATGTACAGTCATGGAAAAAAGTATTAGACCACCCTTGTTTTCTCTAATATCTTGTTTATTTTAATGCCTGGTACAACTAAAGGTGCATTAGTTTGTTTAATTTAAGAGCTGATATCTAGACATTTTCCATGTTTTTCTTGATAATAACCAAAATCATTATCAAGAAAACCATGGAAGGTCTTAAATTAAACTCTTATGAGATATTTTTGTTATTATCTTTATAATTGTCCTAACAAATGTACCTTTAGTTATATACATATATACAGTATATAAACATTTTTTTTTGCAAACATTTATAATAATCTTAATTACAATTGAGGCAATAGTATAGGACATGACAATAGTGATGTCTTATATAGTGGATAATGGATAAGGGCCTTAAAATGTCCAGGCATTTAAATTATACTTGGCTTTATGGATAATACATTTTCCATTTCAATTAATAAGTTGACAATTTGCTGAATTTTCTGGTTTTCCTTTTCATACACTATTATATCTTTGGCAATTAATAAAAAAAAAAGGAAAAAAAAGATGCATGTCATCATAGATAAATGACATAACTAATGATTTGTGTCAATTAGAACCCTTAAAACTCTTATCAACAAGCTGTTAAATATAAAACTCTAATAACAGAAATCCAAATGCACGACTCACATAATAATGTGGGATGTGGGATTGGTTACGCTGTGTAAAAACTACTGTTAACACCAAATGCAGATACAGAGCATCCTCTGTATAAAACCATGTTCCTGAGTCTCTATAGGAATATTATTATAATTTTTCATAAAGTTGAAATGCAGTTTTTAATTAAGACATGACTGATACATACTGTAAGTCAGTGTAAGAATAAGAGGTCAGGCCCCAGCCTGCAGTGTTCACCACAACATGTGGAGCCACCAGCAGGTCACTGTAATTACTGGAGCCTAATTGTGGCTGGACACTGTAGACCAGGGGTGGGCAACAGGAGGCCCGGGGGCCACATACGGCCCGCACCCTCACTTGAAGTGGCCCTCAGTACAACTACATGCATTTGAGCATGAAATTTTAAAAGTGCAGTGTAGAAATGCACAAAATTACTTCTTGCAATTCCCTTTCTTTCCATATATCCCGTGGCTATTCCATGGATATTTGTTCCTATTGGTTTGTTCCAAGTCACGTGACTTTCAAGGTCCCGGCGGTCAGAACAAAAAACATGGCGGACAGTTCTTTAATTTTTAGTGAAAAAATCAATATTTTGACTTAGTTTCTGCATAAAAATGGATTTTGATCACATTTCTAGCGAGAAATATATGTTTTATTTTCTAAATATTCACTCAGTGAATGTACATAAACACTTTGTATGTTGGAATAGCCACGGGATATGACTGTCATTAACTTGCGTTGTAGCGAAATCCGTGTCAGTTTCACGGAAATTTGAGTGATTCCGTGGCTATTCCACGGATTTTGAGATAACTCTATGGAGTCTTGGACTATTTTGTCCATTTTTGAATCTTTTTCATGTCTTTTTTGTGTCTTTTTTGGTCATTTTGTGTCTTTTTTCTAGTAATTCTGTGTCTTTTTTTAGTCATTTTGTGTCTTTTTGTGTTTTTTTGGTCATTTTTGTGTCTTATTTTGACGCCATGAAGAAGTCGTGCTCCGGCGCTTTCGTGGACACCATAGGCGGATTTTGAGTTAAGCGAATCCGTGGCTATTCCACAGATTCCTGTGAGACCAGGTTGCAGATTTAGTGTTTTTATCTTGTTTTTAGACGCCTCTTTTTTGCTGTGTACATGCATTTGAGCATGAAACATGTTAAGTTACTGCACTGTAAACATATTTAAAATTGCAGTTTCATCATATCTGGTTAAGTGCATGCTCCTATATGTGGCCCTGTGATAGTGTCCATGATAAACTGTGGCCCCCTGCAGCATTTAGGTTGCCCATCCCTGCTGCAGACCGTCCCATAGAGCAGGTTCAGGTTCCTCCTCCTCGTCCACACCACCTCTGTCTGTTCGCCCAGAGGATTAGTGCCATGGGAGAGCTCCCGAGCTGCAGTCTGCGCGCTCGGCAAATGCAAATGAGAGCTAGTTAAGTGTGAAGAAGCTAATTTATTTCCCATTTGGTGCTGGGATTAAGACTTGAAGCTTCCTCCCACCACACCCCGACTCAAAAAAAAAAAAAAAAATACGCAGGGTGGGGGTTGTTAGACTCATTTCCTCAGAGAGAATGAGTGAGAGACGAAAGGGATGAAGAAGACAACTGATCGTTTTTGTAAAAAGCGTGTCACACCCTGGCCTCCCTTCAGCACAACAACACCAAAAGAACACATCCTCTCGTGATTCCCTGTTAAAATTATTCTTGGCTTTATGGATGAGAAATTTCCATTTCAATTAGTAAGTTGACAATTTGCTGGATTGTCTGGTTTTCGTTTTCATACTATATTACAACAATACCTCGGTTAAGTCATGGTCACCTAACATATATATATAAAAAAATGCTCTTCTTCTTTTCTCTTCTTCTCTTCTTTAACATATAGCACTCCTGTAGCGATTCCTCTCTTTCTCTCTCTCTCTCTCTCTCTCTCTCTATATATATATATATATATATATATATATATATATATATGTATATATATATACACACACACACACACACACACACACACACAGTATATAAACAGGTTTTTTGTAAAAAAAAAAAAAAATCCCAACTTCAAACTTTTATAATAATCGTCATTACAATGAAGGCAACTTTCAAAAGTGCAGGACATGACAATAGATGTGTCTTATAATAATAAATAAATAAATAAATAATAAAGGCCTTAAAATGTCCAGGCATTAAAATTATACTTGGCTTTATGGATAAGAAATTTCCATTTCAATTAGTAAGTTGACAGTTTGCTGGATTGTCTGGTTTTCGTTTTCATACTATATTACAACAATACCTCGGTTAAGTCATGGTCACCTAACATATAAAAAAATGCTCTTTTCTTTTCTCCTCTTCTCTTCTTTTCTTCTTTAACATATAGCACTCCTGTAGCGATTACAGTTGGCTCTTAAAGTTATGTACTTACTTAACCCTCTGGAGTCCATCTATTTATTGAAAATACACGTTTTATTTACAGTAATAACTTTTATCTTTTACCTATTTATATATTATATGTAGAAAAGCTGAGAAAGCCAGTTGACAGTTCAATCATAGGAGCTTTCACAGTGTGACATTTATGTTTCTAGACCATTTTTTAAAATGTGAATTTTCTTTCTACAATGAAAACTATTACTATTTTTAATTTACATGCAAATAGAATGTTTTGTAGTTTTATTATTTCTGCTGTTTTTGTATGTATAAATGCTTTAAAAAAAGGTACATTTCCATAGAAACCTGTGTCTTTTGTTTGTATTTTGGGTTCCTGGCAGCTTTATACTTTGTTAATTAAAATAAAATTAAAAATCTGACTGATAGCCAAGTTTGTGTGGAGAAAAAGGAGCCATGCATGTGAGACAGAAATTAATGCATAAGAAGTTGACACATTTGAACCAAAATCTCCTGAACTTTAGAGGTTTAATTCCCGTGGTCTAAGTCTAGAACCTTCAGGTTGAATGCACTTATTGTAAGTCGCTTTGGACAAAAGCATCAACTAAATGACATGTAATGTAATATAATTACATCTTCGGCAATAAATAAATAAATAAATAAATAAATAATAGGCCTCCCTTCAGCACAACAATACCAAAAGAACAGATCCTGCCATGATTCCCTGTTGAACCGTTACAGTATGTATGTTTCAGCAATATGGCCAGTTGTGAACACATTGTTAGGTTGATAAATACTAATTGAATATTTATCATTTAACAGGAACTCTTATATGACCTGAGCATGCCTTGTTCAATTACTGGATCTCTCCTGTCTCGTTCATTTTGCTTAACAGCTTCATTAGAAGGCGGCTGACCTGTCAGGCAACAATGATTCATGCCAGCTACGTCCTCATTTGTAGTCAGTCGGCGTCGGATGCATGTTGCACCTTATTGCTTTTAAAAAGTGATTAAAAAATTAGCAGCTGTTGGCTCATTACAAGAAGTAGTTTGATTTCTTGATTTCTTTCTATGAATTTATGTTTCCATGCTAGTGGTAATGTCAGTCTGCATGTCCATTATTATGGTCCAAACAGAGATTTATTTAATAGTAAATACATATTAAAGTCAATGGTAAATGCTGTTGTGGTGCCCCAATGACCAACACTTTGGTTTATGATCAAATACCTGCAGAACTTATCATATCCCCATCAGCTTCAGCTGTACGTTTTGGTAGCACATGGTAGCATGCTGCTAAAATTAGCATGCTAGATGTGTGCTAAATTAGCATGCTAGACAATGTTCCTACCCTTAAATACAATCCACAGGAGCCATTTTAAATAGAGGCCTCATACAGCTGGTAGGAGATCAACACATGCTCACACCTTCACATAACAGTCACTGTTTTAAACAGGTCGCTAATGCTAGCAGTTTGGTTTTGTTGAGGCAATTACTTGCTGAAGGCTCAGGAAAAAAAGTATACAGTTAGGCCAAGCAAAAGATAGTTAAAAAAGTAAAATAAATGGTGAGATAAATGGTGTAAAGCATGACATAGTGTGACCAAAATGCCACATAAAGCATGACGTAAAGCAGTGGTTCCCAACCTTTTTCTTGAGGGACCCACATTTTTACCATTGTAAACTTTGTTGACCCCCCCATTGTCCATTGTTTCTATGAAGCCGAACTCAATGTGACTTTCATGGTAGCCTCTCTTTTTCTTTTTGAGACATTCAGCATTTTGGTCTCCCTGACGCTTCGCCATTTTTCCATTAGCTCTGTGTTTCTGTTGTTAGGTGAGGTTACCTCTAGGTGAGGTTACCGCTAGGTGAGGTTACTGCGAGGTGAGGTTACCTCTAGGTGAGGTTACCACTAGGTTAGGTTACCGCTAGGTGAGGTTACACCTAGGTGAGGTTAGCTCTAGGTGAGGTTACCAGGTGAGGTTACCACTAGGTGAGTTTACCACTAGGTGAGGTTACCGCTAGGTGAGGTTACTGCCAGGTGAGGTTACTGCTAGGTGAGGTTACCGCCAGGTGAGGTTACCGCCAGGTGAGGTTTGGTGAGGTTACCTCTAGGTGAGGTTACCGCTAGGTGAGGTTACCTCTAGGTGAGGTTACCGATAGATGAGGTTACCTCTAGGTGAGGTTACCACTAGGTGAGGTTACCGCTAGGTGAGGTTACCGATAGATGAGGTTACCTCTAGGTGAGGTTACCTCTAGGTGAGGTTACCGATAGATGAGGTTACCTCTAGGTGAGGTTACTGCTAGGTGAGGTTACCGCTAGGTGAAGTTACCGCTAGGTGAGGTTACTGCTAGGGTAGGTTACCGCTAGGTGAGGTTACCACTAGGTGAAGTTACCGCTAGGTGAGGTTACCACTACGTGAGGTAACCGCTAGGGGAGGTTACCGCTAGGTGAGGTTACAACTAGGTGAGGTTACTGCTAGGTGAGGTTACCGCTAGGTGAGGTTACCTCTAGGAGAGGTTACCTGTGTATACTGCAGGAGGGATGTTACACATGCCCTTATTCTCGTGATATAGCCTTTATTAACTTTTCTACAGTGATTTTTCTATTTAAATAAATGAATAAACGTTTAATGTAGCCCTTATTTAGTTGTTTTTGTCCCACTAATGAATTAAATGCTGACTCATCTATATTTAACACATTAGATTTATTACATCCCTTAAAATCAAGAGGGCTTCGCGACCCCCCCGTGGATCTTTGGCGGCCCCCTGGGGGGTCGGGCCCCCCTTGTTGGGAATCACTGCTCTAGATCTCATGTCCAGCTACCTGAAAACCACCTACAGTAACAGAATAGTTTGTGTGTAAAGTAATTTTGTTCTTGTTTTCTGTGTCTTCCAGATGACGGGCACCACTCAGCAGAACAACAAGACCCCACAGGTCCATATCCCAGCAGCCTCTGCAGCAGGAAATACCTCTGTCAGTGTGACCCTTGACCCCCAGGCCCAGCTTGAGTCTGACAAGAGGGCCGTTTACAGGTTGGTTCAATCTCCCACGAGGAGCTCATATATCATGAGGGTTTATACGTCTGTCTTTGGGGGAATGATGCACAACCATGAAACCCCATTTTGTTTTGCAACTGGTAATCCTTTTAGTAAATAAACTGGATTATTTGTCAAACTAGTTTTGGCTATGTGCACCATTCTGCCCTTGGATTCCCTTCCACTTGTTTTTTTTTCTTCTTCGGAATAATTACTCCATTTTCTCTCTAGCCCCATGCTGGCTTTAAGAAATTGTACTAAATTGACTTGATGTGCTTCTTGCTGATGAAGGCCACGAGCACTAGAGTTGTTTTTAATGTGTTCTCTTAAACTAGCCATGACTTAAAAGCTTTTGAAAATTGTACTTGAAGGGTGCCTCCTTCAATTTTCACTTAGTGTCGTTCATAAAGCAAAGAGCACCTTCAGTAAATGCTTTCACTCATCAAAGGCAAGCTGAAGCACACTCAATTTCCTTTTCTTTGAATTTAATAAATTGACTTTAAAATAAGCATTTGATGTACTGGCAATTGTCAGGCTGTTTCTATGACTGCACAGTGTACACTGGGATCGGCTCTGGCCTCTTATGACTCTAATTGTCAGGGTGAGACAATGAATGAATGCTTTCCAGTGTTGTATTGATTAGCTTATAAACACCCAACATGTGTTCATTGGGGCAGACAGAGTTGTTTTGTGTAAGGTTCCAGACTTAAATTGTAAAACATAATTTATTTCTCTTTCACGCCAACAGTCATTTTCGAAGGTAAGCATCACTTTCCAAGTGGTAGAGACCTTGTTTTGGGATTTAATTACTAGTTTATTCTCCCTTCTGTAGGTAAAGTCCACATATAGAAATAGAACATGATGGCAGCACTGCACTAATGTGAAAATATATCTCTCTAAACCAGACCTGGGCATTGGGCCGCCCAGAGGTTACCCAGAAATTAGAAATCAATACAACCGCAGTGCTTTTATTTTGAAGGCGGTTTACATATATCTGCCTGCATGCATACCACCCTGCAAAGAAAACTGAGTTACCTCGGTACCTTGTCAAAAACATTTATTTATTTTTGCACAAAGTTAATGAATTACTGGTTTACTGCATAACATACATGCTCTAAGACAGGGGTCTCAAACTCAAATTACCTGGGGGCCACTGGAGGCAGTATCAAAATGACCAAAAAAGACACAAAATTACAAAAAAAAGACACAAAATGAGAGAAAAAAAACTAAATTACTTTAAAAAGACACAAATTGACCAAAAAAGACACAAAATTACCAAAAAAAGACACAAATTGACCAAAAAAAGAGACACAGAATTACCAAAAAAGACACACAATTATTTAAAAACAAAAGACGCAAAATCATAAAAAAAAGACACAAAATTACCAAAAAAAGACACAAAATTACCAAAAAAGTAATAAAAGTGACCTTCCACACACAACACGGTAAAGTGCTGGTAAAGTGTTTGTTATTCATTTTACCATTCCACCTGTTATTTCCTGTCACTACCTTTCAAAATTAAAGCACCCGTTTCACACTGGATGGCACCTTTTCAAAATAAAAGCATCGCAACTTTGTAAAACACCCAGAAAATTTAAAAACATGAAAAAACAAGCGATATAATACAAAAACACCAATAGGAACCTTGCTAAAGGTCATTTACAGTTGTGTTTAAAATACATGTTAAAGTGATATAGTGACTGGAGTATTTACTACTTTTTACTGCTATATTTGATTTACGCCACATTAACAGTCTCATCATAACATGTATTCTTATCAGTAGCAGCTCAAAACCAGATAATGTACTGTATTTTATAAAGCGATTAAATTAATAATGAGCAGAATTTAGTTCAGAGTTTTGGTCCGAAAATGAATTGCCCACTCCTGCTCTAAAACATCCTTGTTTATTGGAAGCAATGTGGAATGTTTTGAGAAATAATCCTTTATCATTCTAAAAATAGTCGTGCACTATCTTTTAGTTAACTTTAAGATTAATTTGCTCCGAATCAAAGCATAGAGAAACGCTGTCTGACAAATTTCCACACTATGTAGATAATCTTTTTGCCATTTTTTCCTCTTTTGTCACCCTTATTTTGGGATGTTTTCAGATCACCCTTCAGCCATTTGCTCCAAATTGTATTCTTTTATTTACCGTGCAGGAGCCCTGGAGGTCTCCACCTTGTTAGGTGTAGAAAATAAGCAAGAACATCACTGCTGGGTGAAACCCAAAACTCTAGTAAAAAAAAAAACACACCTCACTCCTCTCTCAGCTTATCACTAGAATATTGATGATCCCCCTATAATGAGCTTGTATTATCTATTTATGAAGTAAATTATTCAAAATACAGACATTTTTAATCGGGTCGGTGTAGGCAGCAAACCAACAACTTACTACATTTGTTGTGTTGAACGAGACACGAGCGGCCCCGCACCGTCTCCTGCCGCCCCGTCCCCGTAACGATGACACTGCAGACTCTGCGGGGCCCTCTGTCCCGGCTCCTCGGGTCCCACCGCCGGGTATCCACCACTGCTGTCTGAGGAGGTGCGAGCCCCCGTGCTCAGGCCTGAGGCGAGCTGCTGTAAAGTCCTTAGCAGCTCCTCTGAGATACAAGGCTGCCTTTGATGTGAGCAGCCATGTTTGGAGCCGCTCCGGGTGGTGGTGGTGGTGGTGTTGGGGGGTGGGGGGTGGGGGGATTCGTTTCAGTCCCAATCAGCCTTCCTTCCACTTCCACATGGGCTTTCTGGATCTCCACTTTCCTCCTCTTCCTTCCCTAACACACACACACTCACTCTGTTGGTTAGAGACGTGTTCCGGTCCTCACTATGTAGGAAATACAGGAATAAACACACACACACACACATACATTCTTGTACTTCTGTCTTTGTGAGGACCCTAATTGGAACAGTGAATTCCCTTACAAGGTTATAATAGTGAACTCAAAAGAAGAAAATGCAGGCACTCTGGTGGATTGACAAAAGTTAAAAACCCTTTATTTTACATGGGTTGCATATAAAAAACACCAACGCGTGTCGGCTTGCGCCTTCCTCAGGGTGTATGGAGACAAGAGACAAAAACACATGCAATTGCATGCTATGATTATTATTATAAGGTTATAATAGTTTTGGATTTTTCATTAGTTTTAGTTTTATTTTGTTGTACATTTTTGTTTTCAAATTCAGTTAGTTTTAATTAGTTTTTAGAGTGAGTTTGCTAGTTTAAGATTAGTATTTATTTTTTTTGAAATTCATTAGTTTTAGTTTATTTTTTATTAGTTTTAGTTTTTTGTAATGGGGTATTTGTTGGGTGGAAGATTAAAAGAGGTCACAGTAAATTTTGCCTTTATTTCCTTTGTCTGATCCATCTTCATTATGTATGAAAAAAGTTGACAAAGACAAAAATGAAGGACATTTTCACTATAAATTTAGTTAGTTTTGTAACCACACAATACAGTTTCAGTTAATTATCATTATCATGTAACCTTTAACCCTTAAAACAAAGTCTGAACTCTCTAGCAAGCCTTTAAAAAGAAATGTCCTCACTTCGCAAAAATGTCCTCACTCTGTTAATTAAAAACGTGTCCTGGTCCCCACTATGTAGGAAATACAAGAACACACACACACACACACACACACACACACACAGACACACACACAGGAAAGCAGGAACAGAGGAAACTCACAGATAAACAAAACAAGCATGTTTGTCCCAATAATATAGACGTTATTATTTATAGGTTTATTTAAATGTGGTCTCAGCTATCCGGCTCTTTTGTTGTCTTCTTGAGAGAATATGTTAATGTTAATAATGCTAATGTACTTTATTAGCTGTTTGATTGGAGTGCCTCTATAAGAGCGGGGATCTGTGTATCCATTCTGTGGTTTGTTAATTAATGTAAAACAGTTTTAAACATGCACAGGAGAAGGAGAGGACTTGCAGCAGAGTGTGTTTGTGTGGTGTGTGTTGGTGCTAAAGGTGCTGGATAATACACTGAGCTGCAGCTAACACAAGGACAATAATGTACAAACATAAACATGTTCAGCATGCACAAAGTGAATGTATATATTTAAGTAGCTCATCATATTAGGAATAGCCATTATTCTTATTTTTTTTCTTTCAGTGAGATGAGAAGATAGGTGTCACCCTTTTTTTCCGCGTATGTAGCATTCAGAACATGGTTAGCTTAGCTTAGCACAACAACTCAAACTAGCTAGCTTGGCTTGGCTCTGTGCAAAGTGGGAATAGAATAGAATTCTTTATTGTCATTGCACAAAAATACAACGAAATTGGATGGCAGTCCTCTTGGTGCTTATAAATTAAAAATGAATAAATAAAGGCAAATAGAGTTCTAACATAATACAAGACAAAATAAAACATACATGCATACAGGGCTGTAGTCATACCAACTTGATGGAGCCCAAGACCAGGTCCAGTTGAATCTGAATCAAGTCAGTCCAGACCAAACCAAGTCCTATTCAGGACCTTAATAGGCAAGAGTGTCTTTCCAGTGCTAATTTAGCGATTAGGGAGTTAAATTGACAGGAATAATCTATCAATAACAAGACTGATCTGTCTTCCAACATCAAACCAATCCAACCCATATGAAACTGATCCAGAATCAACCAACAAGTCCACCAAGGCATGAGACCAAGAGGAGCAAGACTTCAAAAAAGTGGTCTAGAAACTTGAAAAGTATACAAGTACACATGTCTAGCGACGACTAACCGTTAAAAAGCCGCTAAGAGGCTAAGTGGGCTCCCCACTGTGACGCGATCCAAATAATACTTCCAAAGAATCCATGAAGTTCAGATGCGTTAAAAAATGAACTGACAAGCAGTTCTTATATGAGAAAAAATAGAACAAATGTAACAGAAATATATATATATATATATATATATATATATATATATATATATTGTATGTATGTTTACATACATGTATGGACAGGTTGATGGCTAATTTCGCTGGTACTTGTGCTCAGTGACAATAAAGGTTCATTCAATTCAATTCAATTCAATATACCAAACAGATGTGTGCAGCCTAACAAAATAAACAACATGCAGCTCTTACAACATGTATCTCATTTGTATTATCTGGACACAAACAGAAATGTAAAGATTATTTTATGGCAAATTGTGGAACCCCCGTTAGCTAAATCCGGCCCTCTAACAAACATACTGTAAGTTGCATCCTGGACTTTAAGACAATTGTGAAAGAAATACAAACATCATCCCAGAATGATTGGACAGAACCAGGCTAGCTATTACCCCCTGCTTCCAGTATTTATGCTAAGCTAGGCTAACCATGTCCTGATTCCAGCTCTGGAGCTTTATTTGTAAAAAATGATCGTGTGACATATTTCACTGACAGATTTTGCTCATATACACCTTGTTCCATGAGTACAGGTGATAAAGATGTAGCAGGTGAGGTGACAGGAGAAACCTCCGGTGTGCTCTGTGTTCATCACACTACAGAGAGTGTTGGTGTTGGATCTATTTTCTGATATGAAGTGAATGAAACTAAATGTACAACAGCTATCAGTTTTTCCTTGCACATTTAATTAAGAATAAATACAGCTGACATGGTTTAGGAAAATATAACTTAATGCAGCACTTTTCGAGATATTACCTAAACATAAAGATGGATTTTTTTTTTCATGTATGAGATTTTGAATGGACAGAGAAATTAAAATAGGCTATAGAGCAGGGGTCTCAAACTCAAATTACCTGGGGGCCGCTGGAGGCAGTATCAAAATGACCAAAAAAAGACACAAAAATACTAAAAAAAGACACAAAATGACCCAAAAAGACACATAATTAAAAAAAGACACAAAATGACTGAAAAAACACTACTTAAAAAAGATACAAAATAACAAAAAAAAAACAGAATTACCAAAAAAGACACAAAATTATTAAAAAAAGACACAAAATGACCAAAAAAAGACACTGAATTACCAAAAAAGAGACAAAATTATTAAAAAAAAGACACAAATATTTAAAAAGGACACAAAATTATTAAAAAAGGACACAAAATTATTAAAAAAAGACACAAATTATTTTTAAAAGACACAATTACCAAAAAAGACACAATTACCAAAAAAAAAGACACAAAATAACCAAAAAAAGTAATTAAAGGGACCTTCCACACACAACACATTAAAGTGCCATTCATATAAAACTCACATTAAACTTTCATATCAAGGTGGGGGCCACAAAATATCGTCACGAGGGCCGCAATTGGCCCGTGGGCCGCGAGTTTGAGACCCATGTTCCATATTGTTTTTGTGGTTTGAATGTATGTTTAGTAGCATTCCTGGCTGAATGACGGTAGACTCTTTAACTGATAGTTCCCAAGATTTATTGAAATTTGTAGCTCCATGAAAATAAAAATAAGACATTCCTTGGTCACAAGGTATCATATTCCATAGTGATCTTAATATAGTTTGGATTATCACTAAACTCATCTCCTCTTTAACACTTTGTAAGATGATTAACTATCTTAGAAAATGTTTAATGGATTCTCCAGCATATTGATATTGGCTCTTAAAAAGAAAAACCCTTTAAACAGTATTAAGGTCCTTTTAATTACCTTTTACAGGCATGTATAACTGTTTATTATCAGTGTGCTTATGTGACACAACAGGATGAGAATAAAACGAGACGGAAACTTGAGATCCTTACCTAAAAACCTTAAATGGTGCTATGGAGAATATAGAGCCAGTAAAGTGTATAAATGTGTATGATGGCCAATTAAAATGTTGTGATCAACAGTGTGAGAGCAGCAGTGAGCTCCGGGAGCAACACCAGCTCAGGATCCACCAGCATGTGCTGTTAAAATATGATTATTTGTAGCTCTTAAGTGAAATCCTTGCTGTTCCCTACCCAGAGGAGGCCGGGCAGATTAGAATTTTTGGAATTATTTTCGCCCATGCAAGGAGCTAATGACTAAACGCACCTTGTTACCTTGTTATAAACGCAATTAAATTTGACTTCACAAGTCACCGTCTCCCACAGTGAGTCAAATTATGCAAAAAACACAAATAGCACTCTTATTTTTAATAGAAGTCTGATCCGCCGGTGTTCCTGCGTCGACACAGTAGTGCTCATATGGGGGCTGTAGACTTTGAAAAGAGAGAAAAAAATAAATAAAAAAGCACAGAGAATCAGCATCTCTGCTATTTTTCTTTAATTATTTTGCACAGGAAGTCTGTGTGGGCTTTAATGTTTCTTTTCACTAATTGCTAGAATGCCAACTTTATGAGGAGATGTGTGGTTTCCTCTCTCCCGCTCTCTGTCTCTCTGCCTACTTTGTTATTAGCAGCGGAGTAAATGTGTGATAGGGTAATTAGCCTAATGAGTTGTGGCATTTACTATAAAGATCCTTCTGGATTCTCTCTGCATCTTATTAAAAAGCCGGTGAGGCTTTTGTTTTTTAAGGTTGGGAATGTAGCGTTTTTGCAGCTGACTCGGCTCAGAGATGGAAACATGCACTTAATTGAAAGAGACATCGTAATAGTTCTTCTTTTTTTTTTTTAAAGCAGAAATGTCCTTGTGATGCTTCCAAAACAGCTCGGCTAGAAGAGCCGTGTTTACCAGAACTCGCTGTTTTAAGGTCACACTTTTATGTCTGCCGTTTGTTTGAGTTAACTACTCGCTTGCTTTACATGTAGAGAACTTAGGGAATCAATAACCAGTCAGTATATTATTATATTATGCTGCAGACACAGACACAGTCACTGCATTTCAATCAGATTCCACATAGAGAGCTGTTTCCTGAGTTGTTGAGAATAAAATATCTGTCTGGGTAACACTTTATATCGGGGAACACATATTCAACAGTAATAAGTTGCTTATTGGCATGCAAATAAGTCAGTTAATGAGTCATTATTAAGTAGTTATTAATGCCTTATTCTGCATGGCCTTATTATACAACCAGTAAGACATTAACTCGATTGATTCTGGGGCTATTTTGTCCATTTTTGAATCCTTTTCAAAAGGATGCCTGTATACACTACTTAAAAAAGCGTAACAATTTTGGTCATTTTGTGTATTTTTTTTTTACTTATTTTGTGTCTTTTTGGTCATTTTGTGTCTTTCTGTGTATTTTTTTTTTAACCCTTTTTGTCTTTCTTAATCATTTTGTGTTTTCTTTTAGTCATTTTGTGTCTTTTCTGGTCTTTTTTTAGTCATTTTGTTTCTTTTTTAAATCATTTTGTGTTCCTTTTTGGTCATTTTGTGTCTTTTTTGTGTCTTTTTTAATCATTTTGTGTCTTCTTTTGGTCATTTGTGTCTTTTTTTAATCAACTACTCTACAATTTCCATTTCGATTGTTTCGTTCACCGATATGTAGAGACTTATAAAGTCCATACAAAGTAAAGCATATTAAAATGACCAAAAGAAGACACAAAATGATTGAAAAAGACACAAAATGACCAAAAAGACACAAAATGACTAAAAAAAAAGACACAAAAAAGACACAAAATGACACACAATGACCAAAAATACACCAAATTACCATTTCCTTACTTACTACTAATAAGCAATAATTCTGAGGTTATTGAGGTAAAACTCTTAGTTAACGTCTTACTGGTTGTATAATAAGTCCATGCAGAATAAGGCATTAATAACTACTTAATAATGACTAATTAAGAGCCAATATGTTACTTATTTCCATGCTAATAAGCAGCTAATTAAAGTTGAATACGTGTTCCTTAATATAAAGTGTTACCAACACCAGTTCTTCAGAACCTGCCTGGCAACACATTGAACTCTACTTGGCCTGTAACAAGAGTTCATAATATGTCGAGAATTTTCTTTGCATGAGAAAGTGAAAGAAAACAGGATTACAATTTGATTTATTCTGTGTTTTGACACTGTCGGGATCCTTTTACAAAGCTGCAGCCAGTGTTGCAGTGCAGCGCTCTGTATGGTGCATATTATCATTCACTGCCCTCCATAGTGGGTCTTTGCTGAAAGCCTCTTCCATGCTGGTCAGCAGGGGTATTTTGCATTGAGACTGGATTTAAGGGGTTTTGTGTGTGTGTGTATTTGTGAGTTTAACACGCGTCACGCTGACAGTCACCTCCCTCTAACACATACAGGAATTTATCCAGCCTCGGGTGTGTTTATGCTTCTATATGCACTTGTTGTTAATGGCATAAAAGGCTGGAAGATTTGAAGACCCCTCATGTTGTACACGACGGGAGGGAGTGCGTTTAATTTGACAAGTCCAAGGATGCCGTCGGCCACATTTGTGTGTTTTTCTGCTCTGTAATGCACCATAAAGTCTGTTTATCCTCCCTGCCACAGTGCATCAATGCATCCTCCACCACCGCGCTGCTTTTTTCCAGCAGCGCGGAGACTCTGGCTGTCTGACGGGCTTAAAACAGGCTGTGCCTCCTCCATTTAGCAGGTCAGCATGTGCTGGTGCTCAGCCGCTGCTGAATGCAGGAAACTGTGTCAAAGCTCAAGTGGTTTTATTGGCTGTTTCTTTCAGATACCCGTTTTTATGAGTTTCCTCACCGCTTGACTTTGGATGAGAAAGGAAGTCCACAATTTTCAGTTTTTTTTTTTTTTACTTCTTCTTTTTTTTCTTCTTCTTCTCGGGCAACTTAGCAATCCGTGTTATCTTTTGTTGGCACAAGAGTGGCCGAGAGCAAACAGAAGAGGAGAGGAGAGAAAAGCATTTGCACTTCACAGCTGTCAGCCATTCACACTGAAGTTTGATCTGCTTTGCTTTGTTTTAGGAATGAAAAACACTTTTGCTAGATGCTGAATCAATGTATGGTTGTCTAATATATATCTCTGATATACATACATACATACATATATATATATATATATGTATATATATATATATGTATATATATATATTGTTTCATGCAAAGCTTTGCATCTGCAGGTTTAACATCTTTAATTGTCGGGAGGAAACCTGATAACTTCTTTTGAGAAACTCAATTCCGTTTATTTGATACACTGATACATACAACATGAATAATAATAATATAAAAAATCATTTGTTACATAATTTTTGTTAATTTTGTCATGTATGTGTTTCTGTGCATGTGTGAAGTTCTATCTTCATTTCTTTGTTTTAAGTATGGAAATAACTTTTGCTAGATGCTGAATCCATATATGGTTGTCTAATATATATCTCTTATATACATACATACATACATATATATATATATACATATATATATATATATACATATTGTGCATATGTATTGTTTCATGCACAGCTTTGCATCTGCAGGTTTAACATCTTTAATTGTCAGGAGGAAACCTGATAACTTCTTTTGAGATTAAAAGTTAATATTTAATGCACAGCACACACACTCAGTTCAGTTTATTAGGTACACCTATACATACAACATACATAATAATAATAATAATAATAATAATAATAATATTAAAATCATTTGTTACATATTTTTGTTAATTTAGTAATGTATGTGTTTCTGTTCTATATATATATATATGTATGTATATATATATATATATATATATATACATATTGTGCATATATATTGTTTCATGCACAGCTTTGCATCTGCAGGTTTAACATCTTTTGAGATTAAAAGTTAATATTTAATGCACACCACACACACTCAATTCAGTTTATTAGGTACACCTATACATACAACATGAATAATATTAATATTAAAATAATTTGTTACATATTTTTTGTTAATTTTGTAATGTATGTGTTTCTGTGCATGTGTGAAGTTTGATCCTTGTTTCTTTGTTTTAAGAATGAAAATAAGTTTTGCTAGATGCTGAATCAATATATGGTCTAATATATATATATCTCTTAGATACGTACATACATATATATATATTCATTCATTACCATTAACCGCTTATCCGCATTCGGGTCGCGGGGGGCTGGAGCCGATCCCAGCTGTCATTGGGCGAGAGGCGGGGTACACCCTGGACAGGTCACCAGACTATCACAGGGCTAACACATAGAGACAGACAATCACACTCTCATTCACTCCTACGGGCAATTTAGAGTCACCAATTAAACCTAAGTGCATGTTTTTGGACTGTGGGAGGAAGCCGGAGAACCCGGTGAGAACCCACGCTGACACGGGGAGAACATGTAAACTCCACACAGAAGAGCTGCAGGCGGGAGTCGAACCGGCGACCCTCTAGCTGTGAGGCTCTGCAGGTTTAACATCTTTAATTGTCGGGAGGAAACCAGAAACCTTATAACTTCTTTTGAGATTAAAAGTTAATATTTAATGCACACCACACACACTCAATTCAGTTTATTAGGTACAAAAAAAAAGTACATTTCCATAGAAACATGTGTCTTTTGTTTGTATTTTGGGTTCCTGGCAGCTTTATACTTTGTTAATTAAAATAAAACGTAAAATCTAACTGATAGCCAAGTTTGAGTGGAGAAAAAGGAGCCATGCATGTGATGTAAGGACAGACTGAAAGATGCTAAACAGAGACAGAAATGAATGCAGAGGAAGTTGACAAATTTGAACCAAAATCTCCTGAGCTGTGTTCCAATCCCCATACTTCCATGAGTACACTTAAACCCAGTACACTATCCGCACTTACTAAGTACGCAGATTTCAGCAGGTGAGTGTTGTTCCAGATCTAATACTCCGTGGTGCACTTACCGGAAATGACGCTTGTGATATCCGCCGCGGCTCGTCACCCGCGAAAAACTTCCTGCTTTGAACGGCGAAAAAATTATCCTTTGTGTTGTTTAATCTTTACTTCTACAATCCAGCAATATGGCTCCATTAATGCAGCAAATGTGGAGAATGCGCCGGCGTCGTCAGCAACGTTACCTACCGCTCCGCTGTTGTTTTTTATTTATTTTTTTATTTTATCTTATTGCATCTTACTGTTCTATTGTTTACTTCATCTCTTTGTATTGTGTTATGTATTTATTGTTTGTGCAGCACTTTGGAAACCTTGTGTTTGCTAAAATTGTGCTATATAAATGAAGGGGATTGGATTGGATTGGATTGTTTCGGCCGCCATTACAAACATTTTTTTCGAGCTGAGCGGCTCTGCCTGGCTCCGCCTCTTCCGCTACGTAGACAAGATGGCGGCCGTTGAGTGCGTATAGTGTACATCGTTCCACACTCAGCGTTTTGACCGTTATGAGGGCATCCGGGTCCTTTAGGTACACTTCTTTTTGCCACGATCGGAATCGGAACACCCTGCGTACTCAAACTAAGTATAGTAAATACGGGAAGTATGGGGATTGGAACACAGCACTGGACTTCAGAGGGTTAAACTTTAAAAGAAAAACTCCACTTCAAGTCCTATATCTGTGTATCTGCTGTGGACTCCAGCCTGTATTCCACACAGGCACCTTTAGACAGCCTGCTCTGCTGGTCCTGGCTGCTGTTGTAGCTACAAACCACCGACTGGATGGAGCTTTTTGGTTCGGGAGGCCTCCGAGACACGAAACCCCCAGTGAAGTTCAGGAGACACGAGAATGAAAAGGGGAGTTTGAAAATCAGAGAAAAGGAGACAGGATTTATTCAGATAGTGCCGGGGGTTCTTTCTACGTGCACGTGTGTGTGTGTGTGTGTGTGTGTGCACATGAGTACAGTATGTGTGTGTGAACCTCCACCCCACACACACACCCTAGTGCAGGGTGTGCTTCAGACATGTAGCCTGGGGAAACGGGGGCCTTGTCGGGAGCAAACGCAGCAGGACTCCACCACAAACTGGATTCTAATATAGGGGGTACAGCAGGCCTGATTAGGCTGAGAAACAGTGGGGAGCAGAGAGAGAGAGACCCAGCTCCAGCTCACATAAACACATACCTTCAAACCCCACCCCCACCTCTCTCTGTACCCCCTTGGTGGCCTGCCAGATTATTACGAAAGCAGGCAAACACGACTAACTCCATCTAAGTCTGCGCTGCTTTGATTTTGCACAGCTTTGCCTTATGCAGGTTTAACATCTTTAATTGTCAGGAGGAAACCTGATAACTTCTTTTGAGATTGGAAGTTAATTTACCTTTGAAACAGGAGTTGATAAAAAACCCCATCAAGGTCCATTCAGGAGCTGGTTTTTGGAGGTTTAGATTACATCTTCCCCAGCAGATGTGTGTTTCTATGAGTCTGAGCACAGTTTACATTTATATAGTTAACCCTTTGATGCGCAACATGGTCTAAAGTGACCCGATATGTATGAGTTATAGGTTCTATATCTTTGCAATGAATTATTTTCATCATTCAGTATTCCAGGTTTTCCTCAATTAGTTTGTTTTTGATCATCATACATCCTAATTTTTATGTTTTCCTTTATTCATTTTTTAATAAAAGCCCTTTTTGTGTCACTACTCTTCTAATGCACAACATGGGTCAAAAATTACCCATATCCATTTTTTAGCTATCTAACTACTTATCTAACTTTTTGGCTAAGTATTTAGCTAAGTAGCTTGCTAAGCTAACTACTTTGCTAATTACTTTGCTAAGTATTTAGCTAAGTAGCTTCCCAGAGCTAGATATTTAGCTAACTTCTTGGCTAAGTATTTAGCTAAGTAGCTTGCTAAGCTAACTACTTTGCTAACTACTTGGCTAAGTATTTAGCTAAGTAGCTTGTAAAGCTAACTACTTAGCTAACTTCTTGGTTAAGTAGTCAGCTTAGCAAGCTACTTAGCCAAGTAGTTAGCTATGTAATAATACAAAAAACTTTTTTTCTTCATAAAGTATGAGAGGCAATAATGATCTGTTGTTAAACAAGATTTTTAAATAATACTTGGAATAGTCAATCATAAAATAAGTTGATACCAAAAGATAGAGTGCCCTGAAGGAGAACTCCTCAATGTGCATGTTTATTCCCATTTTTAAGCTCTAAAGCATTAGAAAAATATTGAAAAAGTACGGCCAGTTATGTGGATCTTGTTTAGGTGGATGGGTGGATGGATGGATGATAGATAGATAGATAGATAGATAGATAGATTTTTTTTAATTTAATTTAAGAGCTGATATCTAGACATTTTCCATGGTTTTCTTCATAACAACCAAATTCATGATCAATAAAACCATGTTAAATATCTAGATATCAGCTCTTAAATTAAACTCTTATCAGCTATTTTTGTTGTTATCATTATATTTGTCCAAACAAATGTACATTTAGTTGTACCAGGCATTAAAATGATAGATAAAGGCGATCTAATCATTACTTCCATAACTGTAGATAGATAGGATTATGAATAAGAGAATGTTGTGATTGAAAGATTCTTGAACAGTATTTAACAACAAAAAAGTCTCAACAATAGATGTATCAAGCTCTACAAAAAGCTACAGTTGGTCAACTTTCACATAATAATAGCATGTTTTTCAATATTAACAACAGTTTTCTACCTCTCAGCCGTGCTTTTTGACGTGTTCTGCCCTCTAATCAAACATGAAAATCAAGCAGCACCTTATTTCCCCCTTCAGCCTCTGACTCACCGACCATAAACCAGATGCCAGCAGAGCTGCCACGTCCCTCACCTTCATGTTTAAGTCATCACGTCCCCCCGCTGGCCTCTGATTGTCCGTTTTGGGCTTTCCGTTGGTGACCCAGCACGGTGCAGTGCTGGAGGGTGGGGACCTTGCTGACTCCACTCACTGGCCCTCCTGTAAATCGCTCTTTTATGGCCCTTGTAATGATCCCCCAGCCGGCAATCTCCACTCCGTCGCACTGCAGATAGAACCTGCCGCTTCTGGCAGCCGACATGGGGGGGCTCGGGGCGGCTGCAGGAGGTGGTGGGGGACTGGGAAGCACACATAGCGTGACCATGCAGACACATACGGCTATGTTCACGTTCATAAAAATGCATGCCTTTTCACACCCCATCTACCTTAATCCCAACCTTCTGTGTAAAGGTCACAGAAAGCGCCAAAAGGTAGTGTTTTTACCCCACTCCGAGTCGGCGAGGTCCAACTGTGCACGTCGTCGTGCGTCGTCAAGGATAGACGTTTCCTCGTGCAAACCCTGATTGCCTTGATAGGTTTAGACTTTTACATAATTTATTCCAAATCTGGCTGCTAGCCGCAGAGCACCAATGTCAAGGTAGAGCTAACAATTCACATAGAGCAGAGAGAGACGCTAAAGCTAATCTCAGAAAATGATCTTAAACACGTCATGCTCCGTTGAAAACTTTCAAGGAAGAAGTGATTTTTCCTCCTTTGTGCACAAAACCTTCACGCAGGCTGAATATCAACAGTTTTGCAAAACACACCACACCTGAGGATTTTTTTTTACCAGTTAAACAGTAAAAAATGACAGGTTGGAAACATTTGTTTTAATATCTTTAATTGTCTGGTTGCGTAAAAACAAAAATGTTTCCATCAAAAGAAACGCTGTTCTGACAAATAATTGACAAGAAAATACTTTATAAATGCTGCATAACTTAAATTACTATTAAATATTACAGTATATTTTTGTTAGAGATATGGTGTTTAGTACATTTAACAGTGAGAAAAAGCATTTTTACGAAAAAAAAAAATTACAGTAATGGCTTATATATATATATATATATATATATATATATATATAAATGAGCCATTACCGTAATTTTACTGTAATTCTACTGTCTATATTACAGTAAAAAAATGACAGTAAAAAGTTTTTGTAATATTACATAGCTAACTACTTGGCTTAGTAGCTAAGTAGTTAGCTTAGCAAGCTACTTAGCTAAATACCTAGCCAAGAAGTTAGCTAAGTAGTTAGCTTTTTGACCCATGTTGTGCATTAGAAGGGTAGTGACACAAAAAGAGATTTTAATCAAAAATGAATAAAGGAAACATAAAAATTAGGATATATGATAAAATATCGTATCCATTTTTATATATTGAACGATAAGTTGATATAGTAATTGTCGTGACAGGCCATAGTGATAAGATATGATGAACATTGGTGCACATTATCGTCACGGAAGCTGAATATCTACAGTTTTGCAAAACACACCACACCTAAGGATTTTTTTTACCAGTTAAACAGTAAAAAATGACAGGTTGGAAACATTTATTTTAATATCTTTAATTGCAGCACTTTTGTTTTAATGTCTCCACATAACATGTCTAAGAAATGTTTGTTGACACATTTATAAATGAGCAAAGAGACAGGGACTGAATTGCAGCAGCGAAAAAGAAAAGAAATGCAAATATATAATATATTATATGCAAATGGGTCCCCATCAAGCTTTCACAAAGCTGTTGTTGTCGAGATAAAATTCTCACCATGTACGTTAACACGTTGTTTACAGATTTCAGAAGCATTTCAGCTCGACAACGTCTGTGGAACAAATGCACTCGCAGTTTAATGTACTTTACTGTTTCTGAATGTTAATTAGATTCAGTGTCATTAAACAAGACATGCTTTATTGTTTCTGTTTAAGAATAGCAGCAACAGAAAGAACACAGCTGATGAATGAGGAGGCTCACTCCGTAAAAGAATTTGGCAGAATTTGGAGATAATTAAAGATGTTTAATATAAAAAATAATGGTAACACTTTACAATAACCAACTAAGTAATATTTATAGATGGTTTATAGGCCAATTATTAACCATTTACAAAGTGCTATATACATATTTAATCTTTAAATGTTTTTAACCAATGTCTTAAAGGTATATGAGTGCAACTAAAACTAACAATAAACTATTAATTATAATTTTATTGTTTGTAAATGGTAAAGTAACTCTAAACGTACATTAATATACCATCTATTTGCCATTTATAAATGATTTAGTTAGTTAAACATTGATAAATTATGTATTTATCATTCTAAATGGCCTATATACAGTTTATAAATGATGATTAAACATTAATAAACATAAATAAACAAATCTGTTTAACGTTTATAAATGATGGTTATTGTAAAGTGTTTTTTAGTAATTTTGTTTGGTCTTTTTTTTAGTAATTTTGTGTCTTTTTTTTTTAAATTTTGTGTCTTTTTTGGGTCATTTTGTGTATTTTTTAAGTAATTTAGTGTTTTTTCAGTCATTTTGTTTCTTTTTTCGGTCATTTTGTGTCTTTTTTTTAAAAGTAATTTAGTTTTTTTCTGTCATTTTGTGTCTTTCTTTAGTAATTTGAGTTTGAGAGCCCTGATATATACATTTACGTTGTTTCATTGTTACTGAAACTGAATCTTGGTCTTTTACTGTCATGATTTAGCAGTTTTTCACCATAAAATCTACAGACATTTTTTACAGTGTATGTAATATCTAGTGACCTGTCGATAGGATAAGAGTGTAAAGGATAAAAGATACAGATATTTTTATAATATAGAAAAATAAATATTTTCTCAAACTGGATGTTTTTTTCAGATGAAATCATTCTGATTCATATTCACTTTCCCTTTCATTATCCAACTATTGATATATTCTACAGAGGGAGCCAAAAGGCATAATGTGGGAATTGCTTCCCAGATAATAACAAGAGGTTCTTCATGTTCTATAGCCGTTCTGGAGCCAGATGAGATTTAAACTTAATTGAGGTCTGGTACCGTCCTGCCAGGCCACATGACATCAGGAGAGACACCTTGTCTCATCCCAGCACGCAATAAAACTACAATTAAACCACATGAAACAGTCATTGGCAGATTTTCTAGCAGATGTAAGCTAAAATATCTCTTCAGACATCATATGGACTTTTTTTAAACTTATTTTAAGCACATAAGTTGTGATAAGTAGGTCTGTCACGATAACACATTTTTAGTTTTATAATGAAATTAGAGCATAATAAATTAATCCTTGTCCACAAAAATGATTTTTTGTTTTAATCTCAAGAATATTTAACATTTGCAGCATTACTTTAACCTTCTGGAGTGTCCAAAAGCTCCAAATAATCCAGACTTGTTGACTCCATCAGACTAGAAAACAAAGCAGCGTGGAGCCCTACTGTAAATTTACCTCTAAAGTTCTGGCTGTAAACTCCATGAGGCCAGTTTCAGTTTGATGATGATATACCAAGTAAAACTGGAGACAAGCTCAAATAGATTTAGTATAAAATGATAGAACTGGATGGAACCCTCTTATATGTTAGATTTGACACCTTTGTTCACATTTGCAACATTTAAAATTCTTTATTGAGCATGATAGTGTTTTGAAAGTAAAAAAAAGATTCAAAATCACATTTTATGTTGGACTAAAGGACTAAAAAAGACACAAAATGACCAAAAAAAGACACAAAATAATAAAAACACACTAAAAGACACAAAGACTAAAAAAAGACACAAAATTACAAAAAAAGACACAAAATAACAAAAAAAGACACAAAGACTAAAAAAAGACAAAAAATGACTAAAAAAGACACAAAATTACAAAAAAAAGACACAAAATAACATAAAAAGACACAAAGACTAAAAAAAGACACAAAAAGACACAAAATAACAAAAAAAAGACACAAAAGTACTTACAAAGACACAAAATGACTAAAAAAAGAAACAAAATAACAATAAAAGACACAAAATAACAAAAAAGACTCTAAAAGACACAAATTGACTAAAAAAAAGACACAAAATAACAAAAAAAGACTCAAAAAGACACAAAATGACTCAAAAATATACAAAATGACCACAATTGTTACGCTAAACACACAAGACACAATCCAGTCAGTCAGAATAAAAAATAAATTATTATTAGGTCATATAGGTGAGGTTGTGCTGAAATATATATACATACCAACATGGCATTTCAACATTTTTTAAGTGGTGCATACAGGCAGGATGAAAAGGATTCAAAAATGGACTAAATAGCCCAAAAAGACTCCATAGAGTTAAGACTAGTGGGCTGACATGTCTTATTCTTATTGCTGAAAATATTAACACTCCTAGAGAAAAAAAGTGAGGTTAAATGATCTCAGCACATTGGCATGATTAAGCAGTCTCAAAGACACAAAATGACTAAAAAAGACACAAAATGACCAAAAGAAGACACAAAATGACCAAAAAAAGATACAAAATGACTAAAAAAGACACAAAAAGACACAAAATGACAAAAAAAACACAATCACTAAAAAAACACACACAAAATGACCAAAAAAAGGCGCAAAAAGACACAAAATTACCAAAAAAGACACAAAATTATTAAAAAAAGACACAAAAAGACTCCATAGAGTTAACACTAGTGGGCTGACATGTCTTATTCTTATTGCTGAAAATATTAACACTCCTAGAGAAAAAAACAGGGAGGTTAAATGATCTCAGCACATTGGCATGATTAAGCAGTCTGTGTAATAAAAATAACACAGAGTGAATGTGAGAGTAAATAACTTGTTAAACACCATCTGCAGTGCTGAGTTACCCTGTTTGCTCTCAGTTACACCACCTCCCCTCCCCCCACCTGGATGCCCCCCCCCCAGCAGACATTAAACAGACAAGGCGGAGGCTCTCCGTGATCACGTGACCTCCTGTTTAGTATTCCTGCCACGTCTGGCTGAGGGAGCGGCATTAAATTGGGATCAGGCAGATTAGAGTATAATATAGACGACTATTAAAGGCTGCAAATGAGAGCCATGGGTTAGAGCCTGAGCAGGGGCCCAGCCTGCTCCATGTCAGAGCAGTCCCCTGCTACATCACCACACACACACACACACACACACACACACACACACACACACACACACACATGTGCAAAAGCATGTCCACAACAATGGCACAGTGTGACATAAAAATGGGAGAGAAATCGAGGCAAACAGCTCACAATAAGTGCATTAATTCAGAATCAATTAGGTTTAAATGCATTCTGTTGATTTTTTTTTTCATCCTTAACTTATCAGGGTTGATTGGTATTGATTTAATGCCATTTTTAGTGACATCCATCTTAATATTCTAACCTGGAAATGGACTACAGGTGTAAAAGTGTCTCATGGTTGTCTTATACATATATATATATATATATATATATATATATATATATATATATATATATATATATATATTTGAGTAAATATTTGAGTATATATTTGAGTAAAATGAACATGTTTGTGTCATTCTATAAAGTGCTGAAAACATTTCTCTGCTCAAGTACCTTCATTTGATTTTAAATTTAGGCTATTCCGTTTAATAATTTTTAGGGTTAGGGTCATTTGTTTGATGTCTTCTCCTCTGTTTTATTATCTCATTGCTTTATCACAGATTTGCTTTGCTTGATTGATTTTTTTCAAGAAGAATAGTGCTATGCAGAGTATATATATATATAAATGTTTGTAGTTTGTTTTCACTCTCACTTATAACAAAAATTTCTCTGACAGCCAACAAACCAATCAGTTTTCTTATTGCTAAATAAAGTAACGTTGCATCATTGGTTAGTATTTCAACAAACACTCCACTAATTTGTTTGATTTAATAAAAAAAGGGATGAGACCACAGTTTGTGGGGTTTTGAAGAAGTCAGAGATTGATTGGCACTAATCCAACTTGCCCAGTGGATAAAACATGCAACAAACAAAATAAACAGGCCAGAGTTCATTTTTTTACCGAATCAACAACATTCAGTGTGAAGGCCCTCTTACAACTGCAATCTCTCTTGGTGAAGGAAAAAAAATCAGGAAAAGTGTCTAGTCTACTTCTTTAACATCTTAAATTTCAGTTTCTTGAGTTTTAGATCTGAATAGTTCCAAGTGCATGGAAAGACTAATGATTGTTCTGACCCCACTAACACAGCAGTAATATAATCTATGTACTGGTTAAAGTTGACCAGAACCAAAATGACCCAAAGTTGGGTCAAGATTTAGTATTAGACAGATAAAAATACACAGACCTGACCAGGACATTAACAGGCTGACAGCAACTCAATGTTCATCATTATTTAGATTTCTTCTTCTAACAGAAAATTGTGCAATCAGATACATGTGAAAGATTCTACAATCACATTAAAATTCCAGACGGAGGAGCTTTCATGCAATCCAGAATCAAAGAAGGAAATGCTTGATACTTTAAATAATATGAAGAAACAGGTTGGGATCTGCCTGGAAGCTCTGAGTATGTTTGGAAGACAGTTTCTTCTATTTAAATCCTGAAAATACTCTAACTATGAGAGTAATTAGTACCTCTGTCACTGCTTTTTGCTGTTTTAAATAGTTAAAACATCAGTAATAAATTTGGCTTCATCCCTTGAAGAAGCTTTTCTGTACACCAAATACAGCTGAAAAGGAAGTGAGAGAACGGAAGAGGCACAAAAAGAACAACAACTCTGGTTTTGAATGTTACCACATGATTGAATGGGTGTTATGAGCAGTTAATATTCCCATAAGTATGAAAGAATAGGGAGCTGCTCCACCTACTAGTAGGTCCAGCAGGTTGTTATCAGCCTATTCAATGGCCAACAGCCTACCAAGTCTTAATTAGCCTAGCTGCATTAACAATAGATCATAATGAACATTTATTGATATGATTTTGTCAGAATGTAGCGAGAACCAGTGTAATTTGGAAATTTTGAATCGAAAGCTAGCCTAGTTATGGAAAACTCAAAACTAGAAATTAGAGCTTAAGGCACCAAAGTGTAGACTTACGTAAGGTATAATGCACATTTAAGTTGTTTAAAATGTGAAAACACTTTCAATGCTATATGTAAGCTATACATTTACATTTTACAACTGAAGAATACAAATAGCTTTGGGCCTACACCAATGATAAATTAAAAAAAATGAATGTAAAGAGATAAGCATTTTATTTTGTATATTCTTTTTCTCACACAAGGGCCAATGGCGATGGCCAGAAGGGACTAGAAGGTGGAGCAGGTCCCTACTTGTCCTACTTATGGGATGATGAAGCTGATAAAGCCCATTCAGTCATGTGATAACATGCGAATCAAGTGAAAAAGAAACAAGCATAGAACAGAGATCACCACTATGACATATAGGTCTAATAAATAAATAAATAAATTCCAGTCATCATATGCAGTGTGTGTTGGGGTCATTAGGGCAGCAGCTTTCTTCCAAGTGGAAGTGTTCAGTGATTTGGCATGTTGCACCTCCAGCAGCTCACTATGGGCCATTGCTCCGTGTATCTGGGGGATCTGTGAGTGACATTCCCTATAAAAGGCAGATGGTAACAATGTAGGTGACACTGTGAGCCTGGTGCTGCCACTGGACCATGTCCTATCCACTTAGAGATCTTTTTTTGATCTCCAGCTGAACCTTGTCCGTATGTTCAGCATGTCCTTTAGGGAATGTCATGGAGCCGCCACGCTATTAACAGTACAGCCAGGGAGGAGGGAGGAGGCTTTTTGGAGACCAGCTTGTATTATGTCTTCAGCTCAAGTCTTTTTTTTTTTTATCCAGTCACTTTATTTAGAGTGCATTAATGTGTCTTTGCATATGTACGGTCAGAAGACCACTGCCTATTGCTGACATAAGGACATGTGTAAAGTGGGTAGAATTATTTGTAAGGAATCTGGTTATTTAAGAGCAGGCTAACATGTGAATAAGATGTTATATTATCATAATGCTTGGTAGAACAACCCATTTAATAAAGACACACACATGGCAAGTGTCAAAAGTGTATGTGGGGCTGTATAGGCCATTATTCATAGGGTTAATCTGACAACCATTAAGCTTAGGGTTAGGCACAATTTGTATATGTGAGAGGTAAAATTGTGAATTTGAAAGGTAAAATTGTGAATATAAGACATGAAACTGTGAATGTGAGAGGTAAAATTGTGAATGTGAGAGGTAAAATCGTGAATGTGAGAGGTAAAATCGTGAATGTGAGAGGTAAAATCGTGAATGTAAGAGGTAAAATTGTGAATGTGAGAGGTAAAATTGTGAATGTGAGAGGTAAAATCGTGAATGTGAGAGGTAAAATCGTGAATGTAAGAGGTAAAATTGTGAATGTGAGAGGTAAAATTGTGAATTTGAAAGGTAAAATTGTGTATGTGAGAGGTTTTTTTGTGTATGTGAGAGGTAAAATTGCAAATGTGAGAGGTAAAATTGTGAATGTGAGAGGTAAAATCGTGAATGTGAGAGGTAAAATCGTGAATGTAAGAGGTAAAATTGTGAATGTGAGAGGTAAAATTGTGAATTTGAAAGGTAAAATTGTGTATGTGAGAGGTTTTTTTGTGTATGTGAGAGGTAAAATTGCAAATGTGAGAGGTAAAATTGTGAATGTGAGAGGTAAAATCGTGAATGTGAGAGGTAAAATCGTGAATGTAAGAGGTAAAATTGTGAATGTGAGAGGTAAAATTGTGAATTTGAAAGGTAAAATTGTGTATGTGAGAGGTTTTTTTGTGTATGTGAGAGGTAAAATTGCAAATGTGAGAGGTAAAATTGTGAATTTAAAAAGTAAAATTGGGTATATAAGACATAAAATTGTGAATGTGAGAGGTAAAATTGTGATTTTGAGAGGTAAAATTGTGATTGACACTTAATCTCACCTTAAACTCATTCAAACCAACAAAGCACAAATACATGACTCAAAATCAACTTGTTTGACCTTAAAACTGATAACAGTTCTCACTGCTGACCTAATAACACAAACAACACTCATCTATACTCTACCACCTGCAAAACACTTTTTATTTGCAGCACATTTTTCAATTGCTAAAACACATTAAGAATTAAACATTATAACATCCTATTATATAATGAAATACTATTTTATGAGAATAATCAATTAAACCTCAAATATAAAATTAAATAATTCATGTAATCCCTGTTGTTAGTGTTTATAGGTCAGTGCGTTATGAGTGAGGAGTGTGAATGTTTCCCAGTGTTCTGGTTGAATTAACTTGTTTTGAGTGAGTTTTGTATTAGAGGTGAGATTCACTATTTGGCCACAAAGTTTGTTGGTAATGCTTTAATTCTCTATCAAGAGGTTTGAAAAAGTGGCTTCAATATTGACCAAAGCTTGTTAGCAGCTGTTCAATTGATCATTTTTAAAGCTACAGTTCTGGCCTGATGCACTTTAACACACAGTTATTAGTTATTATCGTTATGAATTAAAATCAAAGACAAAATCTCTCCCAACTGACACACTGTGCCTCTCTGTCTCTTCCTCCTCAGACACCCGTTGTTCCCCTTGCTGGCGTTGTTGTTTGAGAAATGTGAGCAGGCCACACAGGGATCTGAATGCATCACGTCAGCCAGCTTTGACGTGGACATCGAAAACTTTGTGCACCAGCAGGAGCGAGAACACAAACCCTTCTTCAGTGAAGACCCAGAGCTGGACAACTTGGTAAGTTATACTGTCACATACTGTACATGGCAGTCATGAACACTTTGATTTCAGGAAGTCGTTGTTTTGTGAGGCTTCTTGGGTTAAATATTTGAGCCAATATTAGCCGTGTTTCCATTAGGAGCCCTCTCAAATGTCCACTCACTCAGGGTGTCTCCATTACAAAAGAAAGCCCCCAGAGGGATTTACGAGACTCCAGATCATACGATTCTTTATCTTCTATTTTCTATTTTCTTCTAAACGGGGCCATTATTTACACTATTAACATCAGATTGTCTTGAAGAAGATTTTTTACTAGTGATTGAGACCATAGTGTTGTCCTAAAAAGAATTTTTGAGGTCATAAATCAAGTGAGAAGTTTTCTCATTTTGCATTGAAATGAATGGACAGAAATGTTTTTGCAGCCACACTTAGCGCTCCCTCTGGAGGTGACGTACGTTTTTCGATCGTCGTGTAATCGCTTAGCGACAGTTTCGAACGTGACGTCAAATGTGCGACGGATTAAACACGGGAGACGCAACTGTGGCCGCCGTCGCTAACTGTGCACAACGTCCACCACTGATCATAAACAAAACAGCATGGCTAATTGTGCACAGTGTAGCCGCTGATCATAAACAAACCAGCATGGCTAACTGTGCACAGACTGTCCGGTGCTTGTTGTAAACAAACAGAGATCGCTTAGTGACACCTCCTGCAGCAGCAGCACATACACACTGTACTGCTACAGAGCTAACTGTTAGCCTATTAGCATTGTGCTACTGTGCACCTCGTTCCACGATGCTGGATTGAACTATGAAAGGGCAAAAAAACCCGCCTTTGCTGGATCACATGAACGTCCTAAGGCGAAGAGCTTGCACAGATTTTTCCAGCAATATAACGGGGATTTGCGGGACCACACTATCAAAGGGGGCTTGTGTTTACTGTCGCTTGTGACCACTCGCTACTTCGCTAGCTTTTACAAATGACGTGTGTTGTTGTTCCGTCGAGTATTACGTCACATCCTGCTTAGTGTTCTATCCAATCAACAACCAGGCTTTAATCAGGGGAGAAAAACGGCCCTGCTCTTCGACAGGGCCAAAAAAAAATCAGGTCAAATGACAAATTAGGGGCGTTTCGGCCAGTGAGACCCGCCTCATTCTGGGTATTCGGCTGTAATGCAAACACCCCTATTGTAATGGGGAACCTGCTTGACTCAATGAAGAATAAGATAAAAAATGATAAAGCCTTTGAAATTCCTGTTTGTTTGCAGCATACCCTATCATTACTACTCCTAATCAATCCGTCTTTTTTTTCTTCATGTAATCTTCCCCATCCTCCCCCTGCACTTCCCCTTGCACAACAGCTAGCTTTAATTAGAAATTAGTAGAAGGAGGATGCTGATCATGTTCGCTGAGAAAAGCGGGGGAGGAGCTGAAACCAGACACAGACAAAGACAGAGACGAGAAAAAAATGTGCACTCTTGCCATTACAGTACTCGGGACGGCAGGCGACAAGTGCTGAACAGTCAATTAACCCTGCATCTGTGTGTTTTATGAGGCACTGGGTACGGGCATCCCTCCCAGAGGGCACTAACTCTTCCACAGGACAGTAATGTTACACTGGGCCTGACTGGCTGCGATGGGAGAAGAGTTACTGGTCCCTTGATTAAGTGAGCGCAGTTTAATTAGCTGATTTATCTCCTCCTTGGCCAAGCACTTTTCTGTCCATTCTGTTGACCTTGTGTGGTGACTTTGAGGGAGTGTACTACAGAGTGCTGCACAAAGTGGAGGAGAGCCATGCTGTTGATGGTCAGATAACTGCCCAAGTGGAGAAAATAAAGACTTATATGAATGACGCAAAAATGACCAAAAAAGACACAAGATGACAAAAAAAGACACAAAATGACAAAAAAAGACACAAAATTACAAAAAGAAGACACAAAATGACAAAAAAAAGACACAAAATGAGCACAACTTCTTCATGACGTCAAAAAAAGACACAAAAATGACCGAAAAAGACACAGAAGACACAAAATGACAAAAAAAAGACACAACAACAGACACAAAATGACAAAAACAGACACAAAAAAGACACAAAATGACACAAAATAAGCACAACTTCTTCATGACATCAAAAAAAGACACAAAAATGACCAAAAATAAGACACAGAAGACACAAAATGACAAAAAAAGACACAACAACAACAACAGACACAAAATGACAAAAAAGACATAAAAGAGACATAAAAAAGACATGAAAAGACATGAAAAGGATTCAAAAATTGACAAAATAGTCCAGGACTCCATAGAGTTAACTAAATGATCACTGTTTAAAAACAAAACAACCCAGTGTCACATCTAAATGTTTAATGTGCATGTTGGTCCCATAGACTGTATATAAATAATGGACGTAGTCACCGTGACGTCACCCATTGGTTTGTGGACTGCCCGTTGGAAGCCTCGAGTTCAGCGTTACACTCGTCGCCATCATGTTTCCGATACGCGGAGCAGACCATAATTGGACTGTGGCGGAGCGCGAGGGATCTGACGACACTGACTACAGCCTCTCTACACCGGCAACTCCACTGAGAGAAGCTGCTTCTAATTCAAGTTAGCATTAACTGGAGCATTAACTGGGATGTTAGTTTTGGCTAGCAAAAAAACAAAAACAAAATGTATCTTTCTTACCTCAGAAAACTGAGCAGCGACTCCTTGGAGTGTCTGTTAGTCGAACCAAACGCTGAACAAGACATTTTACTGAACAAAACGTTCAAATAAACTGTCATTAAGTGAAAATATAGTATGAAAGGGTCAAAGTTATGAGACCAAACCGCTAAACGTCCTCTTTTCTATCTATATAACGTTATATATAACTTTATTGACACGTTGCCGTGGATACGCTCTGCTTCTCTCCTGGTGACGGCTCGCCTTGTCAGTGACCTGTCAATCAAAGCTAGAAACGCCCCAAATCATACGATTCTTTATCTTCTATTTTCTTCTAAATGGGGCCATTATTAGAACTATTGACATCAAATTATCTTGAAGAAGATTTTTTACTAGCGATTGAGACCATAGTGTTGTCCCTGAAAATTTTTTCTGAGGTAATAAATCAAGTGAGAAGTTTTCAAATTTAGCACTGAAATGAATGGGCAGATTTCTTTTGCAGCCAAACTTAGCACCCCCTATTGGAATTTTCGGTGAATTGCAGGCTTTATGCACTTCCTGGTGGCTTCCATGCTCAGGCACGGAGATTGCCGCCTGGTTGGTCCACGTCTTAGTTCCACGATGACCACTCTAAAAGTGGTGACAAGGGGTAGAAAGATTAAAACCATAAATGTATGCATATTCTGTAAGAAATCCTTTCTGAATTTAATGAATTGGAAGTTTGAGTTTGAACAGATTTTATCTGGTGACACTAATAAAAAGAAATGTATTGATCCAACCAAGCCTAGACATAACATTTAATCATGTTATAATGAAAATAAGTTATTTTATTTGTGTACATATTAAAGCCAACAAAACCAACCCTACAGACAGACGGTGGAGGAGCTTCATGTTTGACCTCTCAGCATTACATATTAGAGGCTGGCTCCTTGGGAGAGTGGAGGATGAAAGGATTACAGCCCCCCTGTATACTGCGATCTATATGCCTCTCTGGAATAAATAATAAAAGTGGATGTCACTCCCTGCTCATCAATAAAAGAAATCGCTGCACGTCTCTTTCTCTCGTCACATCAAACGCTTTGAAACCGCCTGTAAACACCTCACGCCTTACACTTCTACCATCTCTTTTAGATTTTATTTTACTTAATCTTGTGTGTTTGAGTCCATGCATCAGTTGATTTACAGCAAACATTTTTTTAGTGACTCAGGGCACATGAGGTTGCCTGTGTTGAGAGTTTTTAATGGTTTTCTGCATTGATGTTTTAATCTTAAAGACCATTTCATGTCTTAATTTATTTAATTTATTCTCATTATAATGATTATGGCTTAGGTTTAATTAAGACCTAAAATTCAGTATCCCAAAAAATGTGAATATTACAAAAGACCAATTTTAAAAAGTATGTTTAATATGTAAATATTGGCCTCTGAAAAGTATGTCCATCTATATGACACAATACTTGGTTGGGGCTGTTTGACTTGAACTACTAGAAATGGACTTTTCCATCATATTCTAATGTATTGGGATGCACCTGTATTACAGTATACCTGCTTTATAATTGATAAAAAGACAAAAACATCTTACTTTTGACAATAAATTTACCTTTAAAGCTTTTCCTGAATGTTTTTTTGGGGAGAAAAAAAGGCTTTTTAATGTTATTTGGTACATTTTTGGGGATTAACTGTGCAGAAAATGTATCCAAAAAGCATGAATGGGTAGCTGAATGCCATTGTCAAATAAAAGCAGTGACCAGTTTTAAGTGATTCAGTTTTAATAAAAATACATTTTATTTGGAAGGCGCCTTTCTTGGCACTCAAGGACACCGAACAAAAAAGATAGAAAAGAAACAGCAATAAAATACAATAAAATACACAGAATTTAGAACAATACAATACAATAGATTGGACAGGGTAATTGTTGGGAATAGGCAGTTTTAACCCATTTAGGCCTAAAAATTGCCTGTAAAACCTCTGGGCAATTTTGAAAGAACCCCCTAAAACCTGAAGTTTTTCTGGAAATTCAACAGAAGATTTTTCAGCCTCTGTAGCAGATAGAAATTAAATTCAAAAAGTATTTGATACCCATTAGCAAGATGCAAACATGATATGACCATTGGAAGAAATAGACATAGTTCTCATTAGCCTACTGTGATAACAAAAAAAAAAATCCTAATAATAGTAAATAATAATAACACATTTATCTATATTGCACTTTTCAGGGTACTCGACGACGCATAAAGTAATATAAGACATAAACAGTCATGATTTCTAATATCATCATCACAATCAATTAGTATTATTTTCGTTATTATCTCCAGATGGCCACAAATCTGTCTGTTCTTCGGTGAAAACATGTCGTCTAAAAACATATTCCTCATCCATAAATGCCGGTCGATTGGCTCCGAGGGTTCAAAGTCCGGATCAGCAATAAAATCATCGGCGCTGTTTTCATCAAGATCTCTTCCGTCTCTTCCTGCTGAGCTCCTCCGCTATAGTCGTCTTCCGCCATGATTTCAAAGTTCTGGAAAAGTCCCATGATGCATTGCGTGCACTTGCGTCACTCCCACATCTATTCTGATGCATTTCATTGGCCAAGAGACCGAAAATAGGTGGAAAAAACTACAAATACTACAAAACAACGTATCCGCTTTCCCAGCTGTAATGGTAGAATAACGCAATATTGCTCCAAGGTTTTAATGGTAGAAATGCGGTAATACTTTCCCGCCTTAAATGGGTTAAACAGATGTGTTTTGAGTTGTGATTTGAAATGTGGGAGTGAGTCAATGATCCTGAGTTGGGGTGGTAATGAATTCCAGAGGCGAGGAGTTTTGCTTTTGTAAAGCACTTTGAGTTGCATTTAAATGTATGAAAAGCGCTGATTGATTGTAGCATGTTGTTTAACCTGTCTGTTTGTCTCTGTCTTCTTTAGATGGTAAAGGCCATCCAGGTGTTGCGAATCCACCTATTAGAGTTAGAGAAGGTCAATGAGCTCTGTAAAGATTTCTGCAACCGTTACATCACCTGCCTCAAGACCAAGATGCACAGCGACAACCTCCTCCGTAACGACCTGGGAGGACCTTACTCTCCGTCACACACCAGTCTCAACATGCAGCAGGTCAGTCAGACTCTCTCTGGATATTACAACTCCTTCAATGCTATCTCCCTCTAAGTAGCTCTTCCCCAGATACACCTTGCCATTTATCAGCAGGTAGAATTTGCCTGAGGGAGTTTTTCAGTCACAAACAGTAGAGCTCCCTCTTTACATTTGCTCACTAGTGTCTCTCTGTGATCCCCCAGGAACTAATTCAGACCTCCTCTCCATCCATGACCTCTGTCTCCAGCTCTGTTAACCCTTCAGGGATATTGGTGCCCGCCGGGGGTCTGCAACAGGGCAATGTCGCCATGACGACCATCAACTCCCAAGTGGTAACGGGTAAGCATGTTATTACTCACACAAACACTCCAACACATACACATGCGATGTTTATTTGGCTTGTGGATCGTAAAGACATATTCTAACTCTATCTTTTTGGGCTATTTTTTTCCATTTTTGAATCATTTTCATGTCTTTGGAAGTCATTTTGTGTCTTTTTTGGTAATTTTGTGTCTGTCTGTTGTGTCTTTTTTAGTTATGTTGTGTCTTTTTTGGTAATTTTGAGTCTTTTTTTAGTTATGTTGTGTCTTTTTTTGTCATTTTGTCTTTTTTGGTCATTTGTGTCTGTTGTTGTGTCTTTTTTAGTTATTTTGTGTCAGCCCAACCTCACCTATATGACCTAATAATTATTTTTTCATCCTGACTTTCTGGATCAACAGTTTGAACCCAAAAGAAACAAAGAAACACCAACATAAGATGTGATTTTGAATCAGGTTTTTTTTTTTTTTTTTTTTTAACTTCCAAAGCTCTATTATGCTCAATGAAGAATTTGAAATGTTGCAAATGTGAACAAAAGATGCCTAATAATATATATTTTTTTTATTCTGACTTACTGTATCAACATTTTGAACCAAACATATTTTATTTGTGTCTTGTGTGTTTAGGGTAACAATTTTGGTAATTTTGTATATTTTTCCGTCATTTTGTGTCTTTTTGTGTCATGTTGTGTCTTTTTTAGTCCTTTAGTCCAACATAAAATGTGATTTTGAATCCTTTTTTACTTTAAAAACACTATCATGCTCAATGAAGAATTTTAAATGTTGCAAATGTGAACAAAGGTGTCAAATCTAACATATAAGAGGGTTCCATCCAGTTCTATCATTTGATACTAAATCTATTTGAGCTTGTCTCCAGTTTTACTTGGTATATCATCATCAAACTGAAACTGGCCTCATGGAGTTTACAGCCAGAACTTTAGAGGTAAATTTACAGTAGGGCTCCACGCTGCTTTGTTTTCTAGTCTGGATGGAGTCAACAAGTCTGGATTATTTGGAGCTTTTGGAGACTCCACAGGGTTAAACCTGGGGTAGGGATTATTTGAACTATTGAATTTCTCAAATTTACTCCTTATAGTAAAATCTGCATATTTATCATATAAAATCCAACCCCCCCTTTTTCTTCAATGAACAACATTTTATATAATTTGAGCCACCATTGAACTGTCATACTACCTGTTAGCATGGTGGAAACAGTAGCCCCTTTCATAGTTTCATACCTGGACATTTACGCCTCGCCTCCACTATGTGCAAAGCATCCACCGCTTACTGTAAACAAACCGGCATGCTAACACGTGGTGTCAAACCAGCATCGCTTACTTTGCACAGTTTCCGGTGCTTGTTGTAAAGAAACTGAGGTCAAACACAGTGAAACATGAATAAAAACGGAATGCATCAAACTTTTTTGAATAAATAAAAAGAGGCTGCAAGCAGAGGAAAGGCAACACAACAATATCATAGTTTGAAAGGAAACAAATTATTTTAGTATCCGTTTTCATGACAGAAAAGCAACGAGTCTGGCACTGAAAATGTGTATACAAGTTGGGGAAGCAGAATCTGGTTGATGAGATTGGATCCAGGGTTTTGATGCACAGTTTGAACACATCCTTCTGCAGCACATACACACTGTACTGCTACAGAGCTAACTGTGTAGCCGGTTAGCACTGTGCTACTGTGCAGCAGTGCTGCTGCTCTGTCGTACGTAACTATCGTCTCCTCCCACCTTGTTCTGCGACACCGGACTGCACTATGAAATGGTACGAATATCACTTTGCCTTCGCTGGATCACTATGAACGCTCTCAGGCGAAAAGCCGTCACAAATTTTTATTTCGGGCAATATAGTGGGACATTTGCGGGACCGCACTATGAAAGGGGCAGATTGTGAAAGAGAAAAAAAAAGATGTTTCAGAGTGAGACAAACAGACATGATGCAGTGATATGTAGTTTTTATATAGTTTTTATTCAGTGTTGCAGTATATTATGTTCTTCTTCTGACTGTCAGTCGGTTTTGTCCCTACCTTACTAGTGCAGTAAAAGTTTTTTGTGTAATCAGTGGAGGGAGCTCTTCTATACCTGCCCCATTGTCTGTGAAATAACCCAGGAGTCCATTTAGTGACTGTTTTCTGTATAAAGTATATATTTCTCACCACTGGGTCACATTTTGTGGAGATTTGCCATTAAATTCCACCTCTATGCTGATGACACACCGCTGTATGTCTGACTTAGACCTGGCTAATGTACCTTTTCGTGTTTGTTGGAAATTAAAAAACTAGATATCAAAAAACATTACCAATGGACCTATGTACCTTTCAAAATAAAAGATAATCCTAGAATCACACAATCAGGATTGCTCCTGCTGAGGACCTTGGGCAATATGAAACTATGTTCAACTCTTACATATTTAGAGAAAGTATTCCGTGCTTGTATATAGTCTAGTTTAGATGTTTTAACCATAAGACACCATAATTGTTTGCTTTACTTTATCCAAACCACTGAGGTCCAGCTTAAGTACCTTTGTTTGATTTTAAATTTAGGCTATTCCATTTAATGCTTTTTATCATTTGTATGATAGCTTCTCCTCTGTCTTGCTTGTTTAAAAAAAAAAAAATTGTAACAACATTTAGAATAGTGCTATGCAGTAAAAAAAAAAATATATATATATTATCATTATTATAAATATTCTTCAGAAGACTTGATATTTGAAATGATGCTCTATGCAACATAAATGTATTCATCATGCTTCTGCATTAATAATCCGTATAGTAAAATAAATATGAGCAGATTAGTAAATACTAGAAGGACACTCGGAGCCCATGGCTGACCTATAATTTGTGTATCAACCATGTGATTTGGATCCATCTATAATATATTGGGTTCTTTCTTGGCCCTTGCTACACAATCCCACCAACTCTCGTGAAAATTGTGCCAGTAGATTTTCCATAATCCTGCTGACAAACAGACAAACTGAAGCAAAACGTAATAATCAGAATTGTAAGCATGTTCAACCTTATCACACAGCACACGCCATTCTGTAATTAATCACGTTTTTTTTTCATATTCTACTATTTTAATATTCTCTTTTGATATACATCCTTAGTCAGAGTTTTGTTTACTTGTGTATCAGAGCTCTGTGATAGTATCCTTCACAGAGTATTTGGCTGTTAGGATCTAATAATGTCAAGCCTGTACAGTGAAATGTTAATCCTGCCCTCTGGAAATCCCTTTTAACCTAAAATAAATCAATATCTGCCTTTGATCACTACACACTGAAGAGCTCAAACAGACTGTGATAAGAGTGTCTTGATCAAGACTAATTAGCCCAGAAGCAAAAACACTCCCTTCTTCTTTTTTCTTTTTTAAATCTGGGTTAAAGGACATTAACACACCTTGCATTTAATCATTTTCTCTTCTTGTTTGCCTTGTTTTTGTTTGCGGTGCTGACATGAAGTTAATAAGGCTCTGGTGGTATAGTGCGAGGTGTAGCTGCTGAAGCCACTTGATACTCATGACGGCAAATTATCCCCTCAGGTGGGACCCTGTACCAGCCGGTTGCCATGGTGACATCACAAGGGCAAGTGTTAACGCAGGCTCTGCCGCCGGGAACCATCCAGATCCAGAACTCACAGGTAAAAAGCTGTCTGACCGATGATGCTATGACCACATTCCCTCTGCCCTAAACCACTAAAACTCTCAATTTGTTATTATTAAAAGAGCCTCTTTACATCTCACACAAACCCCCCCGGGCCCCGTTTCATCGTCTCTGTCTGAACACAGCACCCTCCCGCTGGCAGACAAAATGAAAATATCTTATTCCCATGACGATTAGGGCGCTGTCATGATCGTGTCTGTGAATCAAACTCATAAAAGGACTTTATTTATACTGTAAAGACATTATTATTCATGGTTTAACACAGATAAAGGAGATAAATCCCACAATTAAAGCACATTTTCACTCTAACTCAACTCAACCTTTTGACAGATTTGGTCTTTATAAATTGTTGCACCCTTTAAAAAGCAAGAAAAAAAAATAGAATTGTGTAATCATTATGGACAAGAAATATGATGACACAAATATTTTTGACCATAAGACACTAAAACTGCTTGCTTAACTTCATCCAAACTGCTGAGGTCCAGATTAACTCTATGGAGTCTTATAGGGCTATTTTGTCAGTTTTTGTTCTTTTCATGTCTTTTCATTTCTTTTTAGGTCTTTTTGTGTCTTTTTTGGTCATATTGTGTCTTTTTTTGGTCATTTTGTCTTTTTGTGTCTTTTTTTAAGTCATTATGTGTCTTTTTTTGTCATTTTGTGTCTTTTTTGTGGGGTTTTTTGTGTTTTTTTTGTCATTTTGTCTTCTCATTTTGTGTCTTTTTTGGTCATTTTGTGTCTTTTTCGGTCATTTTGTGTCATTTTTTGGTCATTTTGTGTCTTTTCTTTAGTCATTTTGTGTCTTTTTTGGTCATTTTGTGTCTTTTTAATCTTTTTGTGTTTTTTTTTGGTCATTTTGTGTATTTTTTTGTCTTTTTCTGTCTTTTTTTAGTCATTTTGTGTATTTTTTTTTAGTCATTTTATGTCTTTTTTTGTCTTTTGTGTATTTTTGTGTCTGTTTTTGGTCATTTTATGTCTTTATAAATTCTTGCACCCTTTAAAAAATTTTTTTTTAAAGTGAAATATAGTGGAATTATAATGGACAGAAAATATGATGACACAAATGTTTTTTTCTCATTTCCATTAAAAGCTTTAGAACAGTCTATCACCAGACACAACTGTATTTTTAATATTTATTTTCTTGCTGCTCAAAAGACTTTCTTCAGGATATTTGGGACTTTCCTTTGTCTTTGTCTTTGAGTTTCAGGTTGTTGTGGAGATGAATGAGCCTCATGCCCGCTCCTAGTAATCAATTATAGATTTTTAAAAATGACTGAAAGCTACACCATTCCAAAAAAAAAGGTCTGAACAGGTTTAGTTTAATTGATTCAAATAATATTAATGAAAAGGAATAAAACATCATGTAGAATATTAGGAGGTAGCGGCTGCTGTCAGTAGCATAATAAAGCTGCTCATTAGTGTTTTACATCAGTTAGCTTAGCTGCATGTTTGAAGGCCAGTCAGAGCAGTTTATTGACAACTAAGACCTGCTAATGTTTGGTGAAATTCAAAAAAGGAGCAATGAACCCTTTTCTTTATTTATGAGACCCAGATATGTGGGCTTGGGCCCTTTTCTTTAAAAAGCACACCATATATGGTGCTCAGAAAATGAAGACAATGTGTAGGAATCTTTATTGGCTTATCACTACTGTGGTTTCCCTGAAATGATGCTTAAACTTACAGTGACATTAGAGAACATTTTTTTGCCTCATATGTTGCATATGTATATATATGCATGTCCAAACTATTCCATAAAGGACCATGCTGCTGCAGATTTTTGTTCCAACCAATCAAGAACAACCTGATTCTACTGATCAGCTGTTTGAACCCTCAGATCAGTTGGTTAAATGACTCGTGCCTGTTGTGCTTCTGCTTGGTTGGAAGGAAAACCTGCAGCCACATGGACCTTTCTGGATAGTTTGAGCAGGCCTGCTCATGCGACCATGTTGATGGTTTGATCCTACCATCTAATACAGGGGTCTCAAACTCAAATTACCTGGGGGCGGCTGGAGGCAGTATCAAGATGGCCAAAATAAGACACAAAATTACAGAAAAAAACTAAATTACATAAAAAAGACACAAAAAGACCAAAAAATACACAGAATTACCAAAAAAGACACAAGATTACAAAAGAAGACACAAAATTACCAATAAATACACAGAATTACCAAAAAATACACAAAATTATTAAAAAAAAGACACAAAATGACAAAAAAAAGACACAAAATTACCAAAAAAGACACAAAATTATGAAAAAAGACACAAAATGACCCAAAAAAGATACAAAATTACCAAAAAAGACACAAAATTACCAAAAAAAGTAATTAAAAGGACCTTCCACACACAACACGGTAAAGTGCCATTCATATAAAACTCACATTAAACTTTCATATCAAGGTGGGAGCCACAAAATATCGTCACGAGGGCCACAATTGGCCCGAGGGCCGCGAGTTTGAGACCCATGTTCTACAGCCTTCCACCAAGTTTCATGAAAATCAGGCCAGTAGTTTTCCATAATCCTTCTGAGAGTCAAACAAACAAACAAACAAACAAACAAACAGACAAACAAACCGAACCAGAACCTCCTTTTCAGAGGTAATAAAACTAAAAACTGTCTTCATGCTGCAGGTAGAACACGCTGTTTGTTGCCTTTGTGTTTTTCAGGCAAGCGGTAGGCCAAATTTCTAAATTTGTAAGTGCAATTATTTAGTAAAAAGATAATTTAGGTGAGGACTGTTGGCATCCGAAGCCTTAATGACTTCCCTTTTGTTGTCTCCACCATCTCTGACCCTCCTTTGTTGGGAAGGAGGTCTCAGAGTATCCAGAGCAGTAACCCTGCTCCTAAACGAGGAGCCAGAGCCACTTGAGCCCCTGTTAGCCCGCTAACAGGATGAATGTATTTGTTTGGCTGTGTGCAGTGGAAGCATGAGGAGCCTGACCTGGATAATTGGTGCTGACTCTTTAAAAGACAGGAACGAGACACCAGACTGGGAGAAAAACACCAAGCCAACAAATGGAGAGCAGATCAAATATTCTGTCTGAACAGAAAAACAGAACTATGTTTCAACCAGGAGACAGTTCATTTAGAGTGAACAAATAAATGCATTACATGCACAATAAAGTTATCATTGGGAAAAGTCTTATTTAAGCCATATTTAAGGTGAGTTAGTATAGGTGAAGTGGCCTCTTGGGTGGCCTTCTAGTAGAGAAAATGTGATGAAAATCTTTTTCGGGTGCCCTTAAATGGAGAAAATATTATAAATTGCCCTCTAGGAAGCCTTTTCAATGAACAATAATAATAATTTTGTATCGTTTTTAATAATCGTGTGTCTTTTTTAAATAATTTTGTGTCTTTTTTTGGTAATTCTGTGTCTTTTTTAAATAATTTTTCTGTCTTTTTTAGTAATTTTGTGTCTTTTTTTTGTAATTTTGTGTCTTTTTCAGTAATTGTGCATCTTTTTTAAATAATTTTGTGTCTTTTTTGGTAATTCTGTCTTTTTTTAAGTAATTTTGTGTCTTTTTTGGCAATTCTGTCTTTTTTTTGGTAATTTTGTATCTTTTTTTGGTAATTTTGTGTCTTTTTTTAAATAATTTGTTTTTTTTCTGTCATTTTGTGTCTTTTTTTAAATAATTTTGTCTTTTTTGGTAATTCTGTGTCTTTTTTGGTCATTTTGTTTCTTTTTTAAGTAATTTAGTTTTTTTCTGTCATTTTGTGTCTTTTTTAAAATAATTTTGTCTCTTTTAAGAGTTAATTTCTTATTTTAAGCGTTCAACATGCTTATTTCTAGATTTAACAATCCTAATTCAAGAAATCTTGTCCATGCAGCAAGTGTTTTTATCTTGTTTTTAGACACACTTTTTTTGCAGTGTGTGCATGATTGATATAAAGCACAAGTCTGGGTGGATCTAACACATCACTAGTGAGGTCTGGCCTTGATAGTCTTAACACTTCCTATAGATATAAATACAAACCGGGAGCAGGGGGAGTTCAAACAGTGATCCATGTGCAGCAGCAGTGACCTAAAGAGCGGCTCACTTTCAGCAGGTAATTCTCTGCTTGGCAGTCAGAGGAGGCCCCGGTGAATGGCGGCGGCCCAGCTGAGGCAGAGTGCTACATGTGGGCTGGGAATTAAACACAGCCCCGCCGCTACTTTACCGACAAGCCCCGAGTAATCACACTCTCCAGCTCCGTGCCGCCAATTAATTCAACCTTGCTTTCCCCCCGCAACACACGCACTCCCAGGGCTGAGGGGGTATAAGAGGAGGGTTATCCATGTGACACCCAGCTGCAACTGTAATGACTCTTGTTTCGCGTGGGGAGTACGAGGGGGGATGTTAGTGTGTGTGAATGTGTATTTATGGGTCTTGTGTGGGTTAAGGGGGGTTCTGCATGCTGGTGAGTGTATATAATATAGGTCTGCACTGCAAAAAACTGACATCCAAGTGAGATTAACCTTCTGCAAAAGCGCCAAAGCATGGCTTCTTCTTTATCACATCCAGACGTAAAAACAAAGCAGACAAAAAAAAGACACAAAATGACCAAAAAACACAAAATAACTAAAAAAAAGGACACAAAAACAGACATAAATGACCAAAAAAGACACAAAATGACAAAAAAAGACACAAAATAACTAAAAAAGACATAACAACAGCCACCAAATTACAAAAAAAAGACACGACATAACTAAAAAAAGACACAACAACAGACACAAAATGACCAAAAAAGACACAAAATTACTAAAAAAACGCAAAATAACAAAAAAAGACACAAAAACACACACTAATGAGCAAAAAAGACACAAAATAACTAAAAAAGACACAACATAACTAAAAAAAGACACAACAACAGACACAAAATGACCAAAAAAGACACAAAATTACAATGAAAAGACACAAAATGACCAAAAAAGACACAAAATGACCTAAAAAGGACACAAAATGACTAAAAAAAGACACGAAATGACCTAAAAAAGACACAAAATGACCCAAAAAAGGACACAGAATGACCAAAAAAGACACAAAAAGACTTACAAAGACACAAAAAGACATGAAAAAGATTCAAAAATTGACAAAATAGCCCTATACTACTCCATAGAGTTAGGCTGGACCTCAGCAGTTTGGAAGCAAGCAGTTACACATTTTCTCATTCCATTGGCAGATCATTTTGCTATTTTAAAACAAAACACACCTTATTGTTGTACTTTTTTTCATTGTTTTTAAGAACTGACTTTTTGCAGTGTGTGTGTTATTTATCTCCAACACAGCCAGGATTCTTTCCACTACACGCTGCATAAAATTAATCAATTTCATATTCTTTAGCAGACCTGCAGTTTTTATTTATTCATGCTTTTTGTCCTACATGCTTATGCATATGAAATTGTCATACACTATGCTCCCCTGTGAAGTGTCTTAGCCTTCACAAATGGGTGCCTCATTCAAACAAATCATTAAAAAACTCAAAGGCTCTAGCACTGCTAGGGACAATTATAATGACAGATTAACCCTCTGGAGTCTCCAAAAGCACCAAATCATGAGTTCTTCATCACATCCAGACTAGAAAACAAAGAAGCGTTTGCAACATTTAATTTGTTTTATTGATCATGATAGTGTTTTGAAAGTAAAAAAAAGATTCAAAATCACGTTTTATGTTGGACTAAAGGACTAAAAAAAGACACAAAATGACCAAAAAAAGACACAAAATGACAAAAAAAAGACACAAAATGACCAAAAAAGACAAAAAAAGACCAAAAAAAGACACAAAATGACACAAAATGACACAAAATGACACAAAATGAGAAGACAGAATGACAAAAAAACAGAGAAGACACAAAATGACCAAAAAAATGCACAAAATAACAAAAAAAGACACAAAAAGACACAAAATGACCAAAAAAAGACACAAAATGACTAAAACAAGACACAAAATGACCAAAAGACACAAAATGACTAAAAAAAGACACAAAATGAGAATACTGAATGACAAAAAAACCCCCACAGAAGACACAGAATGACCAAAAAAAGACACAAAATAACTAAAAAGGACACAACAACGGACACAAAATGACCAAAAAAGACACAAAATGACTTACAAAGACACGAAAAGACATGAAAACGATTAAAAAATGGACAAAATAGCCCAAGACTCAATATAGTTCAAAAGGTTTGTCTCATATTGTATGTTATATTTTACCGATATGCATGCAGTAAAAGATAGTGTGTGATGTGTGTGTGTACATCTTTAGTACTATGTGTTTTTATTCAGAGTTTGGAGTGGAGCTCTTTGCAGATAGTGTCACAAAGGGTTTGGTAATGGTGGCTATTGAGGAGCCATTGTGTTTCATATTATCTGCCTCAGAGCACATACACATTTATCTCCTCACTGAAATAAACACCGTACTATAGGGAGCACATTTTTTTTCACTGAGGTGGACATTGCACTAACTTGCATTCATCACTGGGGCTAAACTTGTCTGAACCCGCCCCTTAGCCTTAGTTGGGGTTATATAGGGTTAGGGTTATAAAGGGTTTGGGTGATATAGGGTTGGGATTATATATGGTTAAGGTTATATAGGGTTAGAGTTAGGTGTTATATAGGGTTAGGGTTATGTAGGGTTAGAGTTAGGTGTTATATAGGGTTAGGGTTATATAGGGTTTGGGTTATGTAGGGTTAGAGTTATATAGGATTAGAGTTAGGTGTTATATAGGGTTAGGGTTATGTAGGGTTAGAGTTAGGTGTTATATAGGGTTAGGGTTATATAGGGCTAGGGTTAGAGTTATATAGGGTTAGGGTTATATAGGTTTAGAGTTATATAGGGTTAGAGTTATATAGGGTTAGGGTTAGAGTTAGATAGGGTTAGAGTTATATAGGGTTAGGGTTAGAGTTATATAGGGTTAGAGTTATATAGGGTTAGGGTTATATAGGTTTAGAGTTATATAGGGTTAGAGTTATATAGGGTTAGGGTTAGGGTTATATAGGGTTAGGGTTGTATAGGGTTAGGGTTGTATAGGGTTAGAGTTATATAGAGTTAGGGTTAGGGTTGTATAGGGTTAGGGTTATATAGGGTTAGGGTTAGAGTTATATAGAGTTAGGGTTATATAGGGTTAGGGTTGTATAGGGTTAGGGTTATATAGGGTTAGGGTTAGAGTTATATAGAGTTAGGGTTAGAGTTATTTAGGGTTAGAGTTATATAGGGTTTGAGTTATATAGGGTTAGGGTTATATAGGTTTAGAGTTATATAGGGTTAGAGTTATATAGGGTTAGGGTTGTATAGGGTTAGAGTTATATAAGGTTAGAGTTATATAGGGTTTGAGTTATATAGGGTTAGGGTTATATAGGTTTAGAGTTATATAGGGTTGGAGTTATATAGGGTTAGAGTTATATAGGGCTAGGGTTCAATAGGGTTAGAGTTATATAGGGTTTGAGTTAGGGTATATTCTCTATCTTGTAAGAGCCCCTATGTTAAAAAATTAATTTAGCATCACTATTTTAGTGAGGGTTTGTGGCAGCAGGACAGAATATGCAGGATTAAGTCAAAACGAAGTACAGTGTGTGTGTTCAAGGTTATGAACATGTCACCCAGTGCTGCTGTACGGCTCACTCATGTGTTTTAATAGTTTATGGACAACAGTGGAGCTCAATGGCACAGAGGAATAATATGTCAGGCTTTGGTACACACATAGCATATTTTAGCTCATTGTTGGTTTGGCTCTTTAATGGGATTTGTTTATTATAAGAAAAATATAGAATATCACCAAAGTAATACCATATTTATAAGATATTCTGCCTTAACATGCAGCCCAACTCTTAATAATATGTGTTCTTAAGAACCTGGTCTCACAGGAATCCGTGAAATAGCCACGGATTTGCTTAACTCAAAATCTGTGGAATAGCCACGGAATCACTCAAATTTCCGTGAAACTGACACAGATTTCGCTACAATGCAAGTTAATGACAGTCATATCAAGGGACTATTCCATGGATATATGTTCCTATTGGTTTGTTCCAAGTCACGTGACTTTCAAGGTCCCGGCGGTCAGAACAAAAAACATGGCGGACAGTTCTCTTATTTTTAGTGAAAAAATTTAGTTGTGAATTTTTGTTCTCAAATTCAGTTACTTTTACTTAGTTTTTAGAGTGAGTTTGCTAGTTTTAGGTTGTTGGTTTTTTTTTTTGTAAATTTTGTCTTTATTTCCTTTGTCTTATCCATCTTCATTACGTATAAAAAATAGTTGACAAAGAAGAAAACGAAGGACGTTTTCACTATAATTTTAGTTAGTATTGTAACCACACAATACTGTTTCAGTTAGTTATCATTATCATGTAACCTTTAACCCTTAATACTAAGGCTGAAATCTACAAAATGCCTTAAAAAGAAGTAAGGACCGGCCGAAATGTCCTCACTTTGCAAAAATGTCCTCACTCTGTTGGTTAAAAACGTGTTCTGGTCCTCACTATGTAGGAAGTACAAGAATGACTTAAAAATGGATTTTGATCACATTTCTAGCGAGAAATATGTTTTATTTTCTAAATATTCAGTCAGTGAATGTACATAATCACTTTGTATGTTGGAATAGCCACGGGATATGACTGTCATTAACTTGCATTGTAGCGAAATCTGTGTCAGTTTCATGGAAATTTGAGCGATTCCGTGGCTATTCCACGGATTTTGAGTTAAGCGAATCCGTGGCTATTCCACGGATTCCTGTGAGACCAGGTTGGTTCTTAACCAGAACACCCAGACCATTTACTAACCTTAACTGAACCCCGACTGCAACCACAGAACCATTGATGACCGTTACAGCCCTGAAATGTCCTCTGAAGAATAGCGGACTAGAAAGTCGGTCCTCACAAGTACGGCTAAGCCAGACCAGACACATGGCCTCACACACATCCATATGTACACCGCAGGCTGTCAAACACTGTCAATACTCTGAGAGCATCTCGTCCTTCAGCACTCGCACTCCAAACAATAACATCTGAATAATGATTTCTCACTGAACACAAAGACAGGCTTAGGTCAACACGGATGAAAAACCAAGCCAAACACAGTCACACTTCGCACCAGCCCGCCACTGAGTCACCACCGAACTGTGAAACCCAAAACTTTTGACTGGAGGCTGGGCCGACCCTCCGCTCTGTAAACTCCTCGTTCAGGCACCAAAAAACAGTCTACTGACCCTCTTGTGTTCCACACAGTCAAGGGTGCTGCTTTTTTCATATTTTAAGTATCATTACTCAAATTCAGTTTCCATGGTGACACTTGAGGAGGTGTTTCTGCCCTTGCCACTGAAAAAAAAGATAGGTAATTGGTAGTCTCCCTTTGTTTCCGTGGCAACAATAACTAAGCCCTGCCATCCGCTCCTTTTTTTTTTTCTCCCCTCTTCTTTTCTTTTCTTCTCTTCTCTTCTCTTCTCATCCTGGTGTTTTTTTTTTTTTTTTGTAAAGGTAAACGTGGACCTGTCGTCCCTGTTGGACAGTGAAGACAAGAAGTCCAAGAATAAAAGGGGGGTCCTGCCCAAACATGCCACCAACATCATGCGCTCCTGGCTCTTTCAGCATCTCATGGTGAGGCACGGAATGTGTGTGTGTGTGTGTGTGTGTGTGTGTGTGTGCGTCTGTGTGCGAATATTCTGAAATGCACTTCTTTCTTTTCATTCTTTTCTCTTGATTTGCCTTCGTTAATTGGGTTTAGGTGTTACTTCCAGCTGATTAAATTGATATCAGTTACATTATTTTATGGATATTCTGTGTTTAGGTGGTGCAAAGTGTGTGTGTGTGTGTGTGTGTGTGTGTGTGTGTGTTTGTACTTCCTACATAGTGAGGACCGGTACACGTTTTGAACCAACAGATTGAGGACATTTTTGCAAAGTGAGGACATTTTGTCCGGTCCTCACTTCTTTAAAGGCTTTTTTGAGAGTTCAGACTTTGTTTAAGGGTTAATGTTACAATTAGGTTTCTGTTAGGGTTAGGGTTGGGCATTTAGTTGTGATGGTGGAGGTTAGGTTAAGGGTTAGGGTAAGGGGCTAGGGAATTCAATATTCCAGTAAGGGCCCCCACAAAGGTAGAAATACAAGTGAGTGTGTGTGTGTGTGTGTGTGTGTGTGTGTGTGCGTGCGTGCGTGCGAATATTCTGAAATGCACTTCAAATCATTCTTTTCTCTAGATTTGCCTTCGTTTGCCTTCAATTAAATTGATATCAGTTACATTATTTTATGGATATTCTGTGTTTAGGTGGTGCAAAATGTGTGTGTATCAAAAGTAAAAGTACTCAGATTGTTTTATATATTCTCTATATATTATTGGATTATTATTATTATTGATGCATTAATATAATCACTATTTCACTGTTAAGGTAGGGCTAATTTTGACTACTGAACATGCATTTATGCGGTTTCATGTATAAACATGCGAACACATTTTTATTTGATCATGTTTTTATGTTAAATCTCGACCTGAAAAGTAACTAAAGATGTCAGCTAAATATAGTGGAGTGAAAAGTAGAGTATTTGCCTCTAAAATGTAATGAAGTAGAAGTATAAAGTTACATAGAATGGAAATACTTTCAATACTAGAATGGAAACTACAAATACCTCAAAATTGGACTTAAATACAGTACTTAAGTAAATGTACTTACTTACATTCCACCACTCTGTGTGTGTGTGTGTCTGTGTGTGTGTGTGTGTGTGTGTGTGTGCGCGCATTTATGTGAAATGGTCGTACACGTTGGCCTTTTTAAATAAAGTGTTATGAGGTGGCAGCTACAGTTGAGCAGAGACGAAACGATGATATAAAAGAGATTTAAACGAAGTGTTAAGTAGTCGAAGGGGGTTTACTAAATGAACTGAGAATTGAATATTAGTTCATGTTAGTGTTTTTTGACACTAGAAACCAGAGTCAATTCTGACGTGAAACACAAATGCAATTAATTAAAGAAAACTGCTTAAAAATGTGGATGCTGTTTCTTCCTTCTCCCAGCACCCGTACCCGACAGAAGATGAGAAAAGGCAGATCGCAGGACAAACTAATCTAACCCTGCTGCAAGTCAACAACTGGTGAGATGCTGCACCACAACCACATGAATGACATGAAGTCCTCATGTTCACATGTAGACAGACAGTCACTGCTTCCTATTATTGTAGTATAAATATGTGTGTGAAGAGGTTTTACATGAACTTCAGTGTTCTGTAGCTGCTCAGCAGGTTGTTGGCCCTGTGGTGCCATCTGCTGGTGGTGAGGAGCAAGTACACCTGAGAACACAACATGCAACAACCCTTCTTTACATTTCTGTTTTCAGTGAACATTCATCCATTCATTCATTCATCCATTCATTCTTCTTAACCGCTTATCTGCAGACTATCACAGGGCTGACACATAGAGACAGACAGTCACGCTCCCATACACTCCTACGGGCAATTAAGAGTCACCAGTTAAACCTAAGTGCGTGTTTTTGGACTGTTGGAGGAAGCTTCTTTCAAAAAAAATGTTGCATATTTACTAGATTAAAGTGGCAAAATTTGCAAGAAAAAAAGTTGCAGATTTGAGAGATTTAAAGTGGGAAAAAGCAACTTTTTTCTTGCAGATTCATCACTACTTTAAACTCTTTTGGTATGGCCTCTCTCAGCAGATTTAAAGGTTTCTTGCCAATAAATCAATCAGATTAGTTTTTGCTAATTAACAATAATGTACCGTGAATGTGTGCGTGTCCTCTAATGTGAAATGTTATCAATAAAACCATGTTAAATGTCTAGATATCAGCTCTTAAATTAAACTCTTATGAGCTGTTTTTGTTGTTATCATTATATTTGTCCAAACAAATGTACCTTTAGTTGCACCAGGCATTAAAATGAACAAGACATTAAAGAAAACAATGGTCTAATAATTTTTTCCATGACTGTATGTTTTGATTTTTCACATCATTCACATTATTTTGGTAAATTCAGTACTCACTGTGAGTACATTGTAATTGTAATATAATATTGTTTTTATAATCGGCATATGTGGTGATATACAGTGGAAATCATATGTCTAAACCAGGGGTCTCAAACTTGCGGCTCACGGGTCAATTGTGGCCCTCGTGATGATATTTTGTGGCCCTCACCTTGATATGAAATATTAATGTGAGTTTTATATGAATGGCACTTTACCGTGTTGTGTGTGGAAGGTCCCTTTAATTACTTTTTTTGGTCTTTGTCTTTTTTAGTAATTTTGTTGTAATTTTTTGGGTCATTTTTTGTGGGGGTTTTTTTTTTAGTAATTTTGAAAATTGAAAAACTGAAAATTATGATTAATTGGTGAATAGTTTTCATAGTTGACCTTCACTGAAGCTAATGCTGTTCTGGACCTCTCTGTTCTAAATGTTCTGAAAGTTTTTATCCATTCACTTTCCCCCCAAATATCCTCTGGTGTCCTATTCCTATAATATTTATAACTATCACTTCTAACAACTCTTTCTTCTTATCTTCCTTGAGCTGAAACTGTAATTATGTAGCTTTATCTTCCAAATCACCCACCCCTCAACTTTTCCTTTACTTGTTTTTATTCCCACAGGTTCATCAACGCTCGCCGGCGTATCCTGCAGCCCATGCTGGACGCCAGTAACCCGGACCCAGCTCCTAAAGCCAAGAAGATGAAGTCCCAGCACCGTCCCACGCAGCGCTTCTGGCCCGACTCCATCGTGGCTGGAGTCCTGCAGTCGCACAGATCAGGAAACAACTCAGACAGTACGTCAACATCCACATCCCCAGATATAAAAAGCACAATCATGCTCCAAGTTCTCACCTCAAACCTGTTTGTTTGGAACGTCTCCACTAGATGTCACTGTTGACTCGTTTCTTTTTATTTATCTGAGGAAACATGAAGGTAAAAGTCAATAACAAAGAGTGTAAAATTCTTGAACAATCACCATTTCTCCTCCAGGAATCTTAAATTAGATCTGAGGGATCCAACACTCCTGAGAATAGTTGGATAAATAAATAGTTTTTCGTTATCCAAAGGCCCATTTTTAGGTTGCAGGTTTCAGACATGAGGTGTAATGTATTATTATATCTGCTATCTGTGTGCTGCAGCTGGAGAAGGTAAAGACACAACAATGTGGACAATCAGACCCAAACTTCACTCTCATCACTTTCACTGAGACAATAATAACAGCAGGGTTTCCTCCAGGTAGTTTTCATTCAGACAGGAGGGAACAAAACTCTGTTTCTAGGCAATAACATGATTATATAACTTTACATATTCTGATATGACATAATATCAATGAATAGCAGGCATTTAAAAACTCCAAATCAACTTATATGGCAATCAAATGTGTCTCCATATTTCTATCTATGTTGTTTTTTTTTTATTAATTAAAATGGCTCCATTAAAATAGCCTCCCTTGGTCATCTTATCTTTGTTGTTTAAAGGCAAATCAAGTGGCAACCTCAGGGCCTAAAAAATGATTTTCAGCATCAGAGGGCCACTTCTCTGATTGCAATAATAAGTCTTTAATAATTTTGTATGAACAGGAAAATGGCCCTACTTTTCACCTGATTTCTTACCCCAGTTAACATTTGTTTTAATGAGTTTATAGTCTCAATTGGTAATGTCAAGTCATCTTCAATACAACATAATTTTTTTTTTTAAATGATGGTCTCATTCAGAGTAAAATATGTGATAAAGCAGGGTATGCTTTAGGTGTGTGCTCTGGTTTTGAAATTATAGAATAGAATATCTTTATTTGTCGTCCTGCAATGCATAATGAAATTAAGTGCAATACTCAGTGCAGGAGTAAAAACATAAATAGAACAGATAAATGGATAACAAAACATGGAGAATTAAAAACAAAAACCAAGAATATATAGTGCATACATCCATGTCCACATACATACACCATTTCATGAATTACTGTTACATGTGATCATTTAATGGGTTGGTGATGATGTAGCTTCATTTTGGCTCCCTATCAATCCTACGCTGGTTGCAAAAAAATATTATATTATGCCCAAATGCCAAACTCAAGGCTTCAAAACTAACCCTAACACCCTAACCCAGGGGTCGGCACCCTGAAGCTGTGGCTTTTCAGGCCACACACACAAAATTACAAAAAACACATACAAACAGACTCAAAACACACCAAAAACATAATAAACATCCAAAAAAAAAACACAAAAATTACAAAAAACACACATAAACCCCCCCACAAAAAAAGACAAAGAAATAAAAAAAAAAAAACACAGATTGCATTAAAAAAAGCTAAATTCACAAAGCTACGTAAGCTAAGTAAAATCATGTTAATACACTTCAAGGTGTTTTTCTAACTTTGCTAAAAAAGGGTTGATGCAGATAAATTGGACATGGAAACTTGTGCAAAAGCCAAAACTTTAGAGTTGAGCTGACAGCAGGAAACATGCTGCTGAATGTTTTTACGTTGTGACGTCATGAAGAAGTCGTTCTCCAGAGCTTTCGTGGACTCCAGAGGGTTAATACAGTCTATGAAGAAAATGTAGCACAGAAAGATTCACAGATGAATGGAGACGTCTCTCTGTCTTGGAATAATTCTTTCTTCTGTTGCTGTATTAATAACTGTATGTCTCCTTGTCCCCTCAGACCCTCTGAGCATGGACAGCCTCCAGTCCCTGTCCTCAGACTCGGCCACGCTGGCCATGCAGCAGGCCATGCTGGGAGCAGACGACTCCATGGACGGCACCGAGGAGGACGACGAAGAGGAGGAGGAGGAGGAGGAGGAGGAAGGGATGGAAGAGGAAGAAGAGGAGGAGGATGGAGAGGAGGAGAACGAAAGGGGGAGGCAAATGTCCAGCGGAGGAGGAGGAGGAGGAGGAGGAAGGAGAGACCTGCGCATAGAGCACAGAGAGGAACTAGAGTAGTGGACGAGAGGAAGAGACATGATGTGAACTTTGACCTCATGTCCCCTTAATACGGACCGCTCTAATGCTAAGTGACTCTGAGAGCATGTGAGGGCACACTAGGTTTCTCCCAATTCATCATAGACTCCTATGCAGAGCCACCATGGAGTCCAATCAGACACAACGACCATCATGAGGACAAATATGAGTTTAATGATGAATATGTGTCGTTTCATTTTACTATTGTATGTTCTCATGCAGTGAGCTGAGCTTGAAATATTTGGATAGTAGCACATTTTTTTTTACTCTTTAGCTCGGACCGAAATAGCACAGTAAGTAAATATCTGAAAAAAAAGATTAAAATGGGACATTAATCACTACAAACTGCAAAAAAGTGTGTAAAAACAAGATAAAAACAGTAAATCGTAGGGAAATGATCTTGCTGCATGGACAGATAATTTACCTTGACAAGATTTCTTAAATTAAGATTATTAAATCTAGAAATAAGCATGTTGAACACTTAAAATAAGAAATTAACTCTTAAAACAAGTTAAATTATCCAACACTTCTAAATCTTAGAAGTTAGCTAAGTAGTTAGCTTAGCAGGATACTTAGCCAAGAAGTTAGCTAAGTATTTACTTTACCAAGATACTTAGCCAAGAAGTTAGCTAAGTAGTTAGCTTAGCAAGCTACTTAGCCAAGAAGTTAGCTAAGTATTGACCTTAGCAAGCTACTTAGCCAAGAAGTTAGCTAAGTAGTTAGCTTAGCAAGCTACTTAGCCAAGAAGTTAGCTAAGCATTTACTTTACCAAGCTACTAACTTAGCCAAGAAGTTAGCTAAGTATTTAGCTTAGCAAGCTACTAAGCCAAAAAATGGACGTGTCATTTTTCACCCATGATGTGATTAGAAGGGTAGTGACACAAAAAGGGATTTTATTAAAAAATGAATAAAGGAAAACATAAAATTAGGATGTATGATGATCAAAAACAAACTAATTGAGGAAAACCTGGAATACTGAATGATAAAAAAAATATATTGCAAAGTTAGATAAGTGTTAGCTAATAGAATTAATTACTTATTCTTATTTCTAGATTTAATAATCTTAATTTAAGAAATCTTGTCAAGTGAAATTATCTGTCCATGCAGCAAGATCATTTCCCTCAGATTTAGTGTTTTTATCTAGTTTTAGACACCTCTTTTTTGCAGTGTGAGTAGTTGCACATGCATCAAAAAAAAGAAAGGAAAAAAAAGTAAAATAAATCTTTGCACAATGAGATTTTTTTGACAGTATGTGAGAAACTTAATCGAATGTAATCTGTCCAAATATTTTGGCACCATGAAGTGAGTCACAGCTTTTATTTCTTTTTTTTAACTGAAAGTGCTTCGAGTGACAGTCTGCTGTTAACTCTGACAGTTTGGCTTCCTAAAAATAAGAGTGAGGAGCGAATAGAAAGGTGTGATGCTGTCCAAATGTCTGCAGAAGTGACTGTGTGTGTGTTGGCTCTCGCCTTTTCAATGACTCATCGGTTCTCAGGTCGAACAACACTCACTCGGCGTGTTTCTTCCTCACTTGACTCACTCGTCATCACTGCAGCAAAACCTTTTCCAGCATGACTTTTTAAACAATCTTAGTTCATTTTTTTCTTCTCCCATGAGCAAAAAAAACTACAAAAAAACAAAAAAAACGTAGTAAAACCAGTGTATACTGACTGCACATATAGTATGTATATGGGATTTTTTTAATATGTTTGCATTCTGGTGTTGAAGGTTTGCATATTTATTCTATTTTTTTATTTTGTTTTTGCGTGGCCTCAGAGGGAAGCTCACGGAGGTAACACTTTTTATGGAGTTCATGTCTATAATGAGTTATAAACACGCTCATATTGTGTTATAAACGCTTATGGTACTGTGTAATTACAGTTATAAGCCCTATTGAACAGTCGCAATGCCTTATAACAACAATAATAGCACATGAAAAAGGATTTATAATGACTTAAAGGTCAAGTAATGCAACACTTAAAAAAATAAAACCCACTAATGATTGTTCTTAAGAAGCATTATGAATATTTAGTGCATATAACTATATTATACAGTGTTATAAGCTGATTTTAATGGCGTAAAAAAATTTTTATAATACATTATAGACATGAGGGTCTATGAAGTTCATGTGTATAATGGATTATAAACATGCTCATATTGTGTTATAAATGCTCATGGCACTGTATAATTACAGTTATAAGCCTCCGTGAATAGTCGTAAAGCCTTATAACAACAACTATAGCACATTAAAAGCATTTTATAATAACTTAAAGGTCAAGTAGTATAACACTTTATAAGTGCTGATGACTTATTGAGCTCATGACTTTAATGCAGTATAAACATATCTATGATGATCGATGATAAAATCACAATATAATGAATTATAACAGTGTTTATATTGCATTATATAGAAAAATGATGAGATTTATAAAACACTATGAAACTTGATACTTGACCACATAAGTCATTAATGTTTTAATAATAAAATAATAATTCTTGTTAGAATGCATTATGAATATTTAGTGCCTATAACTATATTATACAGTGTTATAAGCTGATTTTAATGCAGTAAAAAACACGTTTATAATAATTATAGACATGACATGCTTATGCTAATGTATAATGACAGTTATAAGCCCCCGTGAATACTCGTAATGCCTTATAACAACAATCATAGCACATTAAAAGCATTTTTTAATCACTTACAAGGTCAAGTATTATAATACTTCATAATTTCTGATGACTTACTAAGATTGTTTTTGTCACTATAAACATATTTATGATGTGCTATGGGGTTAGGGTTGCCCTTATAATAAAATCACATGATAATGAATTATAATAGTGGTTATAGTGCATTATAAAAAAATATGAAAAAAACACTATGATCCTTGATACTTGACCACACAAGTCATTAATGCTATAATAATAAATAATAATGCAATTGTTGAAAGCATTTTGAATATTATACAGTGTTGTGAGCTGATTTTAATGCAATAAAAACACGTTTATGATACATTATAGACATGAGTGCCATAGAAAGTGCTACCTTTAAGGACAATGACAGTTGCTTCTGCATTTTCTGCAAGTTTTTTGCAAACTTTCTGAATAAGGCTATGGTATTAGCTGGTGGCCATGCACATACTTGACTACAACCATCAAGTCAGTCTTAGAAAACTGCTTGTATATCTTTGTGACCCTGGATGATTCTGTCACAAAATAAGAGCATGGCAGCCCTGCCAGTCACCACAAACTGTCTCAGCACGGAGGGAATCACACAAAGACGGCCAGAGACTTTGGATTCCCAGCCGACAGACAGACAGAAAGACAATGTCTTTTACTGACAAACTTTTTAAAGGAGACAAAGAAGACAATTTTGTGGGAAAAAGGAGAAAGAGAGAGAGAGAAAACAAATAAACTCAGTCCTAACATCTCTTTCGATTTTATGTGAAGGATTTTGAAGAAACTGTGAAACAATTTCAGCTCTCTGTTTTGTACTAAAACAAACAAAAATGGAGTCGCTCGTTTCTAATGTGAAGATGTCTAGAAAAAGAAAAACCCCATGTTATATTGAATGTTCTGATTGTTCATTGTGAAGTATGTTGCTCATTAATATTCTTTTCTCGATTGCTTTTTTTAAATGGATCTTCCAGAGCAAGTGACAGACAATAGGGAATATTTCTATTTCATTTGTACACTTGGTTGTCATAATCTATTGTGTTTCAATAGACCAATTTTAATAATTAAAACATGTAAAGGTACTGATTTTGACTTTCTGCATATGTTGAGGCTGAACGAACACATCAAGAGCCACACTGCTAATTATTTGTTTCTTACCAAGATAAAAAAAAAAACATTAGAAGTGTTAGATCATTTATCTTGTTTTAAGAGTTAATTTCTTATTTTAACCCTTTGATGCACAACATATTGACCCACTTCTAATACACAACATGGGTTAAAAATGACCCGCATTCATTCCCCATGTTGATATCTTCTTATCTATCTTATTTTATGATTGAATATTCCAAGTATTCTTTAAATATCTTGTTTTTGATAACAACAGATCATTATTTCCATTTTGCCTCTCATACTGTATGAAGAAAAACATTTTTTGTATTATTACATAGCCAACTACTTAGCCAAGAAGTTAGCTAAGCAAGCTAGTTAGCGTAGCAAGCTACTTAGCTAACTACTCAGCCAAGAAGTTAGCTAAGTAGTTAGCTTAGCAAGCTACTTAGCTAACTACTCAGCCTAGAAGTTAGCTAAGTAGTTAGCTTACATAACATACATTGACCCCCTTCTAATACACAACATGGGTCAAAAATGACCCGCATTAATTTCCCATGTTATTTAATGCTGGTGTGTGTTTCTGTGCTCTATCTTTTGATATCAACTTATTTTATGATTTAATATCCAAGTATTCTTTAATATCTTGTTTTTGATAACAAGATACAAAGTTTTTGTATCATTACATCGCTAACTACTTAGCCAAGAAGTTAGCTAAGTAGTTAGCTTAGCAAGCTACTTAGCAAAGAAGTTAGCTTAGCAAGCTATTTAGCAAAGAAGTTAGCTAAGCAGTTAGCTTAGCAAGATACTTAGCCAAAAGAATGGACATGTGTCATTTTTCGCCCATGTTGTGATTAGAAGAGTAGTGACACAAAAAGGGATTTTTATTTAAAAAATAATAATAAAGGAAAACATAAAATAAGGATGTATGATGATCAAAACAAACTAATTGAGGAAAACCTGGAATACTGAATGACAAAAAAATATATATTGCAAAGATATAGTGTTAGATAATTTATCTTGTTTTAAGAGTCAATTACTTATTCTTATTTCTAGATTTAATAATCTTAATTTAAGAAATCTTGTCAAGTGAAATTATCTGTCCATGCAGCAAGATCATTTCCCTCAGATTTAGTGTTTTCATCTTGATTTTAGACACCCACTTATTTGCATTACAAGCAGCTTGATTCATGAGAACATTCAGAGATGAAAAGCCCTGAACACAACACTACATAATTAACACGAGCATTGTTGCCTGCTGCACATTTCTAAGCCAGGATCACAATAGAGCAAAGCTTAAAGTGTGACACTTCCTGACCCGGATCAGGCCTTTGCTTCACTGTAACCTATTTCCAGATTACACAGTTAGTAATCTAAATATTGGTTTAACTTCCCTCATTTTCCTGTCACATGTGCAGCCTCCCACCCACTGGTTTTTTCTCTAGCCTGTGATTTAACTCGCTGGGAGATGCCCGCCCAAACGCTCTCCCACCTACCGATGAAAAAAAAAAAAAAAAAAAAGAACCACCGCAGGGATTCAGCTTCTGAAATGTGGATTCTGCTCCCTGGGAGTAAATGGTAATCACTCCTGTGGGTGTTTCGCTGCAAAAGCCACATTGTATTTTGTTTTTTACACAGCTTGTGTATGATTGCATCTTTGCATTGTTTTCTGCATTGCATTGCCCCCCATAAAAAGGTCGCTCTTTAATTGCAGCATTAAATATCTGTTATCGTCTACCTCTGTTACTTTTCTCCTCCTTCAGCCACATTTTCCAGTAGGAGGAATTTGAACTGCAGTGGATTACAAAATAATTTATTATTAAGGGGTAAAGGCAACATGTGGGGAGGTGATTAGTACTTGACATTACCGTGAAGAAGCAATGCTCAAAAGCTCACACATGTGGGAGGAAATCACCATATTTATATATCAAAAAAAAAAAGTGCTTGTTTCAGAGTTATGGGCATCACAACTTTTCTTCCATAATTATGCCACAAAGGAGTTTCTGTACAGGAGGTCAGACAAGCAGAGCAGCCGGTGACCCCGTCTGAACAGAAGAACATTAGTTGGAGAGCAAGTGGGATAAAATGTTAATACCTGAAGCTCCTATACAGCAGTTAAGGTAGGCGTTTTCATTCATCATGGGGTGGTGGTACCTAAAACCCACCATAAATCATCTCCTAGTGTATTCTTTTTTTATTAATCCTGAGAAATTTAAGCATTCACATTATTTAACCCTTTGGAGTTTGGGGCTATTTTGTCGGTTTTGGACTCCTTTTCATTCTGCCTGTATAAACTACTTAAAAATCTTTACCATGACGTGTTGGTATCATTGTTTTCAAGACAAGTCACCTATATGACCTGATTATTTTTTTCATTTTGACTTACTGGGTCAATATTTTGAACACAAAAAAACCCACAAAAAAATTACAAAAAACACACAAAAACACATAAAACATCAAAAACACGAACAAAATTACAAAAAACACATACAAACACACTCAAAGCACACCAAAAACATAATAAAAATACAAAAAACACACAAAAATTACAATAAACACACATAAAAAAAACTAAGAAATTACAAAAAACACACACAACAACACAAAGAAATTATAAAAAAAAATCAGTAAACACAAAAGATTGCATTACAAATGCTAAATGCACAAAGCTAAATTAGAAAAATCATTTTTTTTTTACCTTAAAAAAGGGTTCATGCCTTAAATTGGATATGGTAACTTCTGGAAAAGCCAAAACTTTAGAGAAAATGTTGTGTCGTTTACGTTGTGACTTCATGAAGAAGTCGTGCTGCGGCACATTCATGGACTCCAGAGTCTGAATGTGGCTGTGTAATTAAGTAAATTTTATTTATAAAGCGCTTTTCACAGGAAAAAACCCACAAAGTGCTTTACAAGGGTATAAAACAACATACAGGCAAACACAGAAAAACACAATACAACAAGAAAACATAATTATAAAATATAGCGATACTGTGCTGTATTGATTTTTTCCCCCACCTCTAGTGTGGAAGCCAAAGCAGAAGACTCCAGCAAAACAACATCTTCAGTATCCTGTTCCATGGAAGTATAAACCCCTGGTTATCACTGGGGTGTCAGGAAAGCCTTTAAAGTCACGGATCAATCACTCAGACATTGTTGGTTCACTGGCAGCAGAGAAAACATGACCCCAGGCCTTTACTTTTATGCAACACAGAGATACTTTTTGTCAAACCACCAGCTCACAAAGACAGACAGTTTCACAAATCTAAGCATGACCCACAACTCTTCATTCCTGAATAACATTTAGAGCTGATTAACCTGTGGGACATAGGGTGTTATTACACTGCTACGCTCAGGGCCGGCTCTAGGCATAGGAGACATAGGCAGTCGCCTTGAGCGCCATCTGCTGGAGGGGCGCCGCCAGTCACCCTTGAGGGAGAAAAAAAACCCAAAACAATAATAATTTTCGATGCCCATTGTCGCCCTCACGACAAATAAGGAAACAGATAAACAATGACGTTTTGTCACTTGTGGTGCTAAGTCATGTGATGTGTGGTCATTGCCTTGCCCCCCTTTAGACGGTCAGATCGCTGTCACAGAGGTCAGGTCACGTCAAGTGACAAACATGTTATGTTTTGATAAATGTTGCAAGATGAAACGGCCATCAAAGCTCTCTGGTGCTCAGTATCGAAAGAGAAGAAGAGAGGAGGAGGAGAAGAAGTCCCAATATAAAGGTAACGTTATGTCATCTTTTTTTAAATGCCATTTTGTGTGAAGACGTTTCATTTGTATTAGCTTGCTAGCTAGGTTGAAATAAAGCAACGCTAGCTTAACATAGCTAAGCACATGTTTTGCGGGGTTTCACTTTCATCGTCTCTCTTGTCTCTAACTTTGTTAGTGTCTCCAGCTGTACTTCTTTGAGAATTTACTTGTAAGCTAATAATTATATAGACAGACAGTTCTATTATATAGCCTGGTTGGCACTATGGCAAACAAAAACACAGGAATGCTAAGGGGTTAAGGATAAGAAATGTTCTTTTTCATTGACAAGTAATGAAATTATTGTTTGTTTGTGCAAGAAGTCGAGTGACAAGATAATGATCACCTGACTCTTCTTTATTTTGATATCTTTCTGCTCATTGTTTTGGTTGTACATTTCCAGCCACAGCAGAAAGCTATATCCAACAGAAACTCACTATATGCTTCCAAGCAGCAGACTGGCAGAGTTGCTTGTGAAAACAATGGATCATTTAACAAATAAAGAGACGTTTGAGATATTTCCCTCAGGAGTTGGTGGAGATCAAAAACACAGCGAAAAGAAAGTGAATATTAGACTCACTGTCATATTGGACACAAACATGATATGAAAATGTTTCTTTAAAGCAGCTACAAGAAACTTTTAACTGGTTATTAAATACTCTCAATTTAATAATAATGTCATGTGACCTACATAAGCAAACAAAGACACCAGCAGGATTAATATTCACTGTTTCTTTATAATTATTGTTAATGTCTGCCGCAGTACCATCTTGTTGGATTCCAACATTCTAACACAGGAACCAAAACCAGGACATTTTAGTTAAATTAGAGGTTCTCTAACTGCAGTCTGGAGCTCATGGAAACACTTGTTCTTGTCCACAGGCTGCCTAACTCAGGACAAAATGAAATTTCCCTGTTAGCTGATTGAACTATGTGGTTAAAGTTTGTGTTTGGTGGAAGCATAAGACTGTATATAAAATACAAAATACAATTTTGTGTCTTTTTTTGGTCATTTTGTGTTTTTTTGAGTCATTTTGTTTCTTTTTTAAAGTAATTTTGTTTTTTTTTCTGTCATTTTGTGTCTTTTTGGGTCAATTTGTGTCCTTTTTTTAATAACTTTGTCTTTTTTAAATATTTTTTTGTCTTTTTTGGTCATTTTGATACTGCCTCCAGCAGCCCCCAGTAATTTGAGTTTGAGACCCCTGGTCTAGTAATACTGACCAATGCTGCTCTTTTATCTGATGACGTACCGTGGCTCTCATTCATTTACAGCACAAAATATAATACATAATAAGTTATAAAACATATCACATGCAGTTGTAAATCCTTGTTTGTCTGTTTCATTTGTATGTTGTTGTTCATTTTGCATGTTTTTATGTTCCCATAACACCACAATGGGGTTCTCCTATCAACAGAGGTCCATGTAATGAAATATAATTTCACAGCTAGTTTTTCTCTCAAACACATCCAGTATACTGAAAGGGACAAAAACATGACCGTCCCTGTTGAACGGGTACAGCATGTAAGCCAGTATTTGCTTCAGTCAGGCTGAAATACAGTAAAAATAGTCTCTGAATGACAGGGGCTGAAAAAGCCACGAGGGATGGTTCACTTGTTTGAAGTGGGCCACAGCCACACACACACACACACACACACACACACACACACACACATTCTTGTACTTCTATCTTTGTGAGGGCCCTCATTGGAATAGTGATTTTTTTCATCAGTTTTAGTTTTAATTTCATTTTGAATTTTAGTTTTAGTTAGTTTTGTAACCACAAAATACAGTTTCAGTTAATTATCTTTTTTTTTTTAAAAACTCGAAACGAGAATGTTTTTTCAATTCTAGTTTTTGTTATTTCGTTTAGTTTTCGTTAACTATAATAACCTTGTTCCCTAGCCCCTTAACCTAACCCTAACATGAACCTTATTGTAACCTTTAACCCTTAAAACAAAGTCTGAAATCTTAAAAAAGCCTTTAAAGAAGTGAGGACCGGCCGAAATGTCCTCACTTTGCAAAAATGTCCTCACTCTGTTGGTAAAAAAACGTGTTCCGTTCCTCACTATGTAGGAAGTACAAGAACACACACACACACACACACACACACACACATATACATTCTTGTACTTCTATCTTTGTGAGGACCCTCATTGGAACAGTGAATTGCAAGATAATAATAGTTTTGGATTTTTCATTAGTTTCAGTTTTCATTGGATTGTGAATTTTTGTTTTCAAATTCAGTTAGTTTTAATGAGTTTTTAGAGTGAGTTTGCTAGTTTTAGTTGAGTTTTTATTAGTTGTAGTTTTCTGTAATGGGGTATTTGTTGGGTGGGAGATTAAAAGAGGTCACAGTAAATTTTGCCTTTATTTCCTTTGTCTGATCCATCTTCATTATGTATGAAAAAAGTTGACAAAGACGAAAACAAAGGACATTTTCACTATAATTTTAGTTAGTTTTGTAACCACACAATACAGTTTCAGTTAGTTATCATTATCATGTAACCTTTAACCCTTAAAACAAAGTGAGGACCGGCCAAAATGTCCTCACATTGCAAAAATGTCCTCACTCTGTTGGTTAAAAACGTGTTCCGGTCCTCACTATGTAGGAAGAACAAGAAGAAGAACACACACACACACACACACACACACTGCATGCCCCATGCTAGTCCTGGAGGTCTGCAGCAGTCGGTGCCATCTGGGCGCCTACATGCTCCCAGATGTCGTCCCTGTAATTAGAGCCAGACCCGGCTCGGCCCGGTCCAGCCCAGATCCAACCTCTCATTTACTGAGGCCCTCCCTGAATACTTAAGACGCTTTCCAGCACTGTGCCGGCCTTTAGAGGGACTCTTTGGCTCTAATTGTATCACCGCAGGAAGCTGGAAGACTTCAGGTAAGTCTTCCATTGTTGAGGACATTTCCTTGGAATTATGCTGATTTGTAATTTGGATTGAAACTGGACTTTTATGGCTGTAGATATGTACGCTACAAAAAAGGTGTTTAGTCTAAAAACCAGATAAAAACACTAAATGAGGGAAATGATCTTGCTGCATGGACAGATCATTTCACTTGACAAGATTTCTTAAATTAAGATTGTTAAATCTAGAAATAAGCATGTTGAACGCTTAAAATAAGAAAACAAGATAAATTATCTAACACTTCTTAATCTAGAGTTTTTTTTATTATCTTGGTAAGAACCAAATAATCATCAGGTCACTCTGCTCGGGCCAGTTCATCGCTGCTTGCAGCTTTAATTTATCTTGTTTTAAGAGTTAATTTGATAATGCACTAAGAAAATACGCAACAGAAGATACTGAAAGAGTTTAAACTTATTTTTCTTTTACATTTTATTCTGAGTGGGAGTCTATGTGATATTTGGCAGGAACTTAAATTACTAGTAATTCGTTTTTTAACCACAAAACTGAGTACATGGATAATTACAATTCAGAATTACAGATAAGTCAAAATTGTAGGTGCAATTTCATATTCACTGCCCCTTATTTGAAACATGCACTGCAAAAAAATGTGTGTCTAAAAACAAGATAAAAACACTAAATCTGAGGGAAATGATCTTGCTGCATGGACAGATAATTTACCTTGACAATATTTCTTAAATTAAGATTATTAAATCTTAATTTAATTAAAGCTGTTATTAGTTTCTTACCAAGATAAAAAAAAAACTTTTTGTGTCTTTTTTTATTTTTTGTGTTGTTTTTTTTTGTCTTTTTGTGTCCTTTTCGGTGATTTTACATCTTTTGTGTCTTTTTTTGTGGGTTTTTTTTTGTTTTTTTGTGATTTTACGTCAATTGTTTCTTTTTTGTCTTTTTGTGTGTCTTTTTTTGGTCATTTTGTGTCTTTTTACATCATCGTTTGGTCACTAAATGACCAAAAAAAGACAAAAAATGTACAAAAGAGATTAAATTAAAGCTGCAAGCAGCGACGAACTGGCCCGAGCAGAGACAATTATTTGGTTCTTACCAAGATAAAAAAAACCTTTACATTTAGAAGAGTTAATTTCTTATTTTAAGCGTTCAGCATCCTTATTTCTAGATTTAATAATCTTAATTTAAGAAATCTTGTCAAGGTAAATTATCTGTCGATGCAGCAAGATCATTCCCCTCAGACTTAGTGTTTTCTCTTGTTTTAGACACACCTTTTTTTTGCAGTGTAGGTATTTTATATTGCTCCAGATATAGTGAAAGAGACAGTGAGGATGAGGCAGACAGAGCCACGCTGAGGCATGTGACACAGGTCATGAGTCTGATTTGTACTTACAGCTCTGAGAGCACACAATATCTCCTCTCGGTACTTGACTGTGTCAAAAAAAATAACCCCTTTTCCTTATCGCTGGCTAGGAGTTCAACATGTCCATCGCCCAGGCGGCAGCCAAGGCCATGCTATCTGATGCCCTGCTGCAGGGCGGCCCCGGGGTAAACCGGATCAGCCACCTGGAGCTGGAGCTTCCTCTGGACAAGGTCATCAAGTACGTGTCTGTCGGCCTCCCGCTGCTGCTGGTCTGCATGGCGTTCGCCCGCGAGGTCTCCCTGGGTGAGCAACACTCTGTGTATAACGATTTTAAATGCTTTGTTAGGACTAGGGCTGGGCGAAATGGACCAAAAGTCATATCCCGATATATTTAGGCTGAATATTGGTATATGATATATATATATATATATATATGTCCCGATATTTTTAGCGTTAAGTGAGAGCATTTGCATCATAACCCATTTAGGCCTAAAACGGCTGGAAAAATTTTGTTGTTGTGTCTTTTTTTTGTCATTTTTTGTCTTTTTTGGTCATTTTGTTTCTTTTTTGGTCATTTTGTGTCTGTTGTTGTGTATTTTTTTAGTTATTTTGTGTCTTTTTTGATCATTTTGTGTCTTTTTTTTGTCATTTGATGAGTGTTGTTGTGGGGTTTTTTTTGTTATTTTGTGTCTTTTTTGTCATTTTGTGTCTTTTTTGGTCATTTGTGTCTTTTTGTGTATTTTTTGGTCATTTTGTGTCTTTTTTTGGTCATTGTGTGTCTTTTTTTGTCTTTTTGTGTCTTCTGTGGGTTTTTTTTGGTTATTCTGTCTTCTCATTTTGTGCCTTTTTTGGTCATTTTGTGTCTTTTTTAGTTATTTTGTGTCTGTTTTTGGTCTGCTTTGTATTTACGTCTGGATGTGATGAAGAAGCATTGCTTTGGCGCTTTTGGAGACGTCAGAGGGTTAAACACAAGAAACGTTCTTTATAATTTACAAGTAATGAAGTTATGAGTTTTTTTGTGAAATAAGTCATTCAAAGTGACAAATAATGATCACCTGACTCGTTTTTAGTATCTTTCAGCTCATTGTTTTGGTTTTTCATTTCCAGCCACAGCAGGAAGTAGAGCTGGGCGATATGGACCAAAAGTCATATCCCGATATACGATATATATCCTGATGTTTTTATCCCAAAGTGAGAGCAAATGTTCAGTTAAAGTCAAAGCCGAATATAACATGTCACAAGTAGTTTTATTGAAACCGTTTAATTAAGTGAACATAAATACTGTATAATGACAGAAATACCTTTTTTTTTTTAAAAAAATCAAAGCTCCATAAAGTGCACATTTAAATTTAAAAAATCCTAAATATAAATAGCCTAGAAAATAAAATAGGCCAAATATCTTTTTCTGAAATAAATACATTTATATGAGAAAAGAATAACGAACATTACAAAATAACTAAATATGACAAACCCTAGCATTCATATATGAAAAAGAACATTTTTTTTTACTATATCGATATCTATAGATAGTGATCTATATAGATAATGATCTATATCTATAGAACTATATCGAAATATATCGATATATCTTTTATATTGATATATCGCAGTTAGGACACTGTGTTTCAATTATTATGTGGTGTCCTCTGTTCAGTAATTGTCCATGAATTGCATATTTTTTCTTATTTTTACTTACTTTAATTTAATTGAACTCGTGATAAGGAGGACTATCATACAAACTACAACAAAGATTATTCCTGTGGCCCATTTAATTCAACATTAGACACAAATCTAATTTTAAACGTGCTGAAAAAGTGACCCAGATGTGTTATTATATCAGAGCTTAAAGTCGTGAACCACATCAAGTGAGTACATCTGCACTCTTCCCCGGCAAGCTTTTATCTTTTATTTTTACACTCTAAATACATCTCCTCATCATTTGCGACTCCTACTTGAGGAAACTAAATATTAAGAGCAATAACAATAAGAGCTGTAATTACAAGGCACTTTCCTTAACATAATGATGGTGCTGTAAAAAAGCAAGAGAGAGAAAACACTTCAACAACACCTATCATATAAAGAGGAACACATTAAGTGCTGACTCCATTAAGAACTCAGCATAATAGATACCAGAGTAGTATTAATGATGTGACAACACAACATTACTGAAAACACAAAATCACTGTTGTCTCCGACTCCATTCATCACTTTATTGATGCTCTGCTCTTTCTTTTACTGCCTCTCTGCTGAGTGTTTGAGAGCAAAGTGAAAAACATTGTTTTGAAAAAGATGGGTGTTTTTTTTTCCCACATGAAATATGAAACATGACCACACAGTGGCGGTTCTACACAGGGGCCCTCTGAAGAAGCCCGTGGCCCCTACTGTGGCCCCTGTGTCAAATTTAAATTAATAATAAGATGATCGATTTATAACAATGAACGTCGGAACAATTCTAACCTTTTTTTTGTTCAAACAATATCTCATTGTACACAAAAGGAACCCAGAATGTGTACATTGTATAATAGTTTAATTGTTCAATAAAAGCTTGTATATATATTGACGCATTTTAATCGCACTTGTTTTTGCACCGCGGAGCGTTTCTCACTGGATGAGTTTCAGGAGGACCGATTATACTGGAGCACCAACTAGCATTCATGATTTCAGACAACAAGCCTCTGATTAATTAGATTAGTTTTTTTAATCAAGTCCCGGCCCTAATAATTTTCGATGGCCATTGTCGCCCTCATGACAAATAAGGAAACAGATAAACAGTGACATTTTCTCACTTGTGTTGCTGAGTTACATGACGTGTGGTCATTGCCTTGCCCCCCTTTAGATGGTCAGATCGCTGTCACAGAGGTCAGGTCACATCCAGTGACAGACAGGTTATTTTTTGATATATGTTGCAAGATGAAACGGCCGTCAAAGCTCTCTGGTGAGCAGTATCGAAAGAGAAGAAAAGAGGAGGAGGAAAAGTCCCAATCTTTATTTAAATGCCATTTTGTGGAAAGACGTTTCATTTGTATTAGCTCGCTAGCTAGGTTGAAATAAGGCAACGCTAGCTTGACACAGTTAAGCATATGTATATATAAAATGAGAAATGTCATTGTCGTACAAAAATAATTGTCATTGTTGGTGAGTCTCATTGTTTCAATAATTGTATTTACGTCTTCCAAATATACTTAAATGAGATTTTAAAATGAGCTAAAATAAAGGTTTTGAATGCTTAAATATCATCTTTGTTGTTTTTTAATGAGCCCCTCTGATTAAACACTGGCCCCTCCTTGGACCCCACAGTAAAACTGTAAAACTGTGCCACTGTGCCCACAACTGTCTGTCTGTTGATGGGTGTTCAGAGGAGACAAAAAGTGCAGCTGACAGTCCAGCATGTATACGTGGCAAGTCTGCAGCTCAGTGTATCGCTAAGGAGACGACTCCCTTGACTTTGAACTAAACGTCGTCTCTCTCCAGAGCTGGTCTGCAATCAGTCTGATGCTCCTGATGCTAATTGCCACGGGGGATGATTGAGAGCAGCGTTCACTAACGCTGGCACACTGTAATTACAAGGCGAGGTTCTTCTGTGGCAGCTCCCCCCTATTTGAGTCAAATGAGAGGATATGTTGATTAACTGGAGGGGGGTGGGGGGAGGGGGAGGTGGCGTAGAACACGATGTGGAGCTCAGCTGATGGATCCTGGCTGCCTGAGCTGCTGGCTTGTCAGTTTCACAACAGTGCTTGATTGCGCTGCTGCTGTCTGGAGTCTGGTTTTACTTGCACCTGGACTCTCAGCCAAGAATGCCTGTACAAAGCACAAATGTGGGGATGATCTGCCAATGTTAATTGGGGAGTGGGAGTGGGAGATAGGAGCCGTGGCAGGAATCTAGGTTCCTTCACTTTGCCAAATGGCTCACAGGGGTTGGGGGGGATTTTTTTCTTTTTTCTAGATTTCATGAGCAGGCATGTGCTGTCGTTTTTTATCTGGGGTGACTTGTCAACGTATGCGCCCACACATTCACTCACGAGCAAAGAGGAAAAATAGATTCCAACAGTAAGCTGCATGAGAACATACATGAAACAGTGGCATCAGTTAACACTCGTGCAGGAAGTATGTATTCGTAGAGAGCGAGATTGTGTTTTGCAGCTAATGCTAATCTCTCTCGCTAGTGTAACCTTAAATAACACAGAAACGATATCTTTCCGTCCGTATTCTGCTTAGCTGTCAGTTAATAAAGTTTTGTTTTCACTGTTTTCAATGGATCAAACTGTTGCGGAAGAAAGGGCTTAGCATACTAATGGTGAGATAGCACATTACGCAATATGCTGCACTAAAAGTACATTAACATGAACCCAATTAGCTGATAGACTATATTGCATACAAGTATCTCATATCAAATTATTATGGGCATTACGCTAAGCAACATGAATGTCATCCCTGAATTATGTAGGCTAATAATGCAACATAAGAAGTGAATAAAGCTAAATCTCCGCTTAGCATGCTAATCGCGCTACAACAAAGTCTGCAACTGCATAAAACACTTACTTTTCATAAAGTACCACACCATCCAGCACATACACATTGAACATTGAACATGGCTGTTTACACAGAGCAGAGAGGAGAGGACAGGAGAGGCTGGAAAAATCACAATACTTTAATATGTACAATATGTGAGGAAAACTGTTTTGATAATTTTGTGTCTTTTTTTGGTAATTTTGTAATTTTTTTTGTCATTTTGTGTCTTTTTTTGTCACTTTGTGTCTTTTTTTTAGTAATTTTGTGTCTTTTTTTGGTCCTTTTGTGTCTTTCATTTGGTCATTTTGTGTCTTTTTTGTCATTCTTTGGTCATTTTATGTCTTTTTTGGTCATTTTGTGGGGGGGTTTGGTCATTTTGTGTAATTTTTTTGTCATTTTGTCTTTTTTGGTCCTTTTGTGTCTTTTTTTGGTCATTTTGTATCTTTTTTTGGTCATTTTGTGTCTCTTTTGTCATTTTTTGGTCCTTTTGTGTCTTTTTTTGGTCATCTTGTGTCTTTTTTCTCGTTTTGTGTCTTTTTTTAGTAACTTTGTGTCCTTTTTTGGTCATTTTGATACTGCCTCCAGCTGCTCCCATTTAATCATGTTCTCTTGGTAATATTATTCACATTCTGTTCATTTTAGGTTAAAATGTTGCACAATTGGAAGCAGATTACATAAAGCACATACATTATATTAATTGCTATGCCATAATGCCTTCAGGGGTTTGTGAAACTCTGAGGACAGAGAATGTGACAGACAGCTTTCTAAAAACCTCTTTAGAAATTATAGGCTATAATATATAATATAACCGGATTTCATAACTCGGTACTTCAACCGTCTGTACTCACCATTAGCAGGACCATGTTGGCCTCTGATAAAATCCACTTTTCCACTCAGAGTAGAGCCTCAACATTAGAACAGAGAGGTGTCTGTTGTCTTGTTTGTCTGTGTTGTTGTTAGTGTAGGAGGTGTTCCTGCCTGTTCTAGTCTCTGTACATCATGTCCTCACCTCACCAGGCCTTACACTGTCTTGTCATACTTCATGTTGATTGTTCTGTCTTGCTGTAGTTGATTTTTTTGTGTCTATGAGCTGTTTCTCTTGTCTCTATGCATAGCAAGTTCTTGTTGTGTTTGCATATTATCACTTCTTTTATTGTTGATTATTTATCCAATATTTTTATTCTTCTGAATAAAGTAATAGGGTCAAATAAAGTCAGAAACTAAACTAATATAATATAATTTAAACTAATATAATCTTATCTAAACTCAACTCAACTAAACGAATCAAATCTGAACTAACTAAACTAATCTAATGTAATTTAATCTAACGAAACTAATGTAATCTAAACTAATCTAAATTAAACTAATCTAATGTAATATAATGTAAACTAAACTAATCTTAACTAAACTAGTCTAAACTAATCCTAACTAAACTAATCTAAACTAATCTGATTTAATATAATCTAATCCAAACTAATCTCAATTAAACTAATATAATCTAAACTAATCTAATTTTATCTAAACTCAACTAAACTAAATTAATCTAATCTAAACTAATCTAATCTGATTTAATCGAATCGAATCTAAACTAATCTCAATCAAAGTTATCTAATCTAAACTAAACTAATATAATCTAAACTAATCTAATTTTATCTAAACTGAACTCAACTAAACTAATCTAATCCAATTTAATCTAACAAAACTAATCTAATCTAAACTAAACTAAACTAAATACATGTCCTGTAAGTATATGTCCCACAAATTAACCCAAAATGTAATGTAGAGTGCATCATTTTAGGTTTGAATTCCAAATGAATACTTTTCAAAAATAAATGCATCATGTACATGTGTTACATACATTTTGCCCAGTTCCCATATATAACGTAATGTTAAGGCTGGTGTATTACCCTATATTAACTTCCCCCTGCATTATGTGAATAAATATACACGTTAAAATTAGAATCACTAACCATACGGGACTCTAACTGACGCTGAACACGAACTAAAACATGCGTCGTCCATGTCGGTCTAAAATTACAAGCTGCAACCTCAAGGTCACTTTTAAGATGAATATCCTCCATCATAACCTCAGCTGCCAAAATGATATTTTAGGTGTCACTATCAATATGTTAAAATGTGGATGATTAATTACACACAGCCAGAAAACACACACATATACACAGCTGTGTAATGGGAGCATGTAACGGTTGTCTGTAAAGAGAAATGAGTGGCAGTGTGTTTCTACTTACAGAAAGGTTGGGCAGATGTGGTGTTGTAAAAAATAGAAGCTCCATGTTTCTCCTCTGGTGGGGCACACCCTCCCAGAGCTCTCTGTTTAAGGGTGGAGCACCCCAGGGAAATGACAGACGGGTGCAGGGCATGGCTTCAAGTGGTTGGACTACATGTGGTTATATCAAGGTGAACTAAATATACGGTGCAGGAGCCAGATTGGGAACGGAGTCGCCAAGGGTTTTAAATGCCAGGTTGTCATTTGGAAACGTATGATTTGTCCACTGAAGAGAAAAGGGCACGCAGAATCTCATGTGTGTGTGTGTCTGGTAGGGGACCTCCAGTGTTGTATGGGTGTGTATGTGTGTGTGTGTGTGTGTGTGTGTGTTCTTGTATTTCCCACATAGTGAGGACCAGAAGATGGTTTTCGCCAACAGACTGAGGACATTTTTGTCCTCACTTCTTTGGAGGCTTGTTTGAGAGTTCAGACTTTGTTTGAGGAGTACAATGATGTGTGTGTGTGTGTGTGTGTGTGTGTGTGTGTGTGTGTGTGTGTATGTGTGTATGTGTGTGTTCTTGTATTTGATACATAGTGAGGACCAGGACATGTCTTAAACCAACAGAGTGAGGGCATTTTTGCCTTTTTTGAGGAGTATAAGTGTGTGTGTGTGTTCTTGTACTTCCTACATAGTGAGGACCGGTACACGCTTGTAACCGAGTGAGGACATTTTTGCAAAGTGAGGACATTTCGGCCAGTAATCACTTCTTTAATGGCTTTTTTTGACAGTTCAGACTTTTTTGAGGAGTATAAGTGTGTGTGTGTGTGTGTGTGTGTGTGTTCTTGTATTTCCTACATAGTGAGGACCAGGACATGTTTTTAACCAACAGAGTGAGGACATTTTTGTAAAGTGAGGACATTTCAGTTGTTTGAGAGTTCAGACTTTGTTTGAGGGTTAAGGTTACAATAAGGTTTATGTTAGGGTTAGGATTGGACATTTAGTTGTGATGGTGAAGGTTAGATTAAGGGTTAGGGAAAGGGGCTAGGGATCTCACTATTCCAATTAGGGCCCTCATAAAGATAGAAGTACAAGAATGTGTGTGTGTGTGTGTGTGTGTGTGTGTGTGTGTGTGTGTGTGTGTGTGTGTCTTTGAATGAGATATCAAGCGCTTAGATATTGCTCAAAGGCAAATTGATGAAGCAGAAAGTAATTCCCCATATTAGCAGATTATGTTACAAATCAACATTTGTTTATTCTGCAGGGCCTCAGATCAGCTGTTTCCCTCCCAGCAATTTCACCATCAAGCAGGCCAGCTATGTCGACACATACTGCTGGGACTCTCTCATGCATCATGAGTTTGACAGCGATGGGAACTTCGAGGAGCGCTCGCTCTGGGTGCACAAAGTAAGTTGACAGATTCTGATGAAGGTTGCTCGGCTTTTTATTTCCACCTAGACTGGGTTACAGCACTCAGTTCTTTTTTTCCTCATTTCTGTAACTTGAAAAACTGTAGTTGAAAATGTCAGTGTACCACTTTTAATAAGACAAATGGTACATGTTTGTTACCAACATGGTCTCACAGGAATCCGTGAAATAGCCACGAATTTGCTTAACTCAAAATCTGTGGAATAGCCACGGAATAACTCAAATTTCCATGAAACTGACACGGATTTCGCTACAATGCAAGTTAATGACAGTCATATCCCGTGGCTATTCCATGGATATTTGTTCCTATTGGTTTGTTCCAAGTCACGTGACTTTCAAGGTTTCGGCGGTCCGGTCAGAACAAAAAACATGGTGGACAGTTCTCTCGTTTTTAGTGAAAAAAATCAATATTTTGACTTAGTTTCTGCATAAAAATGGATTTTGATCACATTTCTAGCGAGAAATATATGTTTTATTTTCTAAATATTCACTCAGTGAATGTACATAATCACTTTGTATGTTGGAATAGCCACGGGATATGACTGTCATTAACTTGCATTGTAGCGAAATCCGTGTCAGTTTCACGGAAATTTGAGCGATTCCGTGGTTATTCCACGGATTTTGACTTAAGCGAATCCGTGGCTATTTCACGGATTCCTGTGAGACCAGGTTGTTTGTTACCATTGTCAGTGTACCCCTTGTAATAAGACAAATGGTACATGTTTGTTACCAAAGTATTCAGACTCAGTGCAGTTGCCATTTACAGCCCAGTCAGCAGCAGGAAAGTAGTCTAAACCAGTCCTTGTGGTTCTTTATTTATAACACTGGCTTGTGAAGCAATTGTTTATGTGACTCAATAACTTCCCTGCCTCTCCATCTGTCTCTCTTTTCTCTCATTGTCCATCTAGATGTTTCCTTATTCTCTTCTGGCCATGGCCGTGTTGATGTACCTGCCCGCTCTGATCTGGCGCCAGCTCGTCATGCCCACACTGGGCTCAGACCTGCTCTTTATAATTGACGAACTGGACAAGTCCTATAACCGCTCGGTCCGACTGGCTCAGAGCATTCTGGAAATGCGCCAGAGCACCAAGAACCCGCTCACATTTCAGGCCGAGCTGCAAAGGTAGGAGAGAGTTTAGGGACTGTGGGCTTGTAGCACAAATATGCACACAAAAAGTGTCTAAAAATAAGATAAAAACACTAAATCTGAGGGGAATTATCTTGGTGCATGGACAGATAATTTCACTTGACAAAATCAAATTAAGATGGTTAAATCTAGAAACAAGCAAAAGAAATGAACTCTTAAAACAAGATAAATTATCTAACACTTCTAAATCTAAGTTTTTTTTTTATCTTGGTAAGAACCAAATAATTTGCAGAACATCACTCTTCATTCCTTTAACCCTTTATCGGGTGAATAACTATATTTGGTAACTTCAGTGGATATTTACCAGATTAAATCTGCCCTAAAAAAGTTGCAGATTTACAAGAAAAAAAGTGAAAAAAAAGCTACTGTTTTTCTCGCAGATTCACCACTTTAAATCTCATAAATCTGCATATTTTTTTACTCATAGATTTGTCACTTTTACCCTCGTAAACTTTTTACTCCAAATATTACCCCCCTCCCCTGTGTCCGTGTGTTGTTTTTTTTTTCACATTCTGGCAGTATACAATATCTTCCAATGTTCTCCAGGGTTGAAATTTGGAATTTGCAAGTATTTCAATGAGTGCCCTATTAAGGGTTAAACAAAACAGTTCCATGCTCATCGTGTGAGTTGTGATTTGCCCCCAAACTAGAACTGTCATTCTTAAATTAAACTTTAGAATAATTTGGTCATTGCAGCTGCAAATGAAAATGACCTATCAGTGAGAAATATTGTATATAACTCAAATGTTGCAGAGGTGATCTTGTGCTGTTATTTTGAAAGTCTTAACCCTTTGGAGTCTTGAGCTGCTTTGTCAGTTTTTGAATACTTTTCATTCTGCCACTTAAAACGTGTTTTCTGTGCTATAGTGCATGTTTGTATCACTATTTTCAGCACCTCACCTATTTGATCTGATGAATATTTTTTCACTTTGACTTACTGGATCAACATTTCGAACCCAGGAGAAAGAAAAAAAAAAAAAAAAAACATAAAACTGGAGTTTAAAAAATATGTTGTTTTTTTTACTTACAAAACATAATCATGCTCAGTAAGAATTTAAAATGTTTCAAATGTGAATATATATATATATATGTATAAAATGAGGATCTAGTTCTATATTTTATGATACATATATTTGACCTTATCATCTGCTTTACTTGACCGATCATCATGAAACAAAAACTGTCCAAGTTTGAAGCCAGAACTTTAGAGGGAAGTCGATGTCAGGGTTTGAAGTTTCTTCGTTGTTATTATGCTGTGACGTAATGAAGAAGTAATGTGTCAGTGTTTTTGTGGACTCCAAAGGGTTAATAAACTAAACTTGAGAGAAACTTTGAGAGAGAAAAGTTGTAATGTTTTCCTCTCCCTTTAATAACTACTGCCAGTCTATCCATGTGTATAGAGTCTTATTGGAGGACTTTAGTGGCTGTGGTGGTGTGCAGCTCCTGGTAGTAGAGGGGTTGTGGTTGGGTTGGGAGGCTCCTTGCTGGGAATCTGTGTAGCTGCATGAACATGGAATAAAACATGTTTTCTCTTTTCCCTCTCCAATTGCAGGGCCAAGAAGAAGCGCTACTTTGAGTACCCTCTACTTGAAAGATACATGCAGTGCAAGCAAAACTCCTATTTCCTCGTTAGCATGCTCTTCCTGCGGGGCTTCCTGCTGCTGACCTTCATGTCAGCCGCCTGTCTCTACTTGGCGTACTTCCACCTCTCGGCCTTCCTGCAGGACGAGTTCAGCTGCTTCGTCCGCACCGGCATGCTGCGTGACCAGAACTGGGTTCCTGAACTGGTTCAGTGTAAAATGATTGGCCAGTTGGTGTTCCAGGTGATCAGCGTGGCCAACGGAGCCATCTACGTCCTGCTGGCGCCCATCGTCCTCTTTAGTCTGATTCGTCTCTTCGTTTGGGACACCACCTTCTTCTCCGTCTACGAGGTCCTCCCCGCTCTGGACCTCCTCAACCGGCGCCGACTGGGCTGCCCGTTGAACGACCTCAATGTGCTGCTGCTCTTCTTGCGTGCCAACGTGGCCCACCTGATGTCCTACGGGAAGGTGAGGGCTCTGTGCTCTCTGGCACCCCCGCAGGTAGGCAACGGTACTGCAGGGCAGGGCTTGGACGCAATGCTGACCCAGGAGGAGATGGAGGAGCGCGAAGAGGCCGCGATGGAGCTGAGAGAGGAGGTGGAGGAGGCCAAGGAGGAAGGGAAGCTCAACCTGGTGGATATCATGACTATTCTGGGAGCGGCTCAGGGAAGAGTGGTGAACTGCAGCGAGAAGAGGCCTCTGGTGGAGGAGAATATGAGTCTCGGTACTGTAACACTTATCTACACACTCAAACGCATTCTGCTAGTGGCTATTTTCACATACATCATTTGGGATGTACAAAAAATTATTAAGTGACCTCCAGACTACAGATACAGGCTCTGAAAATGGATAGCAAGTAGCTTTCAATATAAGGTAACATACCGTATTCCCTCAATTTAAAGCCGGGCTCCTATTAATGACCGGCCTCATTTAGTAACCGGGTGTAAAAACTGTTTTTAGTAAATAAAAGCCGGCCTCTTTTATAAGCCGGGTGTCTTACCGGTGTTATATGTCAAAGTCTGTTCCCCCGTCGATATGTGTCCCCCTTACCTTAACCTGCACCAACCTGACCCCTGACCCCAACCAGTCCTCCTTTAAGTTGTTAACATGACCCCAAGTTTACCTCAATCCCAAACAGTTCTCTCTACAAGGCCTAACCTTATATGACTAAAAAAATGACACAAAATTACTAAAAAAAGACACAAAATGACCAAAAAAGACATAAAATGACCTAAAAAAGACACAAAATGACAAAAAAAGACACAAAATGACAAAAAAAAAGACACAAAATGACCGAAAAAAGACATGAAATGACCAAAAAAAGACACAAAATGACAAAAAAATGACACAAAATGACTAAAAAAAGACACAGAATGACTAAAATTGTTCCGCTAAACACACAACACACAAATAAAATCGACACAACACCTGTATTTTGAAGTTTCTCCACACGAGTTAGTACTGTAGGTAAATATGGTTGTTTTTCCCGCTGTCCTAGTCATTCTCTGTAAAGTCGAGCCATTTACGCACGTTCTTCTGGGCTTTTTAGTAGTTTAGACATTTTAAATCCTGCTTAAAATTTTCATTCAGCGTGCTGTTCATTGTTTGTTTACATCCCAGTACTTCCAATATGGCCGACATCCGGGTAACTGGCTACAATGCGCTGTGTAAAACACTCTAAAAAGTGCCGGTCAGAGCTGCTCTGATTTTCTTTTTTTAATAAAAGCCTCCTTCAAATAATAGCCTGCCCCTATTATTAGCCGGGTCCCAAACTGATTTTTTTATTAATAGAAGCCCCGGCTACTATTTAAGGAAATACGGTTAAGTGAGAGCATTTGCATCTTAACAGTTTCATACACAACTCTTCATACCTGACTAACATTTGGAGCTGATTAAAGATGAGAAATGTTCTTTTTTTCATTTACAAGTAATGAAGTTATGAGTTTTTTTGTGAAATAAGTAATTCAAAGTGACAAATAATGATCCCCTGACTCATTTTTAGTATCTTTCAGCTCATTGTTTTGGTTTTTCATTTCCAGCGACAGCAGGAATTAGGGCTGGGCGATGTGGACCAAAAGTCACATCCCGATATATTTAGGCTGAATATTGATATACGACATATATCCTGATATTTTTATCGCTAAGTGAGAGCAAATGTTCAGTCATGTTCATTGTTTGTTTACATCCGAGTACCTCCAATATGGCCGACATCCTGGTATTTGGCTACAATGCGATGTGTAAAACACTCTAAAAAGTGCCGATCAGAGCTGCTCTGATTTTCTTTTTTTAATAAAAGCCTCCTTCAAATAATAGCCTGCTCCTATTGTTAGCCAGGTCTCAAACTGATTTTTTATTAATAGAAGCCCCGGCTACTATTTGAGTTAATACGGTAAGCATGCTGCATACACAATAAGGTCACATCCACACAGACCTGAGGAGGCAGTTTCACAAACATTTGCAACTGTAGGCCAGTTCAAACAGCATTGTTTAGTATTTTACTTGCTCTTTCCTGTCTGTAATTACTTTTGCTCTTTCATTTTGAAGCCAGACTGAAGTGCCAATATTTCTAAAAGAGTCTTTTTAAAGCTCTGGCTAATGTGGAAGAGATAGATGTGTGGTACTTCCTAGCCCTAACTGCCCTCTCTGTCTGTTCACAGAGCCAAACCACCAGGGGTACCATGAGTTGAAGGAGACTGCACCATTTAGTCATTACTAGGCCTCCTATGGACTGAATCAATGTGATAACAATGGGGGGGTTGGTACACTCTCTACACTAGATTTTCAACAGTACTGTACCCACAAAGACTGTGGACATCAATCAAAGCTTTCTGCGGTCTGAAGATGAAAAAAAGTAAGAAAGAAAGAAAGAAAGAATGAGAAAAAAAACTCTTTTAGAATTACAGGGCAAATTGTTCTGGCTAGAAATGTCAATAGATTTGGATTTGTCAATTTTCAGCATTTTGTACTCGGCTGTTTTGCCACTGATGGTTAGAAGTGAAAAGAAAAGCGTGTAAGTGAAAGTGGCTGTTGTAACCGTGGTGCGAGAACACAAAGCACAAGTGTGGGCAAAGTATGATCATATAGCAAAACATATATGTCGTCATAACTTGGTAAGATTGCACATTTTGTGAGATTTGGAGCTCCGAAAGAGAATATGTATGTATGAAGATTGGGAGACAGAAATGCATTTTTTAGTGGCAACTATTAATTCTATTGCAGTAATATTGTGTTCAGTATCTTAATATATTGTATGGTTTAAAATATTGTTGTATTCACTCTCCTTTGTGTTTCCTGCTACTATTATTTACTGTAAATTATGAGCAAAATACATAAATTGTATCCGTCTGTGAATTAGCAAAGTGTCTTCTATGTAATTCTAAATAAATGGAGTTTGTGTAATGACTGGTGTGTCCTTCATCAATATCCCCAATAATTCATTACATTAAATGTGTCTACATTTCTGTAGTTGTATGGTTTTATTTGTAAAGTAGAGTTTTTCAATGTGATACATCAGATACAAGTCAAACGTACATTTTTCATGTCTGTCCCAAATGTTTTATTTAAACATTTATAAATGAAATGTAGTGTAAACAACAACCATCATATTTACATAAATAAAAAGAAGTTTGTACATGAAATTCCCAGTGCAGCCAAACATTTTTGCCCTAAAAGCCTAAATTTGGTGCCTCACACATTCTAATGCCACTATTCCATCTTAATCATTGCATATTTTAATGAATTATTGTAAAGGAGAATAAGGGTTCTTCAACTCAACTCAACTTTACTTATAAAATCCTTTAAAACAACCACAGCCGCAACAAAGTGCTGTACATAAACAAACAGAACAAGAGACAATAAAATAAATAAAACAGGAATAAGCACTAAAATAAATAGATTCATTGCTCTTTAAAAAACAATAAATAAAAGCAAACCATAAAACACTAAAAACAAGAGCAGAGTCTCATGCGTGGTTCTTATAAGTTTTATTTAAGGCGTCATATTTTGACAGTCTTCTTGTAAATTCTGTGGTGGATTCTGCTAACACATCCATGTGCTCTTATTTTGAAAGCTACATGTGTTTGATTTTATTTTGAAGGCGGGTCTAACACATTCTTACCGTAACACCGTATGGTCTTTTTAATTTACACTGAAAGTCGGAACTTGGAGTTCGGAACAACGAGCTCTAATTCTGACATTAGTGTAGAACTTGAACGCACCATTAGCAGCTGGACTCTCTATGTGCTGCAATTTAAATTAGTCTAACAACTTACGAACGGAACATTAATACTCTGTTTTAACCTATTTAGGCCTAAAACAAAAAATGCCTGTAAAACCTCTGGGATTTTAAAATAACCCCTAAAACCTGAAGTTTTTCTGTAAATTCAACAGAAGTGTCAACTCTTCCTACTAAATAATAGATTTTTCAGCCTCTGTAGCAGATAGAAATGAAATTCAAAAGTATTTGAGAGCTTATAGCTGTTACATCTGAGCTCCCTCCGCTATAGTCGTCTTCCACCATGATTTCAGTTCTGGAAAAGTCCCATGATGCATTGCGACACTCCCACATGTATTCTCATTTTGTGTCTTTTTCTGTTTTTTTCTGTCTTTTTTAGTCATTTTGTGTCTTTTTCTGTCTTTTATTTGTCACTTTGTGTCTTTTTTTGTCTTTTTGTGTCTTTTTCTAAACTCTACATTCAGTCTGCATTGCAAACACGGATCAGTTCTTCCAAAACTCACTAAAACAAAATATCAAAAACGTTATATATCTTGTGTCAAAATAAGCTCACTAGACCAGAACAACTAATAACACTTCACACTTAGAATCCTACACTCTGACTCATGAAACACTCACCAAAAGGTACTAACAACGGGGACTATTACATAAATAATCTATTTTATCTTTGAGGTTTGAATGATTTTCTACATAAAACAGTATTTCAGCATAGAGAAAAAGAATAACAACAATAACTTAATTGATATGAGTTCTGCAGAAATGCACACATTTCCTTATAATTCTGTTTTTGAATGTGTTTTTAGCAGTTTTGAAGAAAAAAGTGTTAGCTTTTGAAAAGTGTGCTGCCAGATTTCAGCAGGTGGTGGAGTATGAAGGAAAAAAACTGACTATAGATTTTTGAAAATGTGGTCATTAAATGCATTATGTGACTTCATTTTAGACCAATGCATGTTTGGAATAGAAAAAAACAAACTGTAAGGACAGCAGGGAGTCTCTCGCCTTTTTCTGCTTTTATTTTTAGTACATGTAATTTCAGAGCTGCAGGGACTTGAACACTCTGCTCTTTCTTTGCTCACATGTCAGATACTTTACTGTGGTGATGGGAAAATTATTCACTATGAAATAAAAGTCCTGCATTCAAAACTTACTGAAGTAAAAGTACAAAAGTATCAGCATCAAAATGAACTTAAAGTATAAAAAGTAAAAGTACTCGTCATGCAGAATGGACCCACTCAGATTGTTACATATATGTCTAATCAATTCACATTGATCATGTTATTTATGTTAAATTTCAACCTGTAAAGTAACTTAAGCTGTCACTTTCAATGTGATACATTTGGAAGACTTTGATTAATAAAGTTTTCAGAAGATATACACTTCACATTGTCACAATCATTTCATGGGGAGAGGTCAAAAGTATTGGTAACACTTTACAATAACCCTCATTTATAAATGGTAAACAGATAGTTTGTTAATGTTTAATCATCATTTATAAACCGTATATAGGCCATTTAGAATTGTAAATACATAATTTATTAATGTTTAACTAACTACATCATTTATAAATGACAAATAGATGGAATATTAATGTAAGTTTGTAGTTACTTTACCATTAACAAACAATTAAATTATAATTAATAGTTCATTAATAGTTTTAGCTGCACTCATTTTAACATTTTTAACACCATATTAAGTATATTAATGCTTTTTGAAATGATTCATATAACTTTAAGAAATTGGTTGAATTTTTATAAAGATTAAATATGTACAGCACTTTGTTAATGTTAATAATTGGTTTATAAACCATCTATAAACATTATTTAGTTGGTTATTGTAAAGTGTTACCAAAGTATTTTATTCCAACTTTATGAGCAATATGTAGGCTATAATAATAATAATCACAACACTAATTATCAATGTTTAGTATGAGCATCTTTAGTATGAGTTTCCTCCGAGTCTCTGAGTCAAACATCAGCAATTTCCACAACAATAAGAGTGACTGGACAGATAACCATTATATCACAATGATTATTGATTATTGTAACAAACCACTTTTTGGTTTTGTGAAATGCTGTTTCTCGTTTTGTCCACTAGAGGGCAGCTTGTGTTTGTTTTATGGGTTAAATCCTAAAAAGTCCTTAAAAAGTGTGTTTAAAATACATTCTAACATGATTTGGGTACAAAAATATTATTCATGATTTAAGTTTATGGTAAAAATGTAATTCATCTGTTTTTTATGTGCCTATTGTTCGTTTTTTGAGCTAATGTTAGTAATGAGCTTTTGTTTTGAAGGATCGCTAAATCTCTTCCTACTTCCTGGCGGTATTGTGTCTTGCGGTAAAACCAAGCAATTGCAACGGTACAAGCTGACAGTAAAGGCAGTAAAAGCTAAAGTAAACAAAGGAAACAAAAGCCGTGACGGTAACACAAGAATAAAACGGCGAAGGCTGACTGTAATAAAATAAACATTGTGAAAACCATCAGTCGGGTCCACCATCTTTCGGAGGGTATGCTACAATTATTAATACATAAAAATCAACCATGTCCCGTAAAAATTAGGTTTAGATGGCTAAACTGCATTCTCAGGTACATTTAGAGGGAAATGTTTTCTCTTCTGCTTTACAGTTGCAGTATTTAACACGTACATGATTGCAGTGTTGTTAAGTTTAGTACCAAAACTACTTGGTCATGTTTGTTAAAAGATTGTGGTTTGGGTTAAAACAAAAGAACATTTGTTACTTAAATAACTCAATACTGACATGACGCTGGCTTATTGTGTAATTGTGTTTCTGTTCGTCTGATTGTGTTTTTTGGAAAAGAGTGTTCACAAATGATAAATGAGACATTTCCCATGTTTTTCTTAATAAAAACCAAAATCATTATCAATAAAACCATGTTAAATGTCTCGATATCAGCTCTTAAATTAAACTCTTATGAGCTATTTTTGTTGTTAGATTTATATTTGTCCAAACAAATGTACCCTTAGTTGTACCAGGCATTAAAATGACTGTATTCTTCTCCCTTTTTGGATTTTGTGACCTGTACCTGAACCAGTTGTTATTCTTGTCTGATGTCTCTGTATCTTTGCCTGTAACTCTGTTATTTTATCCTTCAGCACATTCTATTTTTGTCTCACTCCTGCTTCTGTCTGTGATTCTGTGTGTGGGTTTTCCCTGATCTCTGACACTTTTCTATAAAAAAGTAGACATTAAATAATAGACACAAAATGGCCAAAAAAGAAACAAAATGACCCAAAAGACACAAAATGACCAAAAAAAGACACAGAATTACCAAAAAGACACAAAATGACTCAAAAAGACACAGAATTACCCAAAAAAGACACAAAATGACCAAAAAAGAAACAAAATGACCCAAAAAAGACACAAAATGACCAAAAAAACACACAGAATTACCCAAAAAAGACACAAAATGACCAAAAAAGAAACAAAATGACCCAAAAAAGACACAAAATGACCCAAAAAAGACACAAAATTACTAAAAAAAGACTAAAAATTACTAAAAAAGACACACAATTATTTAAAAAAGACACAACATTAGTCATTAAAGGGACCTTCACACAACACGGTAAAGTGCCATTCATTAAAGCTCACATTAAACTTTCATATCAAGGTGGGGGCCACAAAATATCATCACGAGGGCCTCAGTTGGCCCACGGGCTGCGAGTTTGACATCCCTGGTTTACTGTATGTTATTCTCATATTTCAGAGTTCACTGGCATCACAGTATTAACAAGTAAAGTTTTAATCAAAAGTGGTAATTTTGTGTAATTATATTCATTAGAATAAGGCACGGGTTGTGTTTCCTGCATTTCAACACAGCAATTAGTTGAGTTGTTTTTGGTCAAAGTGCTTGTAATTCTTGTTTAACTGTTAATTAAAAGGATGATACAGCAAGCAGCTAATAGAAAGTAAACGTGTGGCATCCGACATTAGCTGTGTGCTCCAGAGCGACCAAACGCCATCTGAGGGAGGCTTCACGGACACGAATTAGAGACCCACTGCTTCTCTTTCATGAACCAGCCTTGGCAAAAAGAAGTAGATGTAGCAAACTGTTCCGCTTGTGCCACCGAGTGTGACTGTTCCACCCAACGAGTATACAAAATTACTAAAAAAAAATGACACAAAATAACCCAAAAAAGACACAAAATCACTAAAAAAAGACACAAAATGACCAAAACAGACACAAAATCACTTAAAAGACACAAAATGACTGAAAAAACACAAAATGACTTAAAAAAGATGCAAAATGACAAAAAAAGACAATGACAAAAAAGACACAAAATTATTAACAAAAGACACAAAATGACACAAAAAAGACACGAAAGGACCCAAAAAAGACACAAAATTATTAATAAGAGACACAAAATGACACAAAAAAGACACAAAAGGACCCCAAAAAGACACAAAATTACAAAAAAAGACACAAAATGACCAAAAAAGACACAAAATGACTAAAAAAACACTAAAGGACCCAAAAAAGACACAAAATGACACAAAAGGACCCAAAAAAGACACAAAATTACTTAAAAAAGACACAAAATGACTAAAAAAACACTAAATTACTTTAAAAAAAAGACGCAAAATGACAAAAAAAGACACAAAATTATTAATAAAAGTCATAAAATGACACAAAAAAAGACACAAAATGACCAAAAAAGACACAAAAGGACACAAAAAAAATGAAATTACTTTGAAAAAAACACAAAATAACCCAAAAAGTTTTTAATCAAAAGTGCTAATTTCGTGTAATTATATTCATGAGAATAAGGAACGTGCTGTGTTTCCTGCATTTCAGAGGCTTCACGGACACAAATTAGAGACCCGCTGCTTCTCTTTCATGAACCAGCCTTGGCAAAAAGAAATATATGTAGCAAACTGTTCCGCTTGTGCCACAGAGTGTGACTGTTCCACCCAATGAGTACACAAAATTACTAAAAAGAGACACATAATGACCCAAAAAAGACACAAAATTATTAATAAAAGACACAAAATGACCAAAAAAGACACAAAATGACTGAAAAAACACTAAATTACTTAAAAAAGACGAAAAATGACAAAAAAGACGCAAAATGACAAAAAAAGACACAAAATCATTAATAAAAGACATAAAATGACACAAAAAAGACACAAAATGACCAAAAAAAAACACAAAATGACGGAAAAAAATGAAATTACTTTAAAAAAAAGACACAAAATGACAAAAAAAGACACAACATGACTGAAAAAACACTACATTACTTAAAAAAGATGCAAAATGACAAAAAAGACGCAAAATGACAAAAAAGACAATGACAAAAAAAGACACACAATTATTAATAAATTACATAAAATGACCCAAAAAAGACACAAAATGACCAAAAAAGACACAAAATGACCCAAAAAAAGACACAAAATTTCTAAAAAAAATACACAAAATGACGGAAAAAAATTAAATTATTTAAAAAAAAAGACACAAATGACAACAAAAGATACAAAATGACCAAAAAAAAACACAAAATGACTGAAAATACACTAAATGACTTGAAAAAAGACGCAAAATGACAAAAAAGACGCAAAATGACAAAAAAAGACAATGACAAAAAAGACACAAAATGATTAATAAAACACATAAAATGACACAAAAAAGACACAAAATGACCAACAAAAAAAAAACACAAAATGACCCAAAAAGTTTTTAATCAAAAGTGCTAATTTCGTGTAATTATATTCATGAGAATAAGGCACGTGCTGTGTTTCCTGCATTTCAGAGGCTTCACAGACACAAATTAGAGACCCGCTGCTTCTCTTTCATGAACCAGCCTTGGCAAAAAGAAATATATGTAGCAAACTGTTCCGCCTGTGCCACAGAGTGTGACTGTTCCACCCAGCGAGCCCAGAGTGACTCCTGTGCAGAAACAGTGAATTATCCTCAGAGTAAAACATGCACTGTTACTTTGATGTAGTCGAAGACACAAAGGGAGGCCAGTTGGCTGCTGGGTAATAGGAGCTGTTGGTGTATGGCGAGAACACAATGTAGATGTGAGACTTATAATGAACAAGTGCTTCTTTTCCAAGTCCAATTACACAGAATGTGTACGCGTGTGTGTCTTAGGTCAATGCAAATAATTAATGCACTGTGTTTTATTATTGAAACAGGAAGTCACAGGCTGTGAACCACTTTAAACTGCCCTACAAAGCCTCGTTTTACAATTTTCAAATTATAAGTTTATTAATCCTTTGATGCACAACATATTTTAACCCCTTCTAATGCACAAGTGGGTAAAAAATGACCCGCATTCATTCATTTCACATGTTATTTGATGCTGCTGTGTGTTTCTGTGCTCTATCTTTTGATATCAACTTATTTTATGATTGAATATTCTAATTATTATTTAAATATCTTGTTTTTGATAACAACAGATCATTATTTCCATTTTGCCTCTCATACTTTATGAAGAAAAAAAGTTTTTGTATTATTACATAGCTAACTATTTGGCTAAGTAGCTTGCTAAGATAACTACTTAGCTAACTTCTTGGCTAAGTATCTTGCTAATCTAACTATTTAGCTAACTCTTAGTAGTTAGCTAAGTAGCTTGCTAAGATAGCTTTGCAAGCTACTTAGCTAACTACTTAGCCAAGAAGTTAGCTAACTTCTTAGTAGTTAGCTAACTTCTTAGTGGTTAGCTAAGTAGCTTGCTAAGATAGCTTTGCAAGCTACTTAGCTAAATACTTAGCCAAGAAGTTAGCTAAGTAGTTAGATTAGCAAGCTACTTAGCCAAGAAGTTCGCAAAGTAGTTAGTTTAGCAAGCTACTTAGCTTAAAAATGGATATGGGTCATTTTTGACCCATGTTGTGCATTAGAGTAGTGACACAAAAAGGGATTTTGTTCAAAAAATAATGAAGTAAAACATAAACTTAGGAAAAACAAACTAATTGAGGAAAACCTGGAATACTGAAAGATGAAAATAATTCATTATATATATATATAGTTAAAAACTCTATCGGGTCACTTTAGACCCATGTTGTGCATCAAAGGGTTAAATTATAGGCTTATTTAATAGGGTGATTATTATCTACATTGTGATTTCGGTTAAAAAGTGAGATAAAATGATATTAAGACTAAAATATAACATTACTTTATAATATTAAGTCTAAAATATGCAAATCTTTGAATAGAGTTGTTAAACACTTTTAAATACACTTGTAAAACCAGAGTGCAGTAACTACATTTTTGGGGTCAAAGGTCAAATAATTTGTCGTGATTTTTGAGCATTAATATTACATCATCAATACATGTAGAAATAAGTGTCATATCACTAACCTACCTATAACCCATTTGGCTGTCCAGTTAAAAACATTGTTAAAAAAGCAGTTTTTCTCAGCCTTTTTCAGCTCTTGGATATCCTCTAAAATAACCGTTATGCTTCCATGCTGCTCCACTCTAAAAAATTTAAAGGAAATCTGGCGATCCTTCTTGTCATCAACAGCCATGCATGTCAGATCCCATCCTCCATCATCCATCATTTTGGAAGTCAGCTCTGTCTCCACTCTGTTAAAGTGTTCATGTTTTTTTAGTCTTTTTGGTCATTTAATGTCTTTTTTTGGTCATTTTGTGATTTTTCTTTGTCTTTTTGTGTCTTTTTTGGTCATTTTGTGTCTTTTTTTGGTCATTTTGTGGTCAATTTGATTCTTTTTTTTGGTAATTGTGTGTCTTTTTTGGACATTTTTTGGTCATTTTGTGTCTTTTTTTATCATTTTGTGGTCAATTTGTGTCTTTTTGTGGTCATTTTTTGCTTAATTTTATGTAATTTTTTCGTCATTTTGTGTCTTTTTTTGATCATTTTGTGGTCAATTTGATTATTTAATCAATATTATTTTTAACCCATTTGGCTGGGTTATAGGTAGTTAAAAAAAAGTTTAAAAAGCAATTTTTCTCAGCCTTTTTTTCAGCTCTTGGATATCCTCTAAAATAACCGTTATGCCTCCATGCTGCTCCACTCTAAAAATTTTAAAGAAAATCTGGCGATCCTTCTTGTCATCAACAGCCATGCATGTCAGATCCCATCCTCCATCATCCATCTGGCACAGAGCAAGAAAAAAAACCAGCAGACAGATGGTGGTAATGAATGATCTCAGCTGTGAGTTTTGAAGAGGAGAAACTATAAGTATGAGCTGTTTGGGCTTTTATTGTTGTTGGCTGTAGATGACTGGCTCAGGCCACTTGAGGGCACCGTTGAGTCACGCTGAAACAAGACTGCCTGCATTGTTTTCATAGCTGCTACATATTAATTTAGGGCTGCATCACAAGTGGGGTCAGTGTTGATATTTATAATTCCTGTAATCAAAACAAAAGGGAATGCAGTCTCATTCAAATCAGCCTTATCAGGCCTTCAGCAGGTCCAGACTCCTCTGCCAGAGTCTCTAAAAGCTTCTGTGCTGCAGCCAATTTCCCAGAGTCACTAAGTGTGAGGAGGCTGCTGCTGCTGTGATTGGAGGACTGCCTTGTTGGAATCAAGAATTTTCTGGCAATCTTCATTGAGTTCAGCCATGTCAGCAGGCAGGACACCACCTTCCACTGTTTGCACTCAATGTTGGACATAAGTAACGCTTCAGAGCAGCGTTTGACTGAGTGAAATAAGAGATCAGAGCAGCCTCGACACTGTCAAACCAGCCTGTCTGGATAAAAGCATCCAAACAATGCTGAGGTGAGAACATCACGTGGTTTATATACGTCATGCAGCTCGCATTATCAATCAATCAATCACACTTTATTTGTATAGCGCAAAAAAAGACACAAAGTTACTAAAAAAAAAGACACAAAGTGGCAGAAAAAAACGAAATGACTGACCAAAAAAGACACAAAATGACTGAAAAAAAATGAAATTACTTCAAAAAAAGACACAAAATGACCCCAAAAAAGACACAAGATGACCAAAAAAAGAGACAAAATTACTAAAAAAGACACAAAGAGACACTTTTCAATAAAATAAAATAAGATATATAATACTAATAATAATAATAATAATAAAGTAAAAGTCAATAATAACAATTGAAAGTAAATATATATCTATATATATATCTATATCTATATCTATATATATATATATATATATATATAAAATAAAAAATAAAAAAGCTAGATAAAAAAAATGAAAACAATAAATAAATAATTATGAAATAGAGCATGATAAAATACACACATATATATATATATATATATAGCAGTGTAGTATGAGCAGAAAAATCTCTAAAAATGGTTGAAAAAGGTAAAAGCCAAGTTAAAAAGATAAGTCTTCAGTTTGCTCTTAAAAATATGAAGCGTCTCTGAGGGCCTCTAAATAGGCTGGACTAAGACCATTAAGAGATTTATAAACCAGTAAAAGAATCTTAAAATCGTGATACTTTAAAGTGGGTGAATATTTAAGTAGTTAGCTTAGCAAGCTACTTAGCTTAATACTTAGCCAAGAAGTTAGCTAAGTTTAAAGTTCTGCGGGTCAGAAAGTGATAAAGCATCACTCTGAGTTGGCCTACTGTATTAATAACTTATAGAAATATTTCATGCAATAGTGAAGCTTCTTTTACCCTCTCACACACACACACACACACACACACCTTCCAGTCAGTTAGGTGTATAACATGTCAGACAGCAGGAAGGTGAAGACTGTGTTGCTGGGGTGGATTCAGTTTGTGCTCCTCATCACACCCATATCACTGACGCTCTGCAGACAGGTAACTATGATGTTCAGGGCAGTTTTAATCAGCCCTTTGCAGAGCCGTCCATGTGTGTCTTCATTGCCATATAAGAAAAAGGATTTTTGCAAAGTAATTAGATGTTTCTATCCATTCCCATCAGTAGATTCCTCCGGCGGAGGTGAGGGGAAAGGTCAGGGCTTAGAGAGTTGTCAAACTATATAAAAAATGTTTAAAAAATGGATCCTGTGCAGAAGTTAAACCTCAGAAATACTCAGAATCAGAAATATGACTCCAGTAAGAAGACTGAATAATTTTTTTTAGCATATATTCAGTTTTATCTTGAAGTTTTAACCCTTTTAGTTTGAGCTATTTCATCCGCTTTTGAATCCTTTTTCATTCCGTCTCTATAAACCACCTAAACGCAATGTTGGTATCATTTTTTCAGCATAATCTCACCTATATGAACTGATAATTAGAGTATGAAAATTGTGTTTTTTTTAACTTTTAACACATAATCATGCTCACTGAAGAATTTTAAATGTTGTTAATGTGAATACAGGTTGCAAATATAACAGATAAGAGGTAAAATGAGGATAACATCTGGTTCTATATTTCTATACTAAATACATTTGACCATATGTCTGGTTTTACTCAGACAATCATCATTAAAAAAACTGTAGTGAAGTTTCAAGCCATTACTTTAGAGCAACGATTGTCAACCTTGGGCTCCCGACCCCAATTGGGGTCACAAGATGATTTCTGGATTTCTTCCAAATCATTTTGGAAGTCAGCTCTGTCCCTACTGTGTTAAAGTGTTCATGTGTAATTGTGTTTTAGTCTTTTTGGTAATTTTGTGTCTTTTTTTGGTCAATTTGTGGTAATTTTTTGTCATTTTGTGGTAATTTTTTGCTTAATTTCATGCAATTTTGTGGAAATTTTGTGTCTTTTTTGGTAATTTTGTGTCTTTTTTTGGTATTTTTTTGTCTTTTTTTGTCATTTTGTGTCTTTTTTGGTCATTTTGTGTCTTTTTTTTATCATTTTGTGGTCATTTTGTGTCTTTTTTGTTATTTTGTTTCCTTTTTTTGGTCATTTTGATCATTTTGTGGTCAATTTGATTCTTTTTTGGGTCTTTTTGTGTCTTTCCTGACAAATCCCAAAGTATCAAGTTGTTACTTTCCAAGGAGTCTCTGGCTTGAAGCTGACTGTTACACACTCAGGAGGTCAGAATGGACCTTTAAACTGATAGCAAAGGACTTAGATTAAAAGTAACAATAAAATATAAAATATGCACAGACAGAGAGATGTTTTAGTTGTTGTCTGCTTCATTATTTGTCCAAAACTGTGCGTGTGAGATTGTGTTCAGTGAGACAACATGCATGTTACATTGAGGTTAACCAACCTGGTCATCAAGTGTTTTTCTTTATAGATTTTCTATGACAATACATTTCTCTCTCTACATATATGTATATATATATATATATATATATATAGATGTGTCTACTGTCTTTTGCAGTACAGAGCCGTTTCTGTCCTCAGGCGGTGAGTCTCCTCAGCTCCACCTCATCCACACATCACTGTTAATAAATGACTGTCTCATAAACAGCTCCTCTACATTATACAGCTACACTGTTCTGGATCGCACAATGATTTATACATTGTACTGCATCTGTGACATCAACGTTGAACTGTTCAGTTTGCTGTTTGTGTTGCTCTTCTTATGCGCATTACCATAACGTACCTTAGCTCTCTCCTCATTCCCACAACTACAGAATATCTTTCCTACACTACTACGTACATCAGTATATTACACTGATATTGCACATATTGTATAAGCGCTGCAGTAATGTGAGAAGACAATAAAGCAGAACGGTGGATGTGTTGAGAGGAAAGGGAGTGGGAGTAGAGGATCGGCTTGCTTTGACACTGACCACACTCCCATCTAATTAGGACTGATGTGTGAGGAAACGGGTTATTTTTAGTGGTGATGGATTCTGTGTTCATGCCAAGTGATATGCTATTTGAATCACAGCGATCTGATTCCGTGTTGTGGTTTTACAAATACCCTGCTTTTCCATTCAGATTCCTGCATGTAAAGGAGTGAAGGTCAGAAGCCTACAAATCACATTCTGAAGGAATTTCAAGTGAGTTTAAAGTGGTGACAGCATGCAGAACAGGAGCTGATAGTAAACCGTTGACCTATTAGCCATTATTGTTAAAGTACATAAGTTGTGCTTAAGCAGTTTTAAAGTGCTTTATTACTTATACATGTAAATGTAAATGTGAAGTACTGTTTGTATCATTACAAAATATAATTATAAATACAATCAGCTTCTATGACATTACATCACATTATAAAATATTTACACAGAATATGCAACTTTGACCATACTGTTTTTGGGAAATAATGAATATATTATTAATATCCATTTACTTTTAATTTAGCTAAATTATAGACATTTAACAACAATTATAGAATTGGCTTCTTAGAAAAGTATCTAATTGTCATTGTTTTATTTAAGAGTAGGTCCCCATTAGTTACCAAATAATCTGCGTGAAATATGCTAATTCATGCAAATGATGTACCCTGAAAGCACGTGTACTGGTTTTTCCAGATGTCCCCATAAAGTCTGATTAAAATATCACTTCATCATTTCAGAGGTTTGACAGTGTGTATAGGCTAACTGAGCTATGGCAAGTTTACTCAATTTTTTTCAGCTCTCTAAAACTTCTAGAAAGGGTGGTCCCTGCAAGTGATGATTAAAATGGGAGTCCCCATGATATATGAAAACCAGTATGTGTGTGTGTGCATGAATATTGTGAAATGCACTTCAAGTTATTCTTTTCTCTTGATTTGCCGTCGTTAATTGGGTTTAGGTGTTACTTTCAGCTGATTAAATTGATATTAGTTACAATATTTTATGGGTATTCTGTGTTTAGGGGGTGCAAAGTGTGTGTGTGCGTGTTCTTGTTTTTCATACATAGTGAGGACCGGAACACGTTTTTAACCAACTGTGTGAGGACATTTTTGCAAAGTGAGGACATTTTGTTCGGTCCTCACTTCTTTAAAGGCTTTTGAGATTTCAGACTTTGTTTTAAGGGTTAAAGGTTACATGATAATGATAAAACTGTATTGTGTGGTTACAAAACTAACAAAAATTATAGTGAAAATCTCCTTCGTTTTCGTCTTTGTCAACTTTTTTCATACATAATGAAGATGGATCAGACAAAGGAAATAAAGGCAAAATTTACTGTGACCTCTTTTAATCTCCCACCCAACAAATACCCCATTACAAAAAACTAAAACTAATAAAAACTAAACTAAAACTAAAGCATTAATAAATAAAAAAATACTAAACTAAAACTAGCAAACTCACTCTAAAAACTCATTAAAACTAACTGAATTTGAAAACAAATATTCACAACCCAATTAAAACTCAAACTAATGAAAAATTCAAAACTATTATAACCTTGCAAGGGAATTCACTGTTACAATGAGGGTCCTCACAAAGATAGAAGTACAAGAATGTGTGTGTGTGTGTGTGTGTTCTTGTACTTCCTACATAGTGAGGACCAGAACACGTTTTTAACCAACAGAGTGAGGACATTTCGGCCGGTCCTCACTTCTTTAAAGGCTTTTTTGAGAGTTTAGACTTTGTTTAAGGGTTCAAGGTTACAATTAGTTTTATGTAAAGGTAAGGGGTAAGGGGCTAGGGAACAAGGTTATTATAGTTGACCAAAACTAAAACAAAATAACAAAAACTAGAATTGAAAAAACATTTTTGTTAACTGAAATAAAAAATAAAAATGAGAAGAAAAAAATGATTAATAACTGAAACTGTATCGTGGGGTAACAAAACTAAAAACTAAAACTAACTAAAATTATAGTGAAAATGTCTTTCGTTTTCATCTTTGTCAACTTTTTCCATACATAATGAAGATGGAAAAGAAAAACTAATGAAAAATTCCAAACTATTATAACCTTGATAGGGAATTCACTGTTCCAATGAGGGTCCTCACAAAGATAGAAGTACAAGAATGTGTGTGTGTGATATGCTATTTGAATCACAGCGGTCTGATTCTTTATGTGTTGTGGTTTTACAAAGACCTTGTTTTGCCATTCAGATTGGTGCATGTAAAAGAGTGAAGGTCAGAAGCCTCCAAATCACATTCTGAAGGAATTTGAAGTGAGTTTAAAGTGGTGACAGCATTTAAAACAGGAGCTGATAGTAAACCGTTAAGCACAGCTGAGGTGACCTCCAGTTCACGACACAATTGATCTACTGTAGCTCAGCTCCGTGTTCAGAGGGCCACTTATAGTAGACAGAGCCCCAAATTAAAAGTAATGGCCACACTTAGCAGAAAACCTACACACAAGCACTTTTGTGTTGTTGTCACGGCGATGAGAGGAGACTTGAAAAGACATAGCTGCCTGTCAGGGAGGGTTGTAATAATAGTTTCTTTTGGTTTGTTTTTTATTTAGATCCCCATTAGCTTTTGCAAAGCAGCAGCTATTTGTGTGACAAATTCAATGTAGGAATACACAGAATGACATAAAAATAACAGACATGACAAACATTATATGAATATATAACATGAAACAAAAATAACACACAGACAATACGTAATTTCATTTAACATGAAACATGGTTGACATCACAAAATAAATACGATACAAAACAACACAAAAAAGACAGGTGCATCAATTAAAGTTGATATTTAGAAAATGTCTTCTAAGTTGTTTTTTAAAGCTAGATTTAATTGAGTAATATGATAACGGAGTGATTGCCCCATATATATATATATGGGGCAATTTTGTGTCTTTTTAAATAATTTTGTGTCTTTTTTGTAATTCTGTGTGTTTTTGTAATTTTGTGTCTTTTTAAATAATTCTGTGTCTTTTTTTTGTAATTTGTGCCTTTTTTGGTAATTTTGTGTCTTTTTTTAGTAATTTTGTGTCTTTTTTGCGTAATTCTGTGTCTTTCTTTGGTCATTTTGTTTCTTTTTTAAGTAATTTAGTTTTTTCCTGTCATTTTGTGTCTTTTTTGGTAATTTTGTGTATTTTTTTGGGTCATTTTGTGTCTTTTTAACAATTTTTTTTTGGTCATTTTGTTCAATTTTTAAATAATAATTTTTTTTTCTGTCATTTTGTGTCTTTTTTGGCCATTTTATCTTTTTAAAAATAATTTTGTCTTTTTTGGCAATTCTGTGTATTTTTGGGTCATTTTTTTGTCTTTTTTAAAGCAATTTAGTATTTTTTCTGTCATTTTTTTGTAATTTTGTGTCTTTTTTGGGTAATTTTGACACTGCCTCCAGTGGCCCCCAGGTAATTTGAGTTTGAGACCCCTGATCTACACAGATGACAACAATAAGCATCACACTGACCGCTCAGAGACCTAAAAGCATCCTGATGGACTCAAACTGAACCACGGCACTGTGCTATGTTTCTTCACTTCATCCTTCCTTTTGATGTATTAACTCTCATTTATACATCACTTTGGATAAAAGCTTCTGCTAACTGACATTCTAGAATTGTGGTAAATTCAACAAGAGCTATTTAACACATTTTTTAAGATGATAAGTTTACTTTAAATATTCCAACATTTTCCAGAAGCTAAATTCAAAATTCTACTGAGATTTAGATTTCACCCACATCCTTTATAACACACGCAGCCGTTGCTTCAGTGCTTGCAGTCTCCTCAGTAATACAGTGAGTCACTCTAGACTGTGGCTAATTAGAGAAACTTGTCCAAAAAGAAGAAAAAAAAGAGCAGGTCTGCAGCGTTCCTCATTGACCCCTCTCAGCATGAAGAGCTCTTCATCTTTAAAGGGTGGAATAAATGTTCACTCTACATTTGACTCACAGGTTTCTTTTAAGCATGCTTCCCTTCCTTTGAGTGACTCATCTCTACCTTTTTTTTTTCCTGGGGGTTTCTGTTAATCAAGATCGGATTTAGTGGCCCTCTTTTCTTTGTTTAGCCTTATTGGCTAACACCGCCAGGGCTTTAAGTACCAAGTCCTTCCTCTTTACACACAGCACGCTGCAGCAGGAAATGTTTATGAAAAGGCCTAACACCTGCTGTTTCACTGTCAGAACTCACTATATCTTACATTACCTGTGTATGTTTTCTTCAATGACTTTTTAGGGATTTCTGCCTTAACCGAGGAAAGCTATTCTGCCCTACAATGTCTAACTGCAGTCACTACGAAAGGGTAAAACTGAGAAAAACTGCTTAACCCTTAATAGGACACTCATTGAAATACTTGAAAATTCCAAATTCAACCCTAGAAAATATTGGAGGATATTACATACAGCCACAATGTGTAAAAAAAAAAAACCATACGGACCAGGCGGAGGGGGGTAATATTTTGAGAAAAAAGTTTACTAGATTAAAGCGGCAAATCTACGAGAAAAAAATGTGCAGATTTATGAGATTTAAAGTGGTGATTGTTGCTTTTTTTCCCACTTTTTTCTGTGACTTTTTTCGCACAGATTTGCCATTTTAAAGCTCTAAAATCTGAGACTTTAAATCTCTTAAATCTGAGACTTTTTTTCTTGTAAATTTGCAACTTTTTTCTCGAAATATATAATATATACAATGAAATGCTACTATGGGAATGAAATTGGGCTCAGCTTTCCAGTCACACCCAATTCGTGCAATACCAAGTATTCTGTATGCAGGAATATTTAAAAACTATAGGTAAAAGTAACACATTTGTACTGCATGAGAAAAAACAGCATGGTTTCTGCCACTCACTGTGTAGGATTAGCCTTAGTGTTGGGACAATGGAGCTTCGTGAAAATATCAGATCACTAGATATCTAGAGTTCAGAAGTCAAAATGACCATGTCAAATTTTACCTTGCTGAAATTTATCCTAACTTTGTAACATTATTGCATTCCCTTCCCACCCACTACTGCCACTGATAGAAGAAAAAAAAGCTCAAGAAGTTAATGTTAAGGGGCTAACCTATTACCCATTATTGTTAAAGTACATAAGTTGTGCTTAAACTGTTTTAAAGTGCTGTACTACTTATACATGTAAATGTAAATATGAAGTACTGTTTGTATCATTAGAAAATCTAATTAGAAATACAATCAGCTTCTATGACATTACATAACATTAAAAAATATTTACACAGAATATGCAACTCATGACACTTTGGCCATACTGTTTTCTGGAAATAATTCATATATTATTAATATCCATTTATTTTGTAGTGTGTGTGTGTGTGTGTGTGTGTGTGTGTGTGTGTGTATATAAGATAATATAATTGGGCTTTGAATGAGTTAAAATCTCTGACATTAAAAATAGTTGCACTCTTTCTGTTAAGCTCAACTCATAAAACATATGCCAGAGTGAGCAGTAATAAAATGATCTGCAACCATTAAATAATGAATCAATACAGAAAGCTTCAAAACAGGATGAATAGTCTCTTTGTGTAGCTAATCGAAGAGGACTAGAAGCTTATAGTATTATAGAGCAAGGGGTTATTACTAACAGATGTCCACAAGGCTCAATTGATCTTTAAAGCAAAATCATTTTTTAAATTAAACAACAACTGTCACCCTTCAAACCAGGTGAGGCTGAACAAAAGAAATGAATCACTCAGGAGTATAAACCTTTTGTCTCTGGCTGTAAAGGTCAGGACTGTAGAGGAAGGAATCCTCCTGCAGCAGCTCTGTGAGGTCTAAAGACTCATGAACCATTTTATTTATTATCTATTATCTATACCATTGCTTGAGTCTTTTTCTTTCAACCAGGCGGCAACCTCCTGGTCTGAGCAGGGAGGCACACCAGGAAGTGCCTTACCGTGTGTTCAGACCGGACGCGTAGCGAATTTTCGCGTCGCGTTACTCGCGCGAGTTGATACGCGCGAGAATTGAATTTAATTCGCGTCACTCGCGCGAGTAACGCGACGCGAATTTTCGCCCAAGAGACTATTTAGCGCCAAATAATTCCCTCCATTTCATTCTGTCATCAACCATGGCTGACATTACAAGCATAGCGTCCCTGTACCTGATCTGGAAGTCCGAGATACGTCGGAAAACACGCCGTCGTGTCTGGGTGAGTGACATCATCCGGAGGCGCACTCAGCACGGAGAGAGGACCGCAGAGTACTTCCACCTTTTTCCCTCCTGCCGACCCACTCCTCCTTCCTGCCTCTTTTCTCCTCTCTCTCATGTATGTATCTCGGACACTGTCGTCCAGAATCTCAACGCTGATAGGCTGTCCCGACACAGCGTCACGCGAATATTTCGCCAAAGTTGAATTTATTGAACTCACGCGAATTCGCATTGTTTCATTCGCGCCGCGACATTCGCGTCAATCGCGGCATTCGCGTCGCGCGAAACCCGCGGTTCGCGCCGCCGGCAAAAATTTTCGTCTATTCGCGTGTTTGCATTGACTTTGTATGTAATCTCGTCGCGCGAAATATTCGCTAAGCGTCCGGTCTGAACGCACCGTTAAGCTGCATTCTACAGAAAATTCCAGCAGGGGGCGCTAAATGTGGCTGCAGAAGCATTTTAGTCCATTCATTTCAATGGAAAATGAGAAAACTTCTCACTTGATTTATTACCTCAGAATTTTTTTTTTTTTAAGACAACACTATGGTCTCAATCACTAGTAAAAAAGACAAGAGAATTTGATGTTAGTAGTGTAGATCAGGGATGGGCAACTTAAATGCTGCAGGGGGCCACAATGTTTCATGGACACTACCACAGGGCCACATATAGGACCGTGCACTTAACCAGATAGGATGAAACTGCAATTTTAAATATGTTTACAGTGCAGTAACTTAACATATTTCATGCTCAAATGCATGTAGAACAGTATAAATAGGAATACAAAAGGTTTGAAGCAAATAGAAAATAACCACTTACTGTGATTTCTTTTTTTCAGTGCAAGAACAGCAGAACAACATTAATTGCAAGAAGTAATTCTCTGCATTTTCACACTGCACTTTGAGGATTTCATGTTCAAATGCATGGGTCTCAAACTCACAGCCCACCGTGACAATATTTTGTGGCCCCCACCTTGAAATGAAAGTTTAATGTGAGTTTTATATGAATGTCACTTTACCGTGTTGTGTGTGAATGAACCCGTACCTGTGGACTACTGAGGTGATGTGTGACATCAGGTTATTAATTGTTTGTGGTAGGGCTCCGACCAATATGGGAAATATTGAGGCCAAAACCAATTTCTAGTGATTTTTCTTTAATTTTCTGAGCCCCACAGATGGCACTCTTGGTTTAGGGAAAAAGGCTCAAGCTATGTAACTGAATGTGCTTTCCCTTTATCACTATTATCATTTTTTGATATATCATTTCTCATCATGACTCATCATTTTTAAAGTGATTATAATAAAGATACAATTTGAATACCTGTTAATATATATTAAATGTTGTTTAATTGTATTAGTTTTATTAATATAACAACATAAAAAGTGATTAGACCACCATGTTTTCTTCAATTTCCTTGTTCGTTTTAATGCCTGGTACAACTAAATGTACATTTGTTTGGACAAATATAATGATAACAACAAAAATAGCTCATACAAGTTTAATTAAAGAGCTGATATCTAAACATTTCCATGGTTTTCTTGATAATTGTTTTGGTATTTATCAAGAAAAGAACATGGTCTCACAGGAATCCGTGAAATAGCCACGGATTCGCTTAACTCAAAATCCGTGGAATAACCACGGAATCACTCAAATTTCTGAGAAACTGGCACGGATTTTGCTACAATGCAAGTTAATATTTGTTCCTATTGGTTTGTTCCAAGTCACGTGACTTTCAAGGTCCCGGCGGTCAGAACAAAAAACATGGCGGACAGTTCTCTAATTTTTAGTGAAAAAAATCTATATTTTGACTTAGTTTCTGCATAAAAATGGATTTTGATCACATTTCTAGCGAGAAATATATGTTTTATTTTCTAAATATTCACTCAGTGAATGTACATAATAATTTTGTATGTTGGAATAGCCACGGGATATGACTGTTATTAACTTGCATTGTAGCGAATCTGTGTCAGTTTCACGGAAATTTGAGTGATTCCGTGGCTATTCCACGGATTTTGAGATAACTCTATGGAGTCTTGGACTATTTTGTCCATTTTTGAATCCTTTTCATGTCTTTTCGTGTCTTTTTTGTGTCTTTTTTGGTCATTTTGTGTCTTTTTGTGTCTTTTTTTGGTCATTTTTGTGTCTTTTTTTCTAGTCATTTTGTGTCTTTTTTTAGTCATTTTGTGTCTTTTTGCGTCTTTTGTAGTCATTTTGTGTCTTTTTGCGTCATTTTTGTGTCTTATTTTGACGTCATGAAGAAGTCGTGCTCCGGCGCTTTCGTGGACTCCAGAGGGTTAAACAAATCCGTGGCTATTTCACGGATTCCTGTGAGACCAGGTTGCAAGAAAACCATGGAAAATGGCTACAAATGCACCTTTAGTCATACCAGGCATTAAAATAAACAAGAAACTGAAGAAAACAACGGTCTAATATTTTGTCCATGCCTGTTTCTATAAAAGCTGCAGCATGCTACCTCATATGAACCGTCCATTTACGGAGCTGCAGATCAAGTCTGACCTCCAGTGTGACTCCGATCCACCCTTCACTCCTGACTCACCGTGCTGCCAAGCTGCTTACCTCAGGTGTCAAAGTCAAGTACAGCTGTCAGCAGGTAAGGATGTGGGATGACACAGGAAAAGGGGGGCTGACATTGTATTTCAGTCAGGGCTGTCAACCGCTGACACTGATAAGGTCCTGACAGGTGGATATATCTCCTGTCTGTAGCACTTCTGCAGAGCATGGAGCAGGTGCAGCACTATCATTCCAGCTTATTTATTCATTTAGTCATTTGCAACACACACCGGCTCATTATTATCCATTATTAACCCTCTGGAGTCCATCTATTTATTGAAAATACATGTTTTATTTACAGTCATAACTTGATTTATATATGATATGTAGACAAGCTGAGAACGCCAGTTGAAAGTTCAATCATAGGAGCTGAATTTTCTTGCTACAATGAAAACTATTACTATTTTTAATTTACATGCAAAGAGACTTTTTTATAGTTTTATATATTCTTATTTATATTTTTGGCACATACATGTATCATGGGAAGACGCACCAAAAAGTCTTAAGAAACCATAGCCAAAAACAAACAGGAAGTCGGCCATCTTGGATAAAAAATGGCGTTTTGGACGTTTTTCGCCATTTCCACGCCGCATACTTTAATGAACTCCTCCTACAGATTTAATCAGATTGACTTCGGACTTGTTCAGTACCATCACAAGGTCATCTTGGATCGACCATTTTGAGAGAATCAAGCATTTAAAAATTTTAGACTATAGCATGTTGCAATTTTTGGTGGAAAAGTCATGACATTTTTTTATCAAATTTCAAATTTTGGACAAAAATTAAATCCCATCAAAAATGGATGTATTTCATTGGTTTCAGAAACGGGCGGGGCAAAATGACCCACTAGCGCCCCCTAGAATTGAGCCCCTAAAACAGGTTTGTCGTAGAGACACAAAATTTGGTACATACATGTATCATGGGAAGACGCACAAAAAAGTCTTAAGAAGCCATACCCAAAAACAAACAGGAAGTCAGCCATCTTGGATCAAAAATGGCGTTTTGGACGTTTTTCGCCATTTCCATGGCGCATACTTTAATGACCTCCTCCTACAGATTTATTCTGATCGACTTCGGACTTGGTCAGTACCATCAAAAGGCCTTTGACATCAAAAGTTATTAAAAGCTTTGCAGACCGTCACACTATGTGGGCGTGGCATGGCGGCAAAATATGGCGTTTTGGCATAAAACACAAGACTTTATAACTTCACCATACATTGTCCAATCTGCCTCAAACTTGTCATGCATGATGATGGTTCATCACTGAACAGTTCTACATAAAAATATTTAATAAAGTCCCGCCCTTTTTGATTAGCCACGCCCCCTTTCCCAAACTAACAGCTCCCCCAATGGCTCCACTCTGCTCGGGCCCCTTCATCGCTGCTTGCAGCTTTAATTTATCATCATTATTCATGCTGGTAAGAGTGTGTCCCAAAAATAATGGTTGTTTGAGAAAAGAACTGACATCACATTATTAAGAGCAAGTGCTGAGACACAGACTAGAGGAACTGTTGTAATACTGATATCATTTATTGTCTATGTTGTTGCTGCTTTCTCTATTTACATGCCTAGTTTTGTTGGTGTGGTGATTATGCTACGCCATTCTTGCTTCATTAGTCTTTTTGTTGTGGGTTTTGTAAATTTTTAATGGAGAAATCTGTTCAAAATGCAGCTTAACTCAACAAAGCAGTTAAAAAGCTCAAAGCTCTGCTATCACTGAGTAATCTTCCAACTTGCTGTTGTGCTCAAAGCCTTCATTCCCTTCACTTATCTTTTAACTTGAGCGGATCTTTTTGGACTCTGCAAACATATTCTTTGGATTTGGAAGCAAGTGTACTTCTGTTAGCTTCACAATTATGGCTAGAAAATGGCAATTTTCTAAATGGCGGAGGTCCCACGTCCAGATGACTACCAAAATCCAATCAATTGGTCCAATCTGTCCACCAGATTTCATTGGAAATCTGTTCTTAGGCTCTCAACATCCCCTGCCAATAGACAGAACAACAAACTAACTGTTGGGTGGAAACATAACCCTCTTGGCAGCAGTTATACAATTTATTTGATCCCTACACTTATATTTGTTAGTAATTGACATTTCAGTCAGCACACACACACACACACACACACACACACACACACACACACACACACACGCTGCTCAGTCTCTTGTGTCAGTCTGTAGTAATTGCAATCAAGCATCCCTCTTCACAGCACCTCCTTATCTGCCTTTACTATTGTGTCTGTAAATCATATGAAGACTATTTTAAGAGTATCAGGACATTAAAAAATTGTGTGATTTTTTCACGAAAAATTTCTACATGCTATAATATGACTCTTTTCAAATTTTGGACATCTCAAAATATGTTGTTTTTTAGTTATTTCTGAAGAGAAAAAAAAACCCTATTACATGTATCACCAGACTATAATAAAACCATTTTGAGAGTATCAGGGCATTTTCAATATTGTATTACAGTATAATGTTATGACTCTTTACAAAAAATTTCGACATGCTATAGTATGACTTTTTTTTAAGGGGAGCGTTTTTCATCATCTCATAATATGTTGTATTATCGCTATTTTTGGACAAACTTTTCTACCACGTGTATCAAGAGACTATATTAGACCCATTTTAAGCATTTTAGCATTTTCAAAATGTGTCAATTTTTGACAAAAATCGACATGCTATAATTCAGATTTTTTTTTTCAGTTTTTGGACATCCCATAATGTGGTGTTTTTTTTGTTATTCGTGGAAAAGCCACCTTACTACATGTATCACCAGACTATAATCAAACCATTTTGAAAGTATCAGGGCATTTAAAATTTTCATGACTTTTTCACAAATGATGTATGTATGACTTTTTTTTTGGAGGGGGTTATTTTTCGACATCTCATAATATGGTGTATTATCGCTATTTTTGGACAAACTATTCTACCACATATCAACAGAGTACAATTGACCCATTTTAAGCATTTTTAGGCATTTTCAAAATTTGACCATTTTTGACAAAAATGTATTGACTTTTTTCAGTTTTTGGACATCCCATAACATGACGTTTTTCTCTAGTTTCTGGCCATATAATGATCTAATATATATCAACAGAGTATAATTGACCCACTTTAAGCATTTTTAGGCATTTTCAAAATGTGACATTTTTTGACAAAAATCGACATTTTATAATTCAGATTTTTTTTGTTTCATTTTTGGACATCCCATAATATGATGTTTCTCTCTCATTTCTAGCCATATTATGATCTAATATACATCAACAGAGTATAATTGACCAATTTTAAGCATTTTTAGGCATTTTCAAAATTTGTCAATTTTTGACAAAAATCGACATGCTGTAATTCAGTTTTTTGTTTTGTTTTTGGACATCCCATAATATGGTGTTTTTTTGTTATTTGTGCAAAAGCCACCCTCCTACATGTATCACCAGACTATAATAAGACAATTTAAGAGTATCGAGGCATTTAAAAATGGTATTACTTTTCACCAAAACATCTCCAAATATGGTGTTTTTCTGTTATTTCAGAAACATCCACCCTACTACATGGTCTCCTGAGGCTATGTACAACGTTTGGTGTGGAAAGATCAAACGAGGCAAAGAAATGCCTTCAGGCTAGGTTTTATAAACATCCCCAAAATCCAGTTTGGTGTACGTTGGTGGAATTTGAGCCATATTTGTAGTGCAAGGACATTTACTATATGTGCATGTGTGTCACATTACCTACAATAATGAATCTTATATATCACATATACAGAGCAACTGTGTAGAACGCTTTAAACTCTCTGCAAGACACACAACAGATCACACCACAGGAGATTTCCATATGAGTCGGTGTTGGTGGTGTAAGTGCTCATTGCTGAATCAGATTGATGGTTATGCAGCTTTTCATGAGCTGGAGAATGTGTCTGATACATTCAGTTTGATGTCAGATGGTTTTCAAAGACCAACACTCATTTGCATGAGCGGAACAGTTGGAAACAGTTTGACCTCTGCCTTGTAGCTGCAAATTCAATTAGTTGTGTTGTCCAGTAGAATCAGTAGGAAGGAGCATAACCAATCTATCAGAGAGCTCACACTGCACATATAAAACATCTCTCTCTCTCTCTGTCATTTAAAAATGTCACAGCATTTACTGGTTTATATATGTACATACATATATGTATATATATATATATATATATATATATATATAATTGTAGAAATGATTAACGATCCCAAAGAGAAAGTGGACCTTGGTACTCCCTAACCTTGTTTCCGTCTTTGCTTTAACCCTCAATAACATCACTAAGTAGTATTGTTGGAAGGTTGGTAGATGGTTCAAACAAAATGACCAAAAAAAGACACAAATTTACTAAAAAAAGACACAAAATGACCAAAAAAGACACAAAATGACCAAAAAGACACAAAACGACCAAAAAAAGACACAAAATGACCAAAAAAAACCACTTAAAAAAGACATAAAATTATTTTAAAAAGACACAAAATGACCCAAAAAAGACACAAACTTACTAAAAAAGACACAAAATGACTGAAAAAATACTTAAAAAAGACATACAATTATTTTAAAAAGACACAAAATGACCCAAAAAAGACACTAAATTACAAAATAGACACTAAATGACTGAAAAAAAAACACTTAAAATGACACAAAATGATTTTAAAAAGACACAAAATGACCCAATAAAGACACAAAATGGCAGAAATTGCCAATAACGTCACTAAGTAGTATTGTTGGAAGGTTGGTAGATGGTTCAAACAAACAGGAGACTTCAATACAGGAAATTGCCGTATGTGTCCTGTGTTTTTATTTTTATTTTAAGTTAGCTACACGTCAACAAAAACAACATGTTCAAATTGTCGTTGACCCCGTCAATGGTATAGGCGCTTACTTCCTGTGCGTCATATTTGATGGCAGAAACAACAGACCTGTGGGTCACAGAAAGGGTTTGCTGCACCCATTATCATCCTGGGATCAGGGGAAAACTTGTTTCTTTCAACAAATCACAGTGATCTTGTGTAATGCTAAGACCAGGATGTATAGATAGATAGTGTAACCAGGGGAAGGGAGGAGAGAGCCGTGTGAAACAGGCTCCTGATGGCAGTATTCAACAGTTACAGCCTGTGAGTCATACTACTGCCTTCAAGACGGAAATAGTTCAGTAGGAGGAAGGAGTTAAGTGAGATTTTGGACACTTACTAATCATCAGCATTATGTAACACCACTGCTAAGAGTAGGGCTGCATAATAGTAATTTTCTCAGCAATAAAATGCATATTATTGAAGGGAGAGAGCCTTTAGTTGGAAGTAATTATCTGAATCTTTAAAGCGTGATGTCAACCTCTTCTATGCTGCATTTATCGTTGACCTTCTATCTCCCCCTTAACATTCACTGCTCACAACCACCAAGAAGGTCTTTGAATGGTAACTGGTTATTATTAACTCTATGGAGTATTGGGCTTTTTTTTTTTAATCCATTTCGAATGATTTTCATGTCTTTTAGGTCATTTTATGTCTTCTGTGGGTTTTTTTTTTGGTCATTCTGTCTTCTCATTTTGTGTCTTTTTTTAGTCATTTTGTGTCTTTTTTTTTGTCATTTTGTTCCTTTTTGGTCATTTTGTCTTTTTTTAGTTATGTTGTGTCTTTTTTTAGTTATGTTGTGTCTTTTTTGTCATTTTGTGTCTTTTATTGGTAATTTTGTGTCTTTTTCTAATAATTTTGTGTCTTTTTTGGTAATTCTGTATCTTTTTTGGTCATTTTGTTTTTTTTAAAATAATACAGTTTTTTTCTGTCATTTTGTCTTTTTTGGGTCATTTTGTGTCCTTTTTAAGTAATTTAGTGTTTTTTCAGTCCTTTTTTGTCATTTTGTGTCTTTTTTATAATTTTTTGTCATTTTGTGTCTTTTTTGTCAGTTTGTGTCGTTTTTTGTCAGTTTGTGTTTTTCTTGGTCATTTTGTGTCTTTTTTTAGTCATTTTGTGTCTTTTTTTTAGTCATTTTGTGTCTTTTTTTTAGTCATTTTGTGTCTTTTTTTTAGTCATTTTGTGTCTTTTTTTTTGTCATTTTGTGTCTTCTTTAGTCCTTAATCCAACATAAAAATGTGAATCTTTTTTTTTTTAATCTTTTTTTTTAACTTTCAAAACACATGTCATCTGCATCTGCATCTTAGTTGCCACGTGATCCTTTTCCTCTGTTTCTTTTCAATAAATTTTTCAGAAACCCTGATGTGAACACTTAAAAACATATTGGTTCTCCTGATAAACAGATCTTGGTTCAGTGTTTCTTACACACAATGGCAAACCCCATTGGAATGTAGTGTACATAACAGGCGCTCATATAGTGCCAAATAGTAGATCTCACTTTGTGTTTTTCTTCTGCTGGAAGTTCAAGTTGTGTTCTTTGTGACTGAAAATGGCTGCTAGAATAGAAAGCCCTGTGGGGATTGCTATTCTGTTTTTTCCTTCCTTTGCACTTAAAGATAAGGCATTTACCAGTTTGGATTTTCATTTCCTGTTGTGCATTTTTTTCCTCACCTACCACTCAAGAGGGAGGCACACATGAAAAGCTTTCAGACCTGTTCATTTTCTCTTGTGGGAGCAGATAATATGGTGTGGTTTTTATTGGCACACCAGGCACCCGCTGTTGATGTTTAAATGCAGTGGGCTGCAGGAATACAGTGAAGAAAAGAGGTCTAAAAACAAGATAAAAACACTAAATCTGAGGGAAATGATCTTGCTGCATGGACAGATAATTTACGTTGACAAGATTTCTTAAATTAAGATTAATAAATCTAGAAATAATCATGTTGAACGCTTAAAATAAGAAATTAACTCTTAAAACAAAAAGAAATTAAAGCTGCAACTGGCCCGAGCAGAGTGACCTGATGATTATTTGGTTGTTACCAAGATAAAAAAACCCTTTAGATTTAGAAGTGTTAGATGATTTATCTTGTTTTAAGAGTTCAAATACATTTAAATACTAATAATCTGTGTATCATTCATTCTTTCCATTTTCAATTGGCAATCAAAAATCAAATAATGAAAAACTGACTGGTTATTTTGTTATTTGTTTTCTATTATAACACAAAAAACGAACAAAATGCTTGTTTTTTCATATTTCAATATTAGGCTCAGATCAAAAATACGAAAAAAAAATAAGCATTTTGTTCGTTTTTTTTTTTTTTTTATAATAGAAAACAAATAACGAAATAACCAGTCAATTTTTCATTATTTGATTTTGATTGCCAATTGAAAATGGAAAGAACGAATGATACATGCATTACTAATGATAGGATTTATGGTTTTGCCAAAAATGCTTTCTGTTCGAAGCCAGAAATTCCAGTCTGTCCACCTCTGGCTGCTCACTGTGGCGGAACATTCTAGAGCGGCAGTTAATTTCGGTTGATTGCTCTGCTCTGATTGGTCAACTCCACCTGGCCACCTGGTTGCTAAGCTACCAAACCCCCCTGCTGATTTAAGTCTCAAGAATCACGGTCCAGAGGCAAGCACAAAATCAAAATTTCTTTAGAAATTTTCTAGTTATCATCACTATTTATTGTTTTTTGCTTATTTTATATGAATTTGACTCTCTAGTTCCGGGTGGAGGCGTTCTAAAAGGGGGAAAAATGGGTGAATTGTACCCTTACTGATTGAATATGTATTATGTCCTGACAACCCACACTGTAAAAAATGTCTGTAGATTTTACGGTGAAAAACTATTAAACCATGACAGTAAAAGACCGTAAAATGATAAATGGGTTAATTCAGTTTTAGTAACAATTAAATACTGTAAATGTATATATCAGCCAGAACAGTATTTTTACAGGTTTTAAATAAAAAATAAAAAAAACATTACTCTATTACTGTAAAATACATTGGCACCGTGTTTGTAACAAAAAGCATCACTGTAATTTTTGCATTTATTTTTTGTAAAAATACTTTTTCTCACTGTTAAATGTACTAAACACCATATATCTAACAGAAATATACTGTAATATTTAATGGTAAAATCTTTAATTCATGCGGCATTTATAAAGTATCTTCTTGTCAATTATATGTCAAATCTTTTGATGGAAAAACCTTTTATTTATACGGTAAAAAATGGAATAAATGCAATCTTAAACGTGAAATCAACAGTGTCAATATCTTTTTACCGTAATATTAGAAAAAAGTTGCACCGTATTTATTACGGTAACGTTCTGGCAACCACAGCTGCCAGTTTTTTACCGTAAAAACAATGGGTTTTTTTTTTACAGTGCAATAAAGATATATATGAAAATATATATATATATATATTTCAGTTTTTGCAGTGTGTACTGAGTGGCAGCAGGTCACATGTGGTGTTAGTTGCAGGTGGTCTTCATACAATAAATATTGTGTCAGTCGAGCTGATGTTGACTGATGACTTGCTTAAGAGAGAGAGATGAAGACTGATATAAATGTGACAAGTGTTGGCCCATCTGCATCTATTTCATCTGTCAACAGTCCTGATGCATCACATGCCAGAGAGGTGTGTGTGTGTGTGTGTGTGTGTGTGTGTGTGTGTGTGTGTACTTGTACTTCCTACATAGTGAGGACCGGAACACGTTTTTAACCAACAGAGTGAGGACATTTTTCACAAAGTGAGGACATTTCGGCCGGTCCTCACTTCTTTAAAGGCTTTTTTTAGATTTCAGACTTTGTTTTAAAGGTTAAAGGTTACAGTTAGGTTCATGTTAGGGTTACCATGGTTACCATAGGGTAAGGGGCTAGGGAACGATATAAGTTAACGAAAACTAGAATTGAAAAAACCTTTTTGTTAACTGAAATAAAAATAAAAATGAGAGTTTAAAAAACGATAATTAACTGAAACTGTATTGTGTGGTTACAAAACTAACTAAAATTATAGTGAGAATGTCCTTCGTTTTTGTCTTTGTCAACTTTTTTTATACATAATGAAGATGGATCAGACAAAGGACATAAAGGCAAAATTTACTGTGACCTCTTTTAATCTCCTACCCAACAAATACCCCATTACAAAAAACTACAACTAACACTAAAATGAATAAAAACTAAACTAAAACTAGCAAACTCACTCTAGAAACTCATTAAAACTAACTGAATTTGAATACAAAAATTCACAACCCAATTAAAACAGAAACTAATGAAAAATTCAAAACTATTATAACCTTGCAAGGAAATCCAGTGTTCCAATGAAGGTCCTCACAAAGATAGAAGTACAAGAATGTGTGTGTGTGTGTGTGTGTGTGTGTGTGTGTGTGTGTGTGTGTGTGTGTGTGTGTGTGTGTGTGTTGTCAGACATCTGCCCTGATGTTTGCATCAGTGTGCTCTGATTGATGTCCTTGCATTCATAGCAGATCTCACTACATCAGTGGGATAAACGGCCATTAAAGGCTTCAGTGACGCTCCATGTGGAGCCTGGGAAAGATTGTTTGAGAGCACTTTGGGATGTTTAGTATGCTTTTAAAGGTGAAGGTAATGGTATAGTTGTATTTTTATTTTAAAGAGTCAATGTGACTCACAGTTCTTCTCTTTTTTTTGTAACCCTGACTGACTTCAAACAGCTCCTTTTAAAGAGGAATATATAAAAGAGGAATATATCAGCCACATAAAGGGTTTCTCTCCATATCTAGGTGCTCAAGGTGAACCTGCATTCTGCCTCTTTAACACAACCTCTCCGAAATAACTGAGCACCCCATCCAGCGTGTGCATCTGTTCTCAGACTTTTACTGATTACGTGACATTATTCAAGGCCTGAGGGATTTACTGAGTTCCTGCCAACGAGGAAAGCAGAACAGCGGAAAGCCTGCGAGTGTTCAGAGCTGCTGCTGTTTCTCTCTATACGTTCATCCACAGCAGGCAGCAGGCAGGGTGCTGCAGTTTAACCTCTGGAGACCACGAACGCTCCGGAGCACCACTTCTTCATGACGACAACACGCGACACCATAAAAACCAAGCAGCATGGAGCCCTGCTGTCAGCTCAACTCTAGAGTTCTGGCTTTTTTTAAGTTTCCATGTCCAATGTAATGCATCAACCCTTTTCCAAGCGAAGGTTTCACTTGGTCAAGATGGTTATCTTGACCAAGTGAAACATGATTTTACTGAAGTTTTGCAGATGTTTTTCAAATTTTGCAGTTTGCATTCAGCATTTTTAATGTAATCTTTAGTGTTTACTTTTTTTTTTATGATTTCTTTGTGTTTTTATCTGTGTTTTTTGTAATTTATTTGTGTTTTATGTGTGTTTTTTGTAATTTTTGTGTGTTTTGTATTTTTATTATGTTTTTGGTGTGTTTTGAGTGTGTTTGTATGTGTTTTTCGTAATTTTGTGTGTGTGTTTGTGTGTGTTTTTGGTTTGTTTTTCATGTTTTATGTGTTTTTTTCTTTATGTGTTTTCGTGTGTTTTTTATGTTCAAAATGTTGATCCATTATGTGTGTTTTTTGTGATTTTTATTTTTTTTGTGTTTTTTGATATTTTTTTTGGTGTGTTTTTTTCTGTTTTTTTTGTGTTTTTATGTGGGGTTTTTTAAATAATTGTTTTGTGTTTTTTGTAATTTTTGTGGAGTTTTTTGTATTTTTTTGTCTGTTTTTATATGTGTTTTCTTGTAATTTGTTGTGGGTTTTTTTTGTGTTTTAATGTGTTTTTTTGTAATTTTTGTGAGGTTTTTGTATTTTTTTTGTCTTATTATGTATTTTTATGTGTTTTCTTGTAATTTGTTGGGGGGTTTTGTGTTTTTTTTGTCATTTTTTGTGTGTTTTAATGTGTGTTTTTGGTCTTCAAAATGTTGATCCAGTAAGTCAAAATGAATGTCATAAAGGGGAGGTTGTGCTGAAAAAATGATACCAACATGGCATGGTAAACATGTTTTAAGTGTAATATACCGGCAGAATGAAAAAGAGTCAAAAACCAACAAATTGGCAAAAAACCCTCCAAATGCTTAAGCGTACTTGTACACGTCGTGGGCATTAAAAGGTGATGCTCATTGCCTCTGTCATGTGTTCCTGAGCCGTTCTCTCCCACTGATAACGTGCCCTTGGCTTCTAGTCAATCCAGTTATTTATCAAGTGACTGTGAACAGCAAAGACTGGCTCTGTTGAACACTGGCTCCGTGTTTCCTTTGCCTGAAACCTCAAAGTGACACCATGTGGCACTTTCTCAAATACAGCTTCTGTTTATGGAGATAAACATCCACATCTGGCTCATCATTCTCCCACTTTGACTTTCACTATTTTCTTCAAGAATCAGAGTATAAAATGCCTTTTTCTTGCTGTTTCCCTAAAGTCCTACTTCGAAAGAGAGAAAAACAAAACATCCTGGAGGATGCACTTCAAAAAAAGGTCTAAAAACAAGATAAAACACTAAATCTGAGGGAAATGATCTTGCTGCATGGACAGATAATCTAGAAATAAGCATGTTGAACGCTTAAAATAAGAAATTAACTCTTAAAACTAGATTAATTAAAGCGAGTGAGTGCACTGACAATTATGTTTCTTACCAAGATAAAAAAAACTTTAGATTAAGAAGTGTTTGATAATTTATCTTGTTTTAAGAGTTAATTTCTTATTTTAAGCGTTCAACATGCTTATTTCTAGATTTAACAATCTTAATTTAAGAAATCTTGTGAAGTGAAGTTATCTGTCCATGCAGCAACTCTGTAAAAAATATCTGTAGATTTTACGTTGAAAAACTGCTAAACCATGACAGTAAAATGATAAATGGGTTAATTCAGTTTCAGTAACAATGAAACACTGTAAATCTATATATCAGTCAAAACAGTATTTTTTTTTTTACAGTTTTTTTTATTTTTTGAAAAATACATTACTCCACTGTAAAATACACTGGCGCTGTGTTTTCAACCAAATTATACCGTAATATATATATACAAGCATCACTGTAATGATTGCATTTATCTTTTGTACAAAATATACTGTAATATTTATTGAAAAAATATTCAATTTATGCAGCATTTGGAAAGTATTTTCTTGTCAATTATATGGCAGAACAGCGTTTCTTTTGATGGAAAAACTTTTTATTCAAACGGTAAAAATTGACTAAAATGGCAATCTTAAATGTGAAATCAACAGTGCTAATATCATTTTACCGTAATATTAGAAAAAGTTGAGCTCAACATGCTTATTTCTAGATTCAATAATCTTAATTTAAGAAATCTTGTCAAGTGAAATTATCTGTCCATGCAGCAAGATCATTTCCCTCAGATTTAGTGTTTTATCTTGTTTTTAGACACACCTTTTTTGCACTGCAAATGTAAGCATGTTAGTTATGGAATAAAAATGACCAGAATGATGTACCTGGTGTTGTCTACCAACTGAAGGTTCCTTATTTACTCACAAATATCAAACTTAGCATTACAATGAAGTGAAACATGCTTTCTCTTTGCTTTTGTGCTCAGAAAAAACACTATTAAACTATGTAGGGCTGGCAAAAAAATAAAGAATAAATCTTCTCTACTGAGACTTTTTGGAGCTTTGTGTGTTCTGCTTCCAGGAAATAACCATAGCCGCACATTCTCCAAGTCCAACACTGACTAAAGCTCTGTCCTTCTCCCGCCCACTTGGCTTTTATATGTTGCCCGACTGCCAGTGATTGAAATGGAAGAACTGCTTCCTCTAATAATACAGGTTCATCTCAATGAATCAGAATATCATAGAAAAGTTTATTTATGTCAGTAATTCGATTCAAAAAGTGGAAATAACACATTTTATAGATCCATTACACACAGAATTAGTTTAATTTCTATTGCTTTTATTTAATGAAGACCTAAAATTAAGTTTCTAAAAATGTGAATATTACAAAAGCAGTTTTAAAAAGTATGTTTAATATGGAAATGTTGGCCTCTGAAAAGTATGTCCATCTAAGGTCATGGAAAAAATTATTAGACCAGCCTTTTTTTTCAATTTCTTTTTCATTTTAATGTCTGGTACAACTAAAGGTACATTTGTTTGGACAAATATAATGATACCAACAAAAATAGCTCATAAGAGTTTAATTTTTAATCATTTTTCCATGACTACATATACACTCAATACCTGGTTGGGGCTGTTTGACTTGAACTACTGGAAATGGACTTTTCCATCATGTTCTAATGCAGGGATGGGCAACTGGAGGCCCGGGGGCCGCATACGGCCCGCACCCTCACTTGAAGTGGCCCTCAGTACAACTACATGCATTTGAGCATGAAATCTTAAAAGTTCAGTGTAAAAATGCACAGAATTACTTCTTGCATTTAGCTTTTTTTTAATGCAATCTGTGTTTTTTGTAATTTCTTTGTTTTTTTGTTTTTTTATGTGCGTTTTTTGTAATTTTTGTGTTTTTTTGTATTTTTATTATGTTTTTGGTGTGTTTTGAGTGTGTTCATTTGTGTTTTTGTAATTTTGTGTGTGTTTTTGGTTTGTTTTTCATATTTTATGTGTTCTATGTGTGTTTTTTGTATTTTTTGTTTTGTGTTACAAAAGTGCAGTGTAAAAATGCACAGAATTACTTCTTGCAATTAATGTTGGTCTGCTGTTCTTGCACTGATAAAAAAGAAATCACAGTAAGTGGTTATTTTTTATGTGCTTCAAACCTTTTGTATTCCTATTTATACTGTTAAACATGCATTTGAGCATGAAATATGTTAAGTTACCGCACTGTAAACATATTTAAAATTGCAGTTTCATCATATCTGGTTAAGTGCACGCTCCTATATGTGGCCCTGTGGTAGTGAACATGAAAAATTGTGGCCCCCTGCAGCATTTAAGTTGCCCATCCCTGATCTAATGTATTGAGTTGCACCTGTACTACAATCTGCAGGGCTTGGGACTGAGTGACAAAGTTTACCTTGATATAAAGGACAAGATTAATATTATAATTAATGCACATGAGAGTGCGTCAATGCTGCATCAGCTAATTTCCCCCAAAAATGACAAATTATTTATGAAGTGCGATAGCATTCCAACAAGATCTCCAACCTAAACGAGAGAATAAACTGTTTTTCGATACCAGCCGTAGCAACACATATGAGCCTGATACCAGCCTCTTCACCTCCTGTCTCCTCTGTGGTCGTTTCCTCCATTAGCTGCTCCACCCTGCATGCTGCCTGCCTTCCCTCCATACCAACCTCTCCTCTGTGTGTCTCCACAAATAAATCTTCCTCAATGCCTCTGCCTCCGCCTCTGGGTCTGCTTCTAAGCCTCACCTAACAATTAGATTAAAGCTGTGTTGAACAGCTTATCAGCCACATTCATACTAATGATGATAAACTGAATAATATTTGCAATGCATGATTCTATTTGCAGTCTATCATAAGGGCTTTACCAAAGGAACTAAAAAAAATGTAAAAATGCCAAGAGAATATTCAGAACTTTAAGCTGGCTGCAAAAAAATCTGTCCATTCATTTCAATGCAAAATGAGAAAACTTCTCACTTGATTTATTACCTCAGAATTTTTTTTTTAGGACAACACTATGGTCTCAATTACTAGTAAAAATCTTCTTCAAAACAACTTGATGTTAATAGTTCTAATAATGGCCCCATTTAGAAGAAAATAGAAGATAAAGAATCGTATGATTTGGGGCGGGGCTACCTTTGATTGACAGGTCACTAACAAGGCGAGCCGTCATCAGGAGAGAAGCAGAACAATGCGTATCCACGGCAACGTGTCAATAAAGTTATATAGATATAAAAAAAGGACGTTTAGCGGTTTGCTCTCATAACTTTGACCCTTTCACTGTATTTTCACTTAATGACAGTTTATTTGAACGTTTTGTTCAGTAAATGTCTTGTTCAGTGTTTGGTTGGACTAACAGACACTCCAAGGAGTCGCTGCTCAGTTTTCTGAGGTAAGTAACATACATTTTGTTCCTGTTTTTTGCCAAAACTTACTAGGCAATCAGAGCAAAGATCAAAGGCAATCAGAGCAGAGCAATCAACAGAATTAACTGCCACCAACTGCCAATGTTCCATAACAGTGGTGGACAGACTGGAATTTCTGGCCTCGAACAGAAAGCATTTTTGGCAAAACCATAATACCTATCATTAATCCGACTTCACTTTGAGCATCCTGAGTTCTTCCTGAACGTCTACATATGTTTTTTTTTAAAGAAAAATAAAAAATAGCTTTGTTAGAGCGATCTAAAACAACTGTTACATCTCCCTTTTTCAGAAATCTTCCTTCGTTTTTAATATGGGAGCCAATGAGGCTGTTGGTGCGTGTTGGTGGATCATCTCTGCGTCCTACGCCCAAACTATAACTCTGACAGCTTTACCAGAGGATTGTGAGTGAGAAGACACATTTTCCTACGTTTCTATGTATAAATTATTTCTGTAGAGTGGAATTTGCGGCCTGGAGCGCAGTTTTAAAATGTATTTTTTGACAGTTTTACCTCTCCCTCTACACTCTGGCGATGATGTCACACACTGTGACACGAACATTCCGTGCAATACACACCCATTATAATCTCAGAATTTCTCCAAAAATGATCATGATCATTGAACAGGGATTGATAAAAAACTATATGACCTATCGAAACGTGGATTAATACACCAATACACAAGACTTGTGTCTACTGTTTAAAGTTTAAATGGAGTCTCTAGGTGAAATTATGCCGGAGAAGTAGACTTTTAAAAATCTCCAATTGTTGTTTTTCGCAAAAAAAACATTTTGGCCGTCCCATTCATTTCAATGCAAAATTTTGGCCAATTCGTATTCCGGAAGAGGAAGAAGAAAAAATCCACAGTATAACAATATCTGATCTGATCTTAGCTGTATTTGACCCCTGACAACATTTCTGAGTGAAAGGCTTAATTACAGCTGCATCATTACAATATAAAAACTAATTCACCTGACTATTAAGTGCATGGATGCATTAAACAATTCACAGAGAACAAACCTGAAGGGCAACTGTTTTATTCTGAAAGTTAGATTCCTCTCCTGCTCCCTCAGCCATTTTCTGGTCAGCTTGGCCCTATGTTCTCCTCTTGAAGAAGGATTGCTCCAGTGCAATTCAGCTCCACAGAATTGGCCGGCCAATCAGTTTGGATGTCAGCTGTTTGGGCACGACATAAAGTACTAGCACATGGTTCTGTCAATGAGCTGCAGTCTGCTGGTGTTGTTGTCAAGAACTGTTGGCAAGACAAGTTTTTCCTTTTGCTGCTCAGTCTGCTGCGTCCTTCACGTCACTCTCAGCTCTCTGAGCCTCCACACACTGACACGAATGACACAAAATAACTAAAAAAAGACACAAAATGACTACAAAAGGACACAAAAAGACACAAAATGACTAGAAAAAAGACACAACATGACCAAAAAAGGGAAAAAATGACACAAAAAGACACAAAATGACTAAAAAGACACAACAACAGACACAAAATGACTAAAACTCTAAAGTTTTGGCTTTTCCACAAGTTTCCATGTCCAATTTAATGCATCAAGTCTTTTTTAGCAAAAGTAAAACACACCTCGACCAAGTGTAACATGATTTTACTTTTGTTGCAGAGATTTTTCTAATTTTACAGTGTGCATTTGGCATTTTTATTGCAATATTTTGTGTTCACTATTTTTTTTTGTAAGTTCTGTGTTTTTATCTGTCTTCTTTGTAATTTCTTTGTGTTTTCATGTGAATTTTTTTGTAAAAAATGTTAAATGTTTTTGGTGTGTTTTTTGTAAGTTTGTGTGTTTTTATGTGTTTTATGTGTGTTTTTTGTATATTTTTTGTGTGTTTTTATGTATTTTATGTATATTTTTTTGTGTGTTTTTATGTGTTTTATGTATATAATTTTTGTGTGATTTTATGTGTTTTATGTGTGTTTTTTGTCTATATATCTTTTGTGTGTTTTTATATGTTTTATGTGTGTTTTTTGTATATATTTTTTGTGTGTTTTTCTGTATTTTATGTGTGTTTTTTGTAAAAAAAAAAAAAAGTGGGTCTTTTGTGTTCAAAGGGGGTTGTGCTGAAAACAATGATACCAACACGTCATGGTAAAGATTTTTAAGTGGTTTATACAGGCAGAATGAAAAGGAGTCAAAAACCGACAAAATAGCCCCAAACTCCAAAGGGTTAACAGTTACAATCAAAGACATGGATTCCTTCAAAATCTGACCACATCCTCCATCAGAAGCCTGAGATATCACATGAAAAAGAAAGATGCACAAAGCTTATTTTGTTAAATTTTAAGTATTTTTTTTACATGTTCTCTATCTAACCTTTGACAGCTGATGATGTGTCCACTGCTGATATGCTTCCTGCATTTGTTTATCTCCTCCTCTGATGATTAAAGTGTCTGGCGTTCCTGCAGATTTCAGAAGACCTTTGTGCCTGCAGGGTGAGTTCACATCCTGGATGCAGCGAAGATGCTGCTGCTGCTGCTGCAGACGGCTGTAAAACGCTGGCCTCCTTCCTGCTAAATGAGGCCACTTAGATCAGTTCTCTCTCCGTCTCCATGCAGCCGGGCGACCTTTCACTCTCATCTTTACTTTATAAGTTAAAGAACAAATCAGGAGCAATCAAAGAAACAGCACAACGTTTCAACTTTTGAAATCTGCTCTCTGTCATCACACAGAATCTGACAGAATAATAATAACAGGCTATCACTTGCTGGGTCATCACTATGTTCTCCAGCATACTCAGTAGATGTGTCCCATTTTTAAAATTTGATTGCTGCCTTGAGAAAATCTGGACGAGTTAAATTTGCCTGAAATGCCAGACTGGGGTCATGCAAGTCCACGACAGAATGAGTTGAACCTGATTATAAATGTCCTCCACTGTGACACTGATCCAAACTGTGTACTCATACTTTAATAACCCTCTGGAGTCCACGACTTCTACATGATGTCAAAAAAAGAAAAGAAACAAAAAGACACAAAATGACTAGAAAAAAGACACAAAATGACCAAAAAAGGCACAAAATGACCAAAAAAGACACAAAATGACAAAAAAAAGACACAAAATGACACAAAAAAGACACAACAACAGACACAAAAAAGACACAAATTGACAAAAAAAGACACAAAATGACTAGAAAAAAGAGACAAAATGACAAAAAAAGAGATAACAACAGACACAAAATGGCCAAAAAAGACACAAATTGACTAAAAAAAGACACAGAAGACATAAAATGTCAAAAAAAGACACAAAATGACAAAAAAAAAAGACACAGAAGACACAAAATGGCAAAAAAGACACAAAATGACAAAAAAAGAGACAAAATGACAAAAAAGAGACAAAATGAGAAAAAAAAGACACAAAATGACCAAAAAAAGACGCATAACAACTAAAATCTGTAAATTATGTGAAGGAAATTTGGTGTTTCCTGCATGGTGGGACATGAAGTAGGCGGCGACCTACTTGATATTCAAGACGCAAGGCATTGTGGGAACTCACTCTGTGAATTAAACTCTGATGACACCATGATTAAGAGGGGGACATGTAGATCAGTGGGGTCTGTCCTGATGTGATGCAGGAAGATAGGACCACATTGAGGCTTGCTGAAGAATCAATGCTGGGAAATACAACAGATATAAGTTGAGCGGTGTATGGGACTTTGTTGTTCTGTGAAAGAGCCATTCGGGATTGTGCGGTGTATGGAACACGAATGTGCTAATAAAACTTGCTGAACAGAGTATTGAGTGCTTTGTGTTTGGCGAGCTCACCCATTAACTTAGTGCAGTTGTCAAAATTGCCATGACAATTACATCCAGCCATGTCATCTGCACTTTACCCACTTTACTCCTAAGACACTTTATTTTATTTCTTATATTGTTAATTTATATTTATATTTATGTTATATATTGTTATTGTTACTTTTTTCGTTCATTGTTTTTCTTATATTATCCTATATTTTGGTTGTTTTTGAGGCTTCGGAGCTACATGGAACCAGAATTTCCTTCAGGATTAATAAAGGTTAAATCTTATCTTATCTTAAAAACTTGAACATAACTTGAACACTTCTGATATTACAATATCCATGACATATTTCCCAACCATACTGTATGTAAAACTTTATGTAACAGGTCATCAAGAGATTTTCCTCTTCTTGCATTTTAACTCCCAGTCTGTGGGGAAAAAAATGCCAGCCAGCATGGCAAGCTGCTAATGAATTATGCTCCACAGAGACATTAATTCCTGCCTGGGGAAAGGATTGCTATAGATTTTTCAAATGATCAATTACCCGATGTAATGGCTTATTGTTTCAGAACCCATTCTCATAAGCCTGCGCATTAATCTCAATCAATAGTCTATAAGCATGACTTACACCATTTCTGTGCTTTTTTTAAAACAAGAGAACACGCTAATATTTCTCTGCCAACATCTCCAGCCGGGCGAAGGCAGCTCCGTTCCTAATGTGGATATTATACAACAGAATCACTTGGCGTTGTCATTTCCAGGCTGTTCCTCTTGTCAAATATTTTAATTTGCATCCAAGATGACTGCCTACTCAAACGTTAGGGAGACAAAGAGACGGCTGTCCTCCTCATCCCTCTCTCTGAGAGTCCCGGTCCACATGTGAGACACAGTGCAGGGCTGCACAATCAGTTTTTTCTTGTAAATATTATGCTAAGTGGCATATCACGTTAGGCAAACACAACGTAAGCCAGGATGATTACACACATATTAATTCGTCAGGAAGCTAAATGAGTGTGTTTGCCTTTGTGTGGTCTTTGTAAATCCTCAGCAGCTGACAGGGGAACGACAGAGGCTTTTATGAAGTTGATGTCGTTGATTGGGATGTTGTGTGCATATCAATGGGTTGAAAGCTTTGTTATAGTGAAATAGTCGACTCTGTGTTCTAAACCAGGGGTCTCAAATTTAAATTACCTGAGGGCCGCTGGAGGCACGATCAAAATGAGCAAAAAAAGACACAAAATTACAAAAACAGACACAAAATTACAAAAAAGACACAAAATGTCTGAAAAAACACTAAATTACTTTTAAAAAGACAGTAAATTACTTAAAAAAATAAATAAAATGACCAAAAAAAGACACAGAATTACGAAAAAAGACACAAATTAATTTTAAAAAGACTCGAAATTATTAAAAAAAGACACAAAATGAATAAAAGTAACACAAAATTATTAAAAAAAGACACAAAATGACAAAAAAGATACAAAATGACTAAAAAAAAGACACAACATGACCCATAAAAGACACAAAATGACAAAAAAAGATACAAATTATTAAAAAAAGAAACAAAATTATTAAAAAAGTCACAAAAAATATTTAAAAAAGACACAAAATGACCAAAAAAGACACAACATGACCAAAATTGTTGGCTCAAAATGTTGATCCAGTAAGTCAGAATAAAAAATCTATTATTATCAGGTCATATAGGTGACCAAGTGGTTTATACAGGCAGGATGAAAAGGATTAAAAAATGGACAAAATAGCCCAAAGAGACTCCATAGAGTTAACATCAACAGACAGTAAATACCTTAGTTTGCTGAAACAGACACATAAACCTTGTGGATGGATTTTTACCACAGAGTTTAATTCAAGGCTGGTGTGTGAGGTTTGCCTGAAAATGATGTTGTTCTCTACTGGATATATATATTGAACATTTATTCATTGTTGATGTTTCAAGTGAAAATCAAAAATATGATTCAAGGTGAACATCAATAAAGGAGTTCACTTCCAAAATGAATAAGCTTTAAGATGATGGACCAAGGACGCTGCTTCAACAACAAGGTGACTGCTTACACACACACACACACACTCACACACACACACACACACACACACACACAGCCTCTTCCACATTTACTTTATCTGTATTGTTTTCCTGTCCAGCCATTTTGAATTCAAGATGCAATTTTGCTATATGAAAACAATCTCCTGTGGTCCGGCCGTGTATCTCTTATGCCATGCTAATGAGAAGTTGTGCTCACAGAGACTGATTTACCTGGATAAGCTCAGGTTGGAGCATGAATAAATGGAGATGCTGCTCCCAAATGGAAACTATGAATATGCTTTTTTTTTTTTTTTTTTTGTCTGACCTTTGTCTGTGTGGAATGAAATTCTGCTGGGTGATACCTTACTTAAACTTAAAGTTAAGATACAACATGTAACAGCTGAACATGAGCTACAAAACAGGTCTATGTATATATATATATATATATATATATATATATATATATATATATATATATATATATAAACCTGAGAATATATACTAAAAGTCTGAGAATATATATAAACCTGAAAAATCTATATATATATATGTAAACCTAAGAATATGTATTGAAACCTTCGGTTAAAACCTTCAATATATATTCTCAGACTTTTAATATATATTCTCAGGTTTAAAATATATTCTCAGTTTTATATACATATTTTCAGGTTTTTAGTATATATTCTCATGTTTCGATATATATTCTCAGGTTTATTTATATATATATATATATATATATATATATATATTTATAAATTGTCATGTTTCTATATATATTTTCAGGTTTCAATAAATATTCTTAGACTTTCAATATATATTCTCAGGTTTTTATATATATATTCTCAGTTTTATATATATATTTTTTTTTTCAGGTTATATATATATATATATATATATATTTTTTTTTTTTTTTTTTCAGGTTATATATTTCTATATATATTTTCATGTTTCAATAAATATTCTCAGACTTTCTATATCTATTCTCGGGTTTTTAATATATATTCTCAGGTTTTGAATCCATACATATAAAAATTTCCTGAATGGCATGTGTGTGTGTGTGTGTGTGTATATATATATATATATATATATATATATATATCTTTCTATGAAAATGTTGCATTTCTTTTGCTATGTGCCATGTCTCTGGTGAGCATTAGCTAATCCAAATAGCATGCAGTGTGAGAGGATTTTACTGTACAGCTTGTGTCAAACATGCTGGTTGAGAAAAAGGTTTTTAATCTGCACAACATGAAGAGCCATCCCTGTTCTAGCAGGGAGCTGGTGGGGAAAATAAGATGATACTTGAGTGGAAAGGCAAACGTTAATTACACACACATAGAGCAGGGCAACAAATCATTTCAATCTAATCAACAAGTTAAATTACACTAATTTGATATGCTGATATGAATATTGTGTTTTGCAGATTTAATGAACTTGATATGGACTTTAGAGCAACAAATCATATTTCCTATCTCCAAGCTAATAAAGCTTATAAATTAACAGGACACGGTATGATAAGTTACCGTTCTCGGCCAGTTAGATAAATAAATACATTTAAGAAGATTTAATATGCCATCTATTTGATAAGAGAAAATTTACTTCACTTCATTAAATCATCACATTTCTGTGCTTTATATTCTATTACCTCACAATCTCTTTACACAAAATGACACAAAATGACTAAAATAAGACAGAAAATGACAAAAAAGGAGACAAAATGACCAAAAAATACAAAAAATGACCAAAAAAGACATAAAATGACAAAAAAGACACAAAATGACTAAAAAAAGACACAAAAGGACTAAAAAAGACACACAATTACCAAAAAAGACACAAAATGACCAAAAAGACACAAAATGACTAAAAAAGACACAAAATGACAAAAAAGACATAAAATGACAAAAAAGACACAAAATGACTAAAAAAAGACACGAAAGGACTAAAAAAGACACACAATTACCAAAAAAGACACAAAATGACCAAAAAAGACACAAAATGACTAAAAAAATACACAAAATGACCAAAAAAGACACAACATGACCAAAAAAGACACAAAATGACCAAAAATGACCAAAATCATGCACACATCTTCATGATAGCTATCTAACTCCATAGTTATATGACTATATATCATCTGATATTTGCAGACATACTGGATTATGTCGTCACTGTCAGCTGTTAAACAACTGGTAACAATAACATTACATAAATAAAACCATAAGAGATCCATATCAGGGCTGTTAGTTTTCAGGTGTTTATATTAAAAAAAGGAAAAAAATCACATCAACAGGTATAATTGGACTTCTTAAAGTGTGATTTACAACCATCACCGACCACATTTCACAGAGCATTTCATTGTAAACATTTGAAAATATTTTCTTATTGATGTGGAAACTTTTTTTTCCAATGACAAGAAGATTGAAAAACACAATGCATTCTTTATAAGAAAGCTTTCAAAGAAAAAAAAAAAGCAGAGAAAGGCAGCAATTAAAAAGACAAAGGAGACGTGAGTGCTGTTTGAGTGAGCAGGAGGTGTCTGCAAATCAAAGTGTCCGGTGTCTTCACACTTTCTCTCTACAATAGCACAAACTCTCACAGAGAAAAGCTGTTATTTGTTTTTTTTTCTGAAGTTCCCAAATGACAAATCAGCATTGTGAATAGATTTTTCACCTAGCGATTCAAGGCGGCCTCCTGCTGGGGCTAACGTAGCGTGGTCAACAGTCCACCGCTCTCCCTCCAGAGATTGGGAAATTGCCTTACACTACATTACCCAGGAGTTTTCTGAGAGAAAGAGTCTCCCATTTCCTATTCTTTGTAAATAAGGGGTTTGATACAAACATAAGTACACAGTAATCCCTCAAAACAGACAAACAAGGTTGAACCGAACGCTGCTCTGGCTTCTGTGTTGCAGGAAGAGTGAAAAATTACACCAAAACAAGAAGGCGTTGTATCTATTTCTGCTATGTGATTATAATATCTGCCATTTTAATTGATTTTTAACATAAACACTTTTGGGCTTTTCAAATTTGGTGTTTCCTGCATGGTGAAGTAGGCGGCGACCTATTTGATATTCAAGACACAAGGCATTGTGGGAACTGACACTGTGAATTTAACTCTGAAGACACCATGAGAGAGGGGAACACGGAGATCAGTGGGGTCTGTCCTGATGTGATGGAAGGACCACATTGAGACTCGCTGAAGAATCAATGTTGGGAAATACAACAGATATAAGTCGAGCGGTGTATGGGACTTTGTTGTACTGTGAAAGTGCCATCCGGGATTGTGCGGTGTATGGAACACGAATGTGCTAATAAAACTTGCTGAACGGAGTATTGTTTGCTTTGTGTTTGACCAGCTCACCCATTAACTTAGTGCAGTTGTCAAAATTGCCATGACAAGCCACATTTTGAACTCTGCTTTACATTTAATTAAAAGACGTGTTGTTCATGTGTCTTTTAACACGACTAACAAAGCAGGAGGGCATCTCTGGCCTCTCACAAACCAGCAGCTCTCTGTGGGTGTTCTGCATGGACTTTGAGACTGTCTTCTCTTGTGCATGTTTATTGTGAGGTAGTGACCCCTAGTGGCCACATTAAATATGACTGGAACCATAGACTATATGTAAATAATGGACGTAGTCACCGTGACGTCACCCGTTGGTTTGTGGCCCGTTGGAAGCATCAAGTTCAGTGTTACACTCGTCGCCATCTTGTTTCCGGAAACAGGAAGCAGACCATATTTGGACAGTGGAGGAGGAGAGGGATCTGATCACTGACTACAGCCTCTCTACACCTCAACCTGACTGAGAGAAGCTGCTGCTAATTCATGTTAGCATTAACTGGAGCATTAACTGAATGTTAGTTTTGGCTAGCAAAAAAACAAAAACAAAATGTACATTACTGATGTATGTACAATGTACAAATGTACAAAACTGACTCCTTGGAGTGTCTGTTAGTCCAACCAAATGCTGAACAAGACATTTTTAACCCTCTGGAGTCCACGAAAGTGCCGGAGCGCGACTTCTTCATGACGTAAAAAAAAGACACAAAAATGACCAAAAAAGACACAAAAAGACTAAAAAAAGACACAAAATGACCAAAAAAATACACAAAATAACTAAAAAAAGACACAACAGCAGACAGAAAATGACCAAAAAAGACACGAAAAGACATGAAAAGGATTCAAAAATGGACAAAATAGTCCAAGACTCCATAGAGTTAATGAACAAAATATTTAAATAAACTGTCATTAAGTGAAAATACAGTGAAAGGGTCAAAGTTATGAGACCAAACTGGTAAACGTTAGTGAAGGGACAATGAAGCTTCGTGAAGCATTTGCATTATTTTTTGACCCCACTAGATGGCGGTCTTGGCTTAAAAAAACAGCTTTAGCAATGGTAGTTGAGTGTTTTCAGCCTTTTGTTGAACAAATAGCGCCATCTAGTGGGGTAAAAAAAATAAAGCAAATGCTTCACAAAGCTTCATTGTCCATTCATTAATAAACATCCTTTTTTATCTTTTTTTAACTTAATTGACATGTTGCCGTGGGTACGCATTGTTCTGCTTCTCTCCTGATGACGGCTCGCCTTGTTAGTGACCTGTCAATCAAAGGTAGCCCCGCCCCAAATCATACGATTCTTTATCTTCTATTTTCTTCTAAATGGGGCCATTATTTACACTATTAACATCAGATTGTCTTTAAGAAGATGTTTTACTAGTCATTGAGACCATAGTGTTGACCTAAAAAAACATTTCTGAGGTAATAAATCAAGTGAGAAGTTTTCCCATTTTGTATTGAAATGAATGGACTAAAATGCTTCTGCAGCCGCCGTCAGCGCCCCCTGCTGGAATTTTAGATAGAATGCAGATTAAGGCACTTCCTGGTGGTGTTGTAGTACTAAAGATTGGTCTTTTGGAAGTTCTTGGTCTTGTCTTGGATAGGCTTTTTGTCCGTGCCTTACTGATAAGAGTGAAAAAGGACCCTCTCAAAAACAGCTAATAACTTAATATAATTTTCAAGGATTTCAAGCACCCGTACGAACCCTGCATTTTTTTCCTCCTTTTTGTTTTGTCTTGTTTTTTGAACCCACTCAGTGAAAGGCCAAGGCCATCTTATCTGCAGAGAGTGCATTTTTATTACATGGCACAGAATATAAGTGGTTCCCATTTGTTGCTCTGACCATTATGAGCATTTGATTGTTCAGTTAAAAATATGGCCACAAGTGGAATCTCATTCTGGCATAGCTGGTTGCTCATTTTGTGTCTTTTTTGGTCGTTTTGTGTCTTTTTTTTTAATCATTTTTTTTTTTTTTTTAATAATTCTGTGTTTTTTTTGGTAATTGTGTCTTTTTTTTGTAATTTTGTGTCTTTTTTAAATCATTTTGTGTCTTTTTTAATAATTTTGTGCCTTTTTTTGTAATTTTGTGTCTTTTTTAAATAATTTTGTGGGTTTTTTGTAGCTTGGCTAACACCAGACTATTCTCAAATGAGGTCTAGTCTGGCAACTCACAATGCTTTTCTCCGTAGAGGAGGTGTGGTTTACGATCCTCCGGAGCCGTTTATTGGACGCTTAGAATGTCTATCAAAGCGTCTGTAGGTAGCTCTTAGCCAATCAGATCAGTTATACCAGATGACGTAGTAGAGCAACAGAGATGGATGTTTGTTGTGTGTGTGTCTGTGAGAGAGTGTTGCTTGCTGCTTTGCTTCTCCAGTTCTCACTTTCTGCAAGATTATTTATTTTCACGCTTTATTCCCCCTCATGTCATTCAGCCACACACATCCACTGATTTTATGGGCAATAAACAAGCTGCTGCGGGCCTCTGGGGGCTCCGCTGTCCGCGGTAGCGGGGCTATTAGCCGTTAGCGGCTATTAGCTACTAGCGGCTATTAGCTATTAGCCGCTAACGGTGCTAATAGCCGCTAGTGACGCTAATAGCCCCGCTACCATAACGCCGGTGATCTCAGCGGAGCCGCTGAGAGACCTTTCGCCTTTCAACTTTCGCTCTAAACTATTTAAAACACCATCTACAGTTAAAGAGAGTTTCGCGTCTGCAGCAGCCATGTTGGATCCGGAAAACTACAAGATTCCAAGTGCCGAGTAGTACGCATCATCGTCTCACCGTCCCTCCCCGCTCTGTGATTGGATCCCTAAAACAGGGCTAAGAAACTCGCCTAGTTTCCAGACTGCCTGGAGGTTCGAAATTAAATTCGAGCGCGCAAGGCAGTCTGGGTATACCCAGGCTAGGTTTTTTGGGTAATTCTGTGTCTTTTTTAGTCATTTTGTGTCTTTTTAAAGTAATTAAGTTATTTTTCTGTCATTTTGTGACTTTTTTGGGTCATTTTGTGACTTTTTTGGGTCATTTTGTGTCTTTTTTAATAATTTTGTGTCTTTTTTTTTTTAGTAATTTTGTGTTTTTTGGGTAATTCTGTGTATTTTTTTGGTCATTTTGATACTGCCTCCGTACGAACCCTGCATTTTCCCCCTCTTTTTTTAGTTTTGTTTTGTTTTTTGAACCCACTCAGTGAAAGGCCAAGGCCATCTTATCTGCAGAGAGTGCATTTTTATTACATGGCACAGAATATAAGTGGTTCCCATTTGTTGCTCTGACCATTATGAGCATTTGATTGTTCAGTTAAAAATATGGCCACAAGTGGAATCTCATTCTGGCGTAGCTGGTTGCTTATAATAATGTGGCCTTTAAAGAGTCCATGAGAAGGAAATGTGCACCCAGTTCCTGATGGAGATAAGGGCCGGAGTTATGTCAGATGAATAGTGGGAGTGCACATCACTCTGATGGCCATGTCACCCAAATGCCAAATGGCAGAATTTGCTTTCACTTGGAGATACGCCTGTCCTCCAGTGTCCTTTCATGTCATTCACCCCTCTGCTTACTGTGAATAATGGCCACAGCAGGATGATATTCTGTGACAGATAATACGGCTGAACTGCACTTGACATTGCTGTGCAGATACATATATTTCACTTTATTATTTTAATGGATCTTATGATGATTTGTTATACCATCTGTCTGACTTTAACCAATAGGAAGTAGGATAGAAATGTCCATTAACTTTATGGAGTTTTGGGCTATTTTGTCCCTTTCTGAATCCTTTTCATCCTGCCTGTGGTCACCTATATGACCTAATAATAATGGATTTTTTATTCTCACTTACTGGATCAACATATTGAACCAACAATTTTTGTCATTTTGTGTATTTTTTAATCATTTTGTGTCTTTGTAAGTCATTTTGTGTCTTTTTTGGTCATTTTATGTCTTTTTTCAGTCATCTTGTGTCTTTTTTGTGTCTTTTTTGGTCATTTTGTGTATTTTTTAATCGTTTTGTGTCTTTGTAAGTCATTTTGTGTCTTTTTTTGGTCATTTTATGTCTTTTTTTAGTCATCTTGTGTCATTTTTGTGACTTTTGTAGTGTCTTTTTTGGTTATTCAGTGTCTTTTTTCTTCATTTTGTGTCTTTCTTTAGTCATCTTATGTGTTTTTTGTCTCTTTTTTGGTCATTTTGTGTCTTTTTTTGTCATTTTGTGTCTTTTGTTGTGTCTTTTTTAGTTGTTTTGTGTCTTGTTTGGTCATTTTGTGTCGTTTTTAGTTTTTTGTGTCTTTTTTGGTCATTTTGTGTCTTTTTTTGGTCATTTTGTGTCTTTTTGTTCCTTTTTTTAGTCATTTTGTGTCTTTTTTTGGTCATGTTATGTTTTTTTTAACTTTCAAAACACTATCATGCTTAATAAAGAATTTTGAATGTGTCAAATGTGAACAAAGGTGTCAAATCTAACATATAAGAGGGTTCCATCCAGTTCTATCATTTTATACTAAATATATTTGAGCTTGTCTCCAGTTTTACTTGGTATATCATCATCAAACTGAAACTGGCCTCATGGAGTTTACAGCCAGAACTTTAGAGGTAAATTTACAGTAGGGCTCCACGCTGCTTTGTTTTCTAGTCTGGATGGAGGCAACAAGTCTGGATTATTTGGAGCTTTTGGAGACTCCAGAGGGTTAACACATTCAAGTTCCTTAATATAAACTAGAGTTTCTCAAGCTTGTTCCCACATTCTGCATGTGTTTTTCTCTTTAATATGGAGGCACTGTGGTGGAATCTACCCACCAGAAAATCACTGAACATTTCAGAGGAGTTGGAGCAACAAATATGACTTACATACCCTTGTGCAGGGGAGTTTTTTTAAAGTATAGGCCTCATTACCTGTACGTCAACTAGTGTGATATACAAACTTAGATGTCCTTGTGATCTGCCTCTGTAGTTAAAACAAGCAGATGTTTCAAGACTGGGATCAGTGAACATGACAGCAGCATATGCACAGGGGAGTGGAGCAACTTTGCTGGAGCCAGCTTTTTTTTTCCAGAGTGTGTGTGTGTGTGTGTGTGTGTGTGTGTGTGTGTGTGTTGAAGGATGTGGTTGTCTGGCTCGGTGCTTGTACTGTATAGCTTGCAACTACTCTTGAAGTAAAAACAAGCATCTTTTTCGGTAAGCAAGAGTTATTTTCCTAAATTTTAATATTTTGCGTGTGTGTGTGTTCTTGTACTTCCTACATAGTGAGGACCGGGACACGTTTTTAACCAACAGAGTGAGAACATTTTTGCAAAGTGAGGACATTTTGGCCGGTCCTCACTTCTTTAAAGGATTTTTTGGGGATTTCAGACTTTGTTTTAAGGGTTAAAGGTTACAGTTAGGTTCATGTTAGGGTTACCATGGTTACCTTAGGGTAAGGGGCTAGGGAACAAGGTTATTATAGTTAATGAAAATGAAACGAAATAACGAAAACTAGAATTGAAAAAACATTTTCGGTAACTGAAATAAAAATAAAAATGAGAGTTTTAAAAAAAAAAGATAGTTAACTGAAACTGTATTGTGTGGTTACAAAACTAACTAAAATTATAGTGAAAATGTCCTTCGTTTTCGTCTTTGTCAACTTTTTTCATATATAATGAAGATGGATGAGACAAAGGAAATAAAGGCAAAATTTACTGTGACCTCTTTTAATCTCCCACCCAACAAATACCCCATTACAAAAAACTACAACTAACACTAAAACTAATAAAACTAAAGAATTTCAAAAAAATAAAAACTAAACTAAAACTAGCAAACCCACTCTAAAAACTCATTAAAACTAACTGAATTTGAAAACAAAAATTCACAACAAAATTAAAATTAAAACTAATGAAAAATCCAAAACTATTATAACCTTGCAAGGGAATTCACTGTTACAATGAGGGTCCTCACAAAGATAGAAGTATAAGCATGTTTGTGTGTAGATATCTAAAAAAGAATATCCTAAAATTCCTGTTTTTCAATTTTGTAATAAAGGAATATTAATCAAACTTGTGTTAGTTAACTGTATTCCTTTTAAGAATGGCTTTTATCTTTTTTTATGGAAGATCTCTTTGTATATTCTATCATTGTATTCTGTCATTGTGTATTCACTTTATAAATGTATTAAAGGCTACTAATAGCATTAACTCTTTTTAGTGTAACATAGCTTTTTATTTATTGGGTAAAACTTGATCAAGTCAGTAAATATAACTGACAGGCTGTGCTTTTTGAGCCATGGTAGTAGAATGGGGACTCCACTTACTTGTGATCTGGGGATAACATAAAAAAATATAAACATGGCCATTATCTGCTTCTGTACAATAAGTAATATATCTTTCAATCCCTTAATTTCTTTCTTTCTGTTTACACAAATGACACACGTTTCAGGGATAGTTTGCACTGCAAATCCTTTGATATTTTCTGTAAGCCGATGCCTCACAATAGGACCAAATGACTGATAATTGCCCGTTACTCCACATTCCCACTGATTAGTTGTGAGAAGCAGCTGATGGATGCTGAAAGAACTTTCAGTTATTTCTCACAAAGCTTTCTTTCTCTGTGTTTTTGATTGTATCCCTGGCAGGTTGGCACTTTTTCTCCGCCCACTGCACGCGCACCACTTCCTGCCCACAATGCTGAGCACTCAGTCACAGGGCCGCTCCGCTATCTACCGTTGTTTCTACTCATCCGTCACAATTTGGGCCGCTTCAAACACCAGTGAATCACAGTGATATTCAGCATGCTGCAGATGTTTTATACAAATAGGTCACATCCCAACAGTCTCCTCTAATTAGACCATTGTTGTGCAAACGGGCAGTTGCACGTATTATTAACAAACCATTACAGTGAGTGCCTTTCATCCATCATAAAAGCCAGCTCTAATTGGATTTGTAGGCTTTTATTTATCTGATGGGCCGGGACGGTGATTATTTTTTCCCTCTTCAAAGCAAATAGATCTTATTAGCATGTTTTGTCAATGTTCTGCTGTGTTCATTTAGAACTGTAGCCCAGTGTGTTTGCTGATAGCGAGGCATGGGACGGTCGCAGTGAAGCCTTTCATTTGATGCACCTGTAGGTTCATTTGTTTTAGAGCTGTACTGTAGAGGGCTCAGGTGGCAACCTCCTGGTCTGAGCAGGGAGGCAAACCAGGAAGTGCCTTAAGCTGCATTCTACCAAAAATTCCAGCAGAGGGCGCTGGCGACGGCTGCAGAAGCATTATAGTCCATTCATTTCAATGCAAAATTTGAAAACTTCTTCTTGAGTACTACAACACCACCAGGAAGTGCCTTAATCTGCATTCTATCTAAAATTCCAGCAGGGGGCTCTGACGGCGGCTGCAGAAGCATTTGGATCCATAAATTTCAATGCAAAATTTGAAAACTTCTCACTTGATTTATTACCACAGCTGCTCTTCATAAAGCCCTTTACATACCCACAAGAATGGAGAAATTTGTTCTTGTTCTCGAAGTGGCAAGAACAAGAAAAAAGTTATTTCTGGCCAGGACATTTCATACTTCACCAGAAACTCCACTGCAGAACTACTGGGAAGTCGTCACTCCTGGTCTGATCAGGGAGGCAAACCAGGAAGTGCCTTAAGCTGCATTCTACCAAAAATTCCAGTAGGGGGAGCTGACGGCAGCTGCAGAAGCATTTTGGTCCATTCATTTTAATGCAAAATTTTAAAACTTCTCACTTGATTTATTACCACAGATATTTTTTCTAGGACACTATGGTCTCAATTGCTAGTAAAAAATCTTCTTCAAGACAATTTGATCTTAATAGTGTAAATAATGGCCCCATTTAAAAAAAAAAAAATAGAAGATAAAGAATCGTATGATTTGGGGCGGGGCTACCTTTGATTGACAGGTCACTAACAAGGCGAGCCATCATCAGGAGAGAAGCAGAACAATGCGTATCCACGGCAACCTGTCAATAAAGTTATATATAACGTTATATACGTATAAAAAAAAGGACATTTACCGGTTTGGTCTCATAACTTTGACCCTTTCACTGTATTTTCACTTAATGACAGTTTATTTGAACATTTTTTTCAGTAAAAATGTCTTGTTCAGCATTTGGTTGGACTAACAGACACTCCAAGGCAGGGATGGGCAACTTAAATGCTGAAGGGGGCCACAATATTTTATGTTCACTACAACAGGGCCACATATAGGAGCGTGCACTTAACCAGATATGATGAAACTGCAATTTTAAATATGTTTACAGTGCAGTAACTTAACATATTTCATGCTCAAATGCATGTTTAACAGTATAAATAGGAATACAAAAGGTTTGAAGCAAATAAAAAATCACCACTTACTGTGATTTTTTTTTTCAGTGCAAGAACAGCAGACCAACATTAATTGCAAGAAGTAATTTTTTTTCCAAGAGTCACTGATTAACTCTATGGAGTCTTATAGGGCTATTTTGTCCATTTTTGAATCCTTTTCATGTCTTTTCTTGTCTTTGTGAGTCATTTTGTGTCTTTTTTAGTTATTTTGTGTCTTTTTTTTGGGTGTTTTTGTGTCTTCTGTGTTTTTTTGGGGTCATTCTGTCTTCTCATTTTGTGTCTTTTTTGGTCATTTTGTTTCTTCTTTTTTGGTCATTTTGTGTCTTTTTTTAGTCATTTTGTGTCTTTTTTTAGTCATTTTGTCCAACATAAAATGTCATTTTGAATCTTTTTTTTTACTTTCAAATCACTATCATGCTCATTAAACAAATTTAAATGTTGCAATGCATGTTTAACAGTATAAATAAGAATACAAAAGGTTTGAAGCAAATAAAAAACAACCAATTACTGTGATTTATTTTTTTTCAGTGCAAGAACAGCAGAACAACATTAATTGCAAGAAGTAATTTTGTGCATTTTTACACATCACTTTTAAGATTTCATGCTCAAATGCATGTAGTTGTACTGAGGGCCACTTCAAGTGAGGGTGCGGGCCGTATGAGGCCCCCGGGCCTCCAGTTGCCCAGCCCTGCTCCTCTAAGGAGTCGCTGTTCAGTTTTCTGAGGTAAGTAACGAACATTTTGTTTTTGTTTTTTTGCCAAAACTGCTGCTGCTGCTGCTTTTCTCACTGTTGACTTCTGTCCCAGAACTACTCATGCAGGACACGTTACCAATGCATTATGCTGAGCTTGCGGTTTTCAGCCTAAATACTCTAAGAGACTACTAATAAAATGAGTCGGGCTCTCCATCCACAAAAATGTAAATTCTTAAGCAAAGTAATACAGTATGCCTGCAGCATTATCTGGAGCAGTTATTGAATATAATGGGTTCTCTCTCATAAACAAATTATGTGCATTTGTGAAGTGATCCCCACCTGGAAGTTATTAATGGGCAGCTCTGTGTTAATTAGCGGGTGAAATTGTTTCCTGGTTTTAATCCTTAGAAGTCTAAGCATTCACATCATTTAACCCTTTGGAGTTTGGGGCTATTTTGTCGGTTTGGGACTGCTTTTGATTCTGCCTGTATAAACCACTTAAAAAATGTTTTCAAATTTTTTCATTTTGACTTACTGGATAAACATTTTGAACACAAAAAAACACACACACAAAAAGACAAAAAACACACATAAAACATGAAAAACAAACCAAAAACACACAGAAAATTACAAAAAACACATACAAAGACTCAAAACACACAAAAAACATAATAAAAATACAAAAAACACACAAAAACACAAAAGAAATACAAAGAACACACATAAAACATGAAAAAGAAACCAAACACACAAAATTACAAAAGACATAATAAAAATACAAAAAAACACAAAAATTACAAAAAAACACACAAAACATGAAAAACAAACCGAAAACACACACAAAATTACAAAAAAACACATACAAACACACACACTCAAAACACACCAAAAACATAATAAAAATACAAAAACACACAAATTACAAAAAAACAGTAAACACAAAAGATTGCATTACAAATGCTAAATGCACAAAGCTAAATTAGAAAAATCTCTGCAAAAAAAGGAAAATCATGTTTATACACTTGATGTTTTTTTTAACCTTTGCTAAAAAAGGTTTGATGCATTAAATTGGACATGGAAACTTGTAGAAAAACCAAAACTTTAGAGTTCAGCTGACAGCAGGAAACATGCTGCACAGTTTTTACGTTGTGACGTCATGAAGAAGTCGTTCTCTGGAGCTTTCCTGAACTTTGCAGGAATGTTTGTTTTTAGTCCTCAGCAGTAATACTTGTGTGTTTTTATATTGGGTAATATTCCTTGCATGAATATTCTGCTGTGGTTCAGTGAGTTCACTTGTTCATTAAAGCCAGTGGAGAAAAGCTGATTGTAAAAGCCAGCCCAGTAACGTACAATGCTTCCATAAGTCTTTAAGTCTGACTTCATATGAATTCTACAGTGAGCTCCTCCCCCAGATACCGACTACTGAAGGCCCCTTGGAGCTATGTGGGGAACGTTTAGCATACAGAACTTTAAGGTGGCCGGGCCCTGAATATTAATTCAGCACTCTCTGCCATTCAGAGCTGCTTGATGCCCATTTCATGTTCCCAGGAAGGAAGAAATGCTGTCCTGTTGAAGACAGTGAAGACTGAGACTCTACTGGGAAATATGGAGTGCAGTACACAGTGTGGCAGCCACTTCCCACATGTCTCCAATAAACCAAACTGTCCTTTTACAGACAGCCACTCTCGGCCAAAACTGCCTCTTGAAGGGTGTCTCTCTGTCTGTCCAGTGATATTGTGCTCTGTGGGAGAACAGAAGAACAGATGTCATGTAGAAATGGTTGTCACAGTGTCTGAGATGTGCATGTGAAAAAGAAGAAGAAATGCTGCCATCAACCATAGTGAGGTCCCTGCCGTGATTAAATCAGAAAAAAAGAAACTATATTGAGTATATTTGTTGATTGGCATTCAACCCTTAATAGGGCGCTCATTGAAATACTTGCAAATTCCAAATTTCATCCCTAGAGAATATTGGAGGATATTACATACAGCCAGAATGTGTAAAACATAAAACATGTAACATGTAAAAACATACGGACCCGGGGAGGGGGTAATATTTATTTATAATATGCAGATTTATATGATTTAAAGAGGTGAATCTATGAGAAAGAAGTTGCTCCCCCCACACACACACACACACTTTTTTCTCGTGAATCTGCGATTTTTTTGTGCAGATTTGCCACTTAATATCTCTTAAATCTGCGACTTTTTTTCTTGTAGATTTGCCACTTTAATCTAGTAAATTTGCAACTTTTTAAAATCATTTTTTTCATGACTGTATGTTCGTTATATCCTTCATAACTACATTCTGTCATTTTTTCTAAAAATGTATTGGAATTTTATACTGTAAGTTGTGAAAACAGTTTTACAAACTCATAGTAACACTTTTGATATTTTTCATTGCTTATAATAAAGGACTTGAGATCTGATTGTTCTTATCCATCAGAAACAAGACAGTGGTGTTAAATTTGCTAAATTAATTCAGTTTATTCAGTTGCATGAATGTAAAACACTGAGCTGCTGTTTAACAGCAATAAAGGCACTGTCCCACTCCTGCTGTGTGTCCAGAGGCCTTCAGATTACTGATTTATCTGACTTTAAAGACTTTCTGGGCTTCTATCCTAGTTGCTTGTATTAGATTTTGTTTTCTAGTTTACTATTAGTGTTTTGTGTTTTATATATTCCGTCTATCTATCTATCTATCTATCTATCTATCTATCTATCTATCTATCTATCTATCTATCTATCTATCTATCTTTTTCATCATCTCTCCCTTACTTCACTTAAATCAAAGCAGCATTAGAAAAAGCTATAATACCGTAAATTAATTTGGAATTGAGTTAAGGCTTTTATAAGTAATTCATTTTCCACTGTAGCTTTCACATTTACTTTGTCGATAAGATATCAAATGACTAATGAAATGTTGGACTTTTGTCAACGTACTGCAGTGTGAAGTGACAGCCAAGCATGAATACTAACTATGACTATTTAACAATTATTTTCTGGGACAGATACAGAGCAGAAATTACTGTATAAAATACTGTACGGTTCAATAATGCAGAAAAATAACTTATGTGCACTTATGTTTGTCTTGAAGCTGCTGTGACACTGTGATTTCCTGTAAAGTATCTATCTATCTATCTATCTATCTATCTATCTATCTATCTATCTATCTATCTATCTATCTATCTATCTATCTATCTATCCATCCATCTACCTATCTATCTATCCATCTATCATCTATCCATCCATCCATCCATCCATCCATCCATCCATCCATCCATCCATCCATCATCTATCCATCCATCCATCCATCTATCCATCCAGCTATCCATCCATCCATCCATCCATCCATCATCTATCCATCCATCTATCCATCCATCCATCCATCCATCCATCCATCTACCTATCTATCTATCCATCTATCATCTATCCATCCATCCATCCATCCATCCATCCATCCATCATCTATCCATCCATCTATCCATCCATCCATCCATCCATCCATCCATCCATCCATCCATCATCCATCCATCCATCCATCCATCCATCCATCCATCCATCATCTATCCATCCATCCATCCATCCATCCATCATCTATCCATCCATTCATCCATCTATCCATCCAGCTATCCATCCATCCATCCATCCATCCATCTACCTATCTATCTATCCATCTATCATCTATCCATCCATCCATCCATCCATCCATCCATCCATCCATCCATCCATCCATCCATCATCTATCCATCCATCCATCCATCTATCCATCCATCCATCCATCCATCCATCCATCCATCCATCCATCCATCCATCCATCATCCATCCATCCATCCATCCATCCATCCATCCATCCATCCATCCATCATCTATCCATCCATCCATCCATCTATCCATCCAGCTATCCATCCATCCATCCATCCATCCATCCATCCATCCATCCATCATCTATCCATCCATCCATCCATCCATCCATCCATCCATCTATCCATATCAGATGCCTGAGCCGCCTTCACTGGCCCTTTCAAACGCAAAGTACAGTCTTGGAAAAAAAATATTACACCACCCTTGTTTTGTTTAGTTTCTGTTTTATTCTAATGCCTGGTATAACTAAAGATACATTTGTTTGGACAAATATAATGATAACTACAAAAATAGCTCATAACAGTTTATTTAAGAGACATTTAACATGGTTTTCTTGATAATGATTTTGATTATTATTATTATTATTATTATTATTATTATTATTATTATTATTAATAAGAAAACCATGGAAAATGGCTAGATATCAGCTCTTCAATTAAAAGTTAAAAAACAAATTGTACAAACAAATGTACCTTTAGTTGGACAAAGCATTAATACACAAATGAACAAGAAAATGAAGAAAATATTGGTCTAATATTTTTTGTACATGACTGTAGCAAATATAAGGGTTGGGACGTAGATGAACTGGTAAATCTGGAGCTTTGCCTTCCGGCTCACTTTCCTCTTTACCTCAATGGTTCAGTACAGTGCTCGCATCACAGCTGACACTTCACCAAATGGCCTGTCCATCTCCCACTCCGTTCTACCCTCACTCATGAACAAGACCCTGAGATGCTTGGACTTTTTTCACTCTGGGCAGTAACTCACTCTCCACCCGGAGGGACCAATTCATGGTTTTCCAGTAGAGAACGATGGCTGTACTCGGAGGTGATGACTGTCATTCCGGCTCTTTCACACTCGGCTGCAAACAGTGAATGCTGCAGGTCACAGGCTGATAAATCCAGCAGAACCACATGAAATAGAGCATACTGTGGTGTTTATACTTTTACTTGAGTAAAAAAAAATCTGAATACTGCCTCCATCGCATGCTAGGGTTGTCAAAAATATCGATACTCAAAAAAGTATCGATACTAAAACGTTGTATCCGGATATGATACTCATTTTCCAAAGTATGGCTACTTGGCCGTGCTATTATTAGCCGTTAGCCGCAGCTAGCAATTAAAGGCTGACGTCACGTTATTTTGGGGTCTTTGTTTTTATCCGAGTGGTATCGAGTATCGAATATTTTCCTGAGTATCGGTATCGAGTTGAAAATTTTAGTATCGTGACAACCCTATGACATACTCTTAACAGCTGCTCTTCATAAAGCCCTTTACATCCTCCACAAGAATTGAGAAATACGTTCTTGTTCTCGAGGTGGCAAGAACAAGAAAAAAGTTATTTCTGGCGAGGACATTTCACACTTTATGAGAAACTCCACTGCAGAACTCCTGGGGAGTTGTCACAGGACCCTCCCACTGCAGCACCAGGCGGCAACCTCCTGGTCTGAGCAGGGAGGAAAACCAGGAAGTGCCTTAAGATGCATTCTACCGAAAAATTCCAGCCGGGGGCGCTGATGGTGGCTGCAGAAGCATTTTGGTCCATTCATTTTAATACAAAATGAGAAAACTTTTCACTTGATTTCTTACCTCGGAATTTTTTTAGGACAACACTACAGTCTCAATTGGTAGTAAAAAATATTCTTCAAGACAATTTGATGTTAAAAGTGTAAATAATGGCCCCATTTAGAAGAAAATAGAAGATAAAGAATCGTATGATTGGGGGCGGGGCTACCTTTGATTGACAGGTCACTAACAAGGCGAGCCGTCATCAGGAGAAAAACAGAACAATGCGTATCCACGGCAACAGGTCTATAAAGTTTAATATAATGTTATATACATATAAAAAAGCACATTTACCGATTTGGTCTCATAACTTTGACCCTTTCATTGTATTTTCACTTAATGACAGTTTATTTGAACGTTTTGTTCATTAAATGTCTTGTTCAGCGTTTGGTTGGACTAACAGACACTCCAAGGAGTCGCTGCTCAGTTTTTGAGGTAAGCAACATGAATTTAGTATTTGTTAACATGTTAAGGCTAAAACATACTCCGCAACAACAAAGGAAACACAAACATACTGAGTTGTTCACATATGAATGTGCAGCAGCACTGCAGTCTCGGCTTGAAGGGGATATTGTTGAAACTACATAAGATTTATTGCCTATGGGGTAAAATCAAATTTTAATTCCATTAAACACTCCGGTGTCTGCTCAGCGACTCTTTACAATTACCCGCTCCATCTGCCTTGTGTTCTGTTTCCAAATTAATAACTGCTAGTTTGGGATTTTGTATAGCTTTTCACTGGTTACAGAACCTTATGTAATTATTTAAGGATCCTCTCAAATGCTCCGACACACAAGCTTTTCTTGCACACGTTCAACATGGAGGCTGGTCCCAAAGTTTATTGAGCAGCCAAGGTCAATTACACGGTGCAGCGATTCAGATGTTGGAGTCGCAGCGTAACAGGGTCATTGAGTGGAACTTTTTAATGTACGACTAGCAAAGGCTTCTACACCACAATAATACACAATTTCGTCTTGAGCTCTATTAAAAAATGAAAAACTGATCTATTATCTCCAAATATTAGTTTTCGTCCAACTACTTTATGCCTCATCCAAATGCAGAAGTGTATTGATTTACTGTGGTTTCCAGTCTCTATTGTCTTTTTAAAGTACCTTCCAGGTTTTTCAGTCATTTTGTGTCTTTTTTTGTCATTTTGACTTTATCAGTCATATTGTGTCTTTTTTTAAGTAATTTAGTTTTTTTCTGTCATTTTGTGTCTTTTTTGGGTCATTTTGTGTCTATTTTTAATAAGTTTGTGTCTTTTTTGGTGATTTTGTGCAAGAAGGTCATTTTGTGTCTTTTTTTGTCATTTTGACTTTTTCTGTTATTTTGTGTCTTTTTGGTCTGGTTTTTTTTTTTTAAATTTTGTCTTTTTTGGTCATTTTGTGTATTTTTTTCGTCATTTTGTACCTTTTTTTTAAATAATTTTGTGTATTTTTTTTTTATTTTGTGTCTTTTTTTGGTCATTTTGATTCAGCAAAGGCTTCTACACCACAATAATACACAATTTCTTCTTGAGCTCTATTAAAAAATATCCAAATATTAGTTTTCGTCCAACTACTATATGCCTCATCCAAATGCAGAAGTGTATTGATTCATGGTGGTTTCCAGTCTCTGATGCCTAAATGAAGTCCACAACTTTCTGTACACCAATTGTTAGTTGAGTTAGCTCGTGCATCTGAGTTGAAATGTTACAAATACAAAAAATTACCAAAAAAAGTAATTAAAGGGACCTTCCACACACAACACGGTAAAGTACCATTCATATTAAACTCACATTAAACTTTCATATCAAGGTGGGGGCCACAAAACATCGTCACAAGGGCCGTAATTGGCCCGCGGGCCGCGAGTTTTGGGAAAATAAGAAATATCATAAAATTCCATAAATGCCCAATGTATGTCTTTTTTTTGGTCATTTTGTGCCTTTTTTGTAATTTTGTGTCTTTGGTCATTTTGTGTCTTTTTTTGATCATTTTGATATTGCCTCCAGTAGCCTGCAGGTAATTTGAGTTTGAGACCCCTGAACTAAAATGTCAATAGCTGTCCCTTTTTTAATTTCTGTGCTTGGGTTTTTATAGGCATTTTCTATCTGTATGTTACCAAGAGAGTTACAAGGGATTTATACAACTGTAAATGTAATTGGCTACAGCAATTTATAGAAATTTGAGTGATATATGTGTTCAAATACAAACCACACGTCAAAACAGCCCTAAATTTGGCTGAATTATAAAAGGTGAGGTGAGCCAAATGATCCGGATCATTCAAAATCATTAAAAACAGAGCAAATTCCCATCACTAATATTAATTGCACAACTTTTTATACACTAATTGTTCACTGGAGTTTGCTTGTGTTAACCAGGAGTTGTTTACTGGTCCCTCTGTCTTCCCTTCCTGTTTACTTCATGAATGAGTTGATCAACCGTCAGTGAACTGAAGCCGAGCATGACTCCAGGCCATAAATACTGCATACCAAATAAGCATGTTCTCCTGAAAAACAGACATCATGGAATTACGTTGGAGTAAATGAGCTTTATGCCCGTAGCCTTTCAATTCCCACAAACAAGCTGCTAAAATGCGCACTTATCGCTGAATTCTTCATTTCGTGCATTCATTTTTGATAGGAAAAAATTGCAAAAAGCAAATAGTATTATCATAAACAAGCACAACACATCACTGACTTTGAAGTGGATCATTGTGGGGGGGTGGGGGGGGGCTTACCTCTTGAGAGAAAAAGAGGATATTGTTTTCAGGGATTAGCTCCGGCACAGCTGAGAAAAAAGAAAACATGTCAAATGCTTGGAGGTAAACGTGGTTGAAATGGGAGTAAAGTCTCTGGTGGAATAACAGCAGTGGTTTGCAGACCGCCATAACCTTCAAATGCACTTTCTTTGTCAAGTCTGCCATTGTCTCCCATCGGCACTCAAGCAGTCCTTGGGAATCATTACTCACAAACATAACACCTCTTAATGAATTACCCTATGAATAAATGACCATAATGACTGCAATTAAGCTCTGCATGCAGGCATTCACAACAGCTGTACTAAATTGTTGAATAAGAGTCTCATGTGCATGGCCGGGTTTTATTTCCCATATTTCCACATTATTTTGTAACCCATAAGAACCCATGGTGACACTTTAAATGTTCTAGATCAGGGGTCTCAAACTCAAATTACCTGCGGGCTGCTGGAGGCACAAAATGACTGAAAAAACATTAAATTACTTAAAAAAAGACACAAAATGACTGAAAAAACACTAAATTACTTTAAAAAAAGACACAAAATGACCAAAGAAAGACACAAAATGACTGAAAAAACACTAAATTACTTAAAAAAGACACAAAATGAGCTCCGCTAAAAGGGGGCGGGGCTCCCCTAAAAGGGGGCGGAGCTCCCCTAAAAGGCGTCCGATCAGAAACAGTGCAATGCCGCAACACGTCCTACGTAAATAATGATATTTTGAAAAATGAATTTCACACATTTTCGTGCCATGAGCAAGACACATACGAAATCTGAGGTCAGTCTGACTAACGGACAGAGAGATATGAACTAGACACACACACACACACACACACACACAGACGCTTCTTTCTTTTATAGATAGATTTAATGTCACTTGTGATCTGAACATGGCGGCAGTTATAGTTGACTCTGCTTGTGCTATAGATCTTATAGAATTATAATTACTCATAACCTCATTGATTAGCTTACTGTGGTAACCTACATCACTGTTTTTTTGCTAAGGGGTGAGTTGCCTTTTCCATGACAAAAACCCAGAAAAGAACACAGATGGAGTCAGCCTTTAACTCCATGGAGTCTTGGGCTATTTTGTCCATTTTTGAAATATTTTCATGTCTTTTTGTGTCTTTTTTTAGTCATTTTGTGTCTTTTTTTGGTCATTTTGTGTCTTTTCTTAGTCATTTTGTGTCTATTTTTGGTCATTTTGTGTCTTTTTTTTGTCATTTTGTGTCTTTTCTGGTCATTTTGTGTCTTTTTTTGGTCATTTTGTGTCTTTCTTTGGTCATTTTGTGTCTTTTCTTAGTCATTTTGTGTCTATTTTTGGTCATTTTGTGTCTTCTTTTTAGTCATTTTGTGTCTTTTCTTAGTCATTTTGTGTCTTTTTTTAGTCATTTTGTATCTTTTTTAGTCATTTTGTGTCTATTTTTGGTCATTTTGTGTCTTCTTTTTAGTCATTTTGTGTCTTTTCTTAGTCATTTTGTGTCTTTTTTTAGTCATTTTGTATCTTTTTTAGTCATTTTGTGTCTATTTTTGGTCATTTTGTGTCTTCTTTTTAGTCATTTTGTGTCTTTTCTTAGTCATTTTGTGTCTTTTTTTAATAATTTTGTATCTTTTTTTTGGTCATTTTGTGTCTTTTTTTAGCTTTCAAAACACTATCATGCTCAATAAAGAATTTTAAATGTTACAAATGTGAACAAAGGTGTCAAATCTACCATATAAGAGGGTTCCATCCAGTTCTATCATTTGATACTAAATCTATTTGAGCTTGTCTCCAGTTTTACTTGGTATATCATCATCAAACTGAAACTGGCCTCATGGAGTTTACAGCCAGAACTTTAGAGGTAAATTTACAGTAGGGCTCCACGCTGCTTTGTTTTCTAGTCTGGTGGAGACTCCACAGGGTTAAACTACCTGAAAGTGCTGCAGATTCTCATTACTCATATTTGAATGAATTTGAATTCTCATCCTTAAAAACACTATTGGCTGAAAGGCCAGATGTGGTATTTTGATGTAGCATGTTGCTTCAGATGGTGCACAAATTGACAATGTTTACTTGTCAAAACAAGCGCGGCACGTCCTGAAACAAGTTCAATAAATGAATGAACACGAAATGTTATGGAGCCTTCAAATATTGACAGTGCACTCAAGTTTTCTCTCTTTTCCACAACACAGCTGGTCTGACAGCAGAGCACCTGAAGCTCTGCACCAGATTGGAGAGGCACACCACATCCTCACCACATGAGCCTTTTTTGATGTTTGCTTCTGGGGAAAGGCACTGTCCTGATTTCCCATCAGGCATCGCTACACGACCACAGACCATAGGTGGTCAGACTTGACCTGAATCATAATACCACCATGAAACAGACCCACTGAGCTCAGACTTTTTTTTTTAATGTGGAAGAAGAAGCCTCATGCTCTCAATGTGGCCTCAGCACTAAGAAAGCCAAAACCACTGACAACAAACTTGTTGATCCTTATAAGTATAAGCATTCACATTATTTAACCCTTTGGAATTTGGGGCATTTTTGTCGGTTTTTGACTCCTTTTCATTCTGCCATAAACCACTTCAACATCTTTACCATGATGTGTTGGTATCATTGTTTTTAAGACAACACCTCAACTATATGACCTGATTATTTTTTTCACTTTTACTTACTGGATCAACATTTTGAACACAAAAAAAAACACACAAAAACACAAAAAAATATATAAAAAACACACATAAAACATGGAAAAACAAACCAAAACCACAAACAAAATTACAAAAAACACGTAGAAACACACTCAAAACACACCAAAAACAAAACAAAAAAAATAATATATATATATATATATATATATATATATATATATAAAAAAAAACAGTAAACACAAAAGATTGCAATAGAAATGCTAAATGCACAAAGTTAAATAAGAAAAATCTCTGCAAAAAACGTAAGTGTTGGAGGTGTTTTATTTTATTTTTACCTTTGCTAAAAAAGACTTGATGCATTAAATTGAACATGGAAACTTGTAGAAAAGCCAAAACTTTAGAGTTCAGCTGACAGCAGGAAACATGCTGCTGAACGTTTTTACGTTGTGACGTCATGAAGAAGTCGTGCTCCGGAGGGTTAAATGTAGTGGTTAGTACAAAGGCTGTGAGGAAAGAGCATTCACTGACAACCAGGGACTGATGACAGCTTTTTTGTCATTTTGTGTCTTTTTTGTAATTCTGTGTCTTTTTTGGGGGGTAATTTTGTGTCTTTTTTAGTCATTTTGTATCTTTTTTTTGGTCATTTTGTGTATTTTTTTATAGTAATTTTGTGTCTTTTTTTGTCATTTTGTGTCTTTTTTTTTAAATAATTTTGCGTCTTTTTTTTGTAATTTTGTGAGTTTTTTGGTCATTTTGTGTATTTTTTAAGTAATGTAGTGTTTTCAGTCATTTTGTGTCCTTTTTTTTGGGTCATTTTGTCTTTTTTATAGTAATTTTGTGTCTTTTTTGTCATTTTGTGTCTTTTTTTTTGGTCATTTTGTGTCTTTTTTAAGTAATGTAGTGTTTTCAGTCATTTTGGGTCTTTTTTATGGTAATTTTGGGTCTTTTTTTGTCATTTTTTGTCTTTTTTTTGGTCATTTTATATCTTTTTGAAGTAATGTAGTGTTTTCAGTCATGTTGTGTCTTGTTTGACAAAGGCTGTGAGTAAAGAGCATTTACTGACAACCAGGGACTGATGACACCTTTTAAAGAACCTGTCATTCAATTTTTCTGCCTCAGGCACAAGGCTGCTCCAGTAAGAGCATGGACACAAGTGGAACTTTTTCAGAATGATTTTGGTTTCTCTGTGGATTTACAGTGCTACGTCCAACCCTTCCTCTCATTTCTCTTAACTTGCCAGCAACACATTAGAAGTAAATGGTTTGCCCAACTGAGAAGGCCGTTTACGACTTGGCTTTCCTCGCCGGGTTAAGAGTGATGAGTTTTTGATCCCTTGCGTGGAACTATTAGCTCCCCTCTAACCCATTTTGTGTCTCTTTTGTAATTTTTTGTCTTTTTTTGGCCATTTTGTATCTTTTTTTTGGTCATTTTGTATCTTTTTTTTGGTAATTTTGTGTCTTTTTTGGTCATTTTGTGTCTTTTTTTGGTCATTTTGTGTCTTTTTTGGTCATTTTGTGTCTTTTTTTGGTCATCTTGTATCTTTTTTGTCATTTTGTGTCTTTTTAAAAATAATTTAGCATATTTTTTGTCATTTTGTGTCTTTTTTTAAATAATTTTGCCTCTTTTTTAGTAATTTTTTGTATTTTTTTGGTCATTTTGTGTCTTTTTTGGTCATTTTGTGTCTTTTTTTGGTCATCTTGTATCTTTTTTGGTCATTTTCTGTCTTTTAAAAAATAATTTAGCGTCTTTTTTGTCATTTTGTGTCTTTTAAAAAATAATTTAGCGTCTTTTTTGTCATTTTGTGTCTTTTTTAAAATAATTTTGCGTCTTTTTTAGTAATTTTTTGTATTTTTTGGTCATTTTGTGTCTTTTTAAAAATAATTTAGCATCTTTTTTGTCATTTTGTGTCTTTTTTAAAATAATTTTGCGTCTTTTTTAGCAATTTTGTGTATTTTTTGGTCATTTTGTGTGTTTGTTCGTAATTTTATGTCTTTTTTTGTAATTTTGTGTCTTTTTGTGGTCATTTTATGTCTTTTTGAAGTAATGTAGTGTTTCCAGTCATGTTGTGTCTTGTTTGACAAAGGCTGTGAGGAAAGAGCATTTACTGACAACCAGGGACTGATGACACCTTTTAAAGAACCTGTCATTCAATTTTTCTGCCTCAGGCACAAGGCTGCTCCAGTAAGAGCATGGATACAAGTGGAACTTTTTCAGAATGGTTTTGGTTTCTCTGTGGATTTACAGTGCTACGTCCAACCCTTCCCCTCATTTCTCTTAACTTGCCAGCAACACATTAGAAGTAAATGGTTTGCCCAACTGAGAAGGCCGTTTACGACTTGGCTTTCCTCGCCGGGTTAAGAGTGATGAGTTTTTGATCCCTTGCGTGGAACTATTAGCTCCCCTCTAACCCCATTGCACAGATGGTAGTGCGCACTTCACTCTCCATTTGGCCAGCAAATGGGAGGCTGGAGTACAACCAGATGAAGAGGGGAAATTGCAGGCATGAGAGAAGGAGGCATAGAGAGAATACTTGCCTTTTTCTGTCACCTTTGACACGGCAGATCCATCCACACTGATGGGAACTCCTCCAAGGGAGGACATTGATTAGCAGGAGCAGAAGCAAATATAGGCTGTGGTTAAGAGTGGATCCATCATGTCATGGTGCTCTGAGCTTCCCTGCTAGCTAGCCCATCTGTGTGTGGGATATTCTACTCAAATGGCGAAGCCACTGCCAGGACTTTAATCAAAATCTAAACCCTGGCTAATTTATGGGCTTCAAATATGGTAATTAAGACATCTTTGCAACCAACACAAGCTGCCTGATAGCCCCAGGAAAAGGAATAGCAAATGAAGAGATGATAAAAAAAAACAACACAGCAGCCTCAAAGATATACATTATATCTATACTATATCAAGTTGCATTAAAAAGTCTGAACCTGGTCTCACAGGAATCCGTGAAATAGCCACGGATTCGCTTAACCCTTTATCAGGCAAAGAACTATATTTGACAGTTAGAGTCAGGTAATATTTTGCAAAAAAAGTTGCAAATTTACTAGATTAAAGTGGCAAACCTACAAGGAAAAAAGTCGAATATTTAAGAGATTTAAAGTTGCAGATTTACGAGAAAAAAGTGGGGAAAAAATATTTTTCTCCCAGATTCACCATTTTAAATCCCATAAATCTGCATTTTTTTCTCATAGATTTGCCACTTTAATCTCGTAGACTTTTTTCTCAAAATATTATTTTCGTATGTTTTTTTACACATTCTGGCAGTATGTAATATCCTCCAGTATTCTCTAGGGTTGAAATTTGGAATTTGCAAGTATTTCAATGAGTGCCCTTTGAAGGGGTATCTGGGAGCAAAAAGTTGCTTTTTTCCCACTTTTTTCTCGTAAATCTGCGACTTTTTTCGCGTACATTTGCCACTTTAAATCTCTTAAATCTGTGACTTTATTTCTTGTAGGTTTGCCACTTTAATCTAGTAAATTTGCAACTTTTTTCTCGAAATATTACCTGAAGTTACCAAATATATTTCTTTGCCTGATAAAGGGATAACTCAAAATCCGTGGAATAGCCACGGAATCACTCAAATTTCCGTGAAACTGACACGGATTTCGCTACAATGCAAGTTAATGACAGTCATATCCCGTGGCTATTCCATGGATATTTGTTCCTATTGGTTTGTTATAAAAGTCACGTGACTTTCAAGGTCCCAGCGGTCAGAACAAAAAACATGGCGGACAGAAAAAAACAATATTTTGACTTAGTTTCTTCATAAAAATAGCCTGGGTATACCCAGACTGCCTTGCCGATCGAATTTAATTTCGAACTGCGGCGGAGTCTGGAATCCAGGAAGGATTCTTAGCCCTGTTTTAGGGATCCAATCACAGAGCGGGGAGGGACGGCAAGACGATGACGCGTACTACTCGGCACTTGGAAGCTTGTAGTTTTCCGGATCCAACATGGCTGCTGCAGACGCGAAACTCTCTTTAACTGTAGATGGTGTTTTAAATAGTTTAGAGCGAAAGTTGAAAGGCGAAAGGTCTCTCGGCGGCTCCGCTGAGATCACCAGCGTTATGGTAGCGGGGCTATTAGCGTCGCTAGCGGCTAATAGCGTCGCTAGCGGCTTATAGCTAATAGCCGCTAGCGGCTAATAGCCCCGCTACCGCGGACAGCGGAGCCGCCGAGAGGCCCGCAGCAGCTTGTTTGTTGCCCATAAAATCAGTGGATGTGTGTGGCTGAATGACATGAGGGGGAATAAAGCGTGAAAATAAATAATCTTGCAGAAAGCGAGAACTGGAGAAGCAAAGCAGCAGCAACACTCTCTCACAGACACACACACAACAAACATCCATCTCTGTTGCTCTACTACGTCATCTGGTATAACTGATCTGATTGGCTAAGAGCTACCTACAGACGCTTTGATAGACATTCTAAGCGTCCAATAAACGGCTCCGGAGGATCGTAAACCACACCTCCTCTACGGAGAAATACATTGCTCGTTGCCAGACTAGCCCTCATTTGAGAATAGTCTGGTGTTAGCCAGGCTAGCATAAAAATGGATTTTGATCACATTTCTAGCGAGAAATATATGTTTTATTTTCTAAATATTCACTCAGTGAATGTACATAATCACTTTGTATGTTGGAATAGCCACGGGATATGACTGTCATTAACTTGCATTGTAGCGAAATCCGTGTCAGTTTCACGGAAATTTGAGTGATTCCGTGGCTATTCCACGGATTCCTGTGAGACCAGGTTGACTTTAGAGGTTTAACTGTTCCAGTGCAACACAATGCATCATTAGTCAATTCATAATCACATGATAATTCACAATGGGGATCAGTCGTTAGTACCCTGTTAGGTATCTATGTCCATATTTTATGGACATATACATATTTTATATATATATATATATATATATATATATATATATTTATGGACATATTATGGACATATACATATTTTATATATATATATATATATATATATGTCCATCCATGTGTCTGTGTGGCTGAGGAGTGGTCAGATGAACATAATGCTGATGTCTCCTTCTCACTGAACACAGTCCAGAAAGCTGCATCCACATGAGAGCACAATCACTGAGAAATACTGGCAATACTGCACGGGGAGTTAAGGTCTGCACAAAAATTGCTTCATTTGTCACTTGGCAGGAACCTGCACAGACTTTTTTTTTGGGGGGGGGTGGGAGGGCATATGTTCAAGGGAAAAGAAAGGACACGATTCTCATAAATATTTATAAAAACTAAAGTTAAGTATTATGCTATTGTTATTTTAAAAGGACCACCCGTATATTGCTGCAGAGGTTAACTCTATGGAGTCTTATAGGGCTATTTTGTCCAATTTTTAATCCTTTTTATGTCTTTTTGTGTCTTTGTAAGTCATTTTGTGTCTTTTTTTGGTCATTTGTGTCTTCTTTGGTAATTTTGTGTCTGTTGTGTCTTTTTTAGTTATTTTGTGTCTTTTTGGTCATTTGTGTCTTTTTTGGTCATTTTGTGTCTGTTGTTGTGTCTTTTCTGTTTATTTTGTGTCTTTTTTGGTAATTTTGTGTCTTTTTTGTCATTTTGTGTCTTCTGTGGGTTTTTTTTGGCTATTCTGTCTTCTCATTTTGTGTCTTTTTTGGTCATTTGTGTCTTTTTGTGTCTTCTTTGTGTCTTTTTTGTCATTTTGTGTCTATCGTTGTGTCTTTTTTTAGTTATTTTGTGTCTTTTTTTGTCATTTTGTGCCTTTTTTCAAACCACAAAAACAATATAGGGCATGTATGCTATGCAGTAAACCAGTCATTTATTAACTTTATGCAAAAAGCAACACGTGTTTTAAGGTACCTAACATCAGGCATAAATACGTAATCCGCCTTCAAAATAAAAGCACTGCGGTTGTATTGATTTCTTGATTTTTGTTTTGTTTTTCCAGTTTCTTGCTCTGTATAATTCTATGTTCCTTGTTCTTTTTTTATTGTTATGTTATCTTAGGGAATCCCACTATTCAAGCCCCATGAGGGTTTTTTTTGGGGTTTTCCTGGCATGTCTTTATTTTATTTCAACATGTACATAGAAAATATATAAATTGTATTATGTTAAATTGTGTAAATTGTTATAATGTTATTTTCTTTCTTTGAAAACTGTGCCAAATAAATCAATGCCCATGTCTGCTTTTGAGGAACTTAACCTGGGACAAGGGGTCAGTGCTTTTCAAAGCTTCAGGACTTTAAGTTTTACACATTCACAAAAAAAGGAGACAGAAACAGAGAGCAAATAAGCTGAGCACACAAGAAAGCTAGAGAGTGAATGGTACAGAGGACAGAGGGTCTAAAGGAGATAAATAAAATAGCATTTCCTGAGAAATAAATAACCATCAACCCTCAGGAGATTATCTACTATAGAGGCTCAGGAGTTTTCAATCTGCTTCTCCACTTTTGCATGTCTCCTTTTTTATTCATTCATCAAATCTAACGTAAACATCTGAGTCATGCAACAGTAAATACAAACAACAAACTCTGTGCTGTTGTGTTTACATGTGAGAAAAATGTTCTTCCAATCGCTGTTATCATGGTCATGCGTCCATGTAATTTTCCATATCTGCACACTTGTATGCAGTGATGTAGTGGAAACAGGAACTGCTCATTTACATACTTACTCTCTTTCCATACACTGCAAAAAAAGCCAACTTGTATTTTTTGCCTAAAACAGTGATTTAAGTTGGTAAAACTTGGAAATATAAATTATTGACATTTAGGGCAATAATGTAAGTTAGCACAACAAAGGAAGCCAGTTGTCTGCTCAAAAACAAGTTGGTGAGTTGTTGTTACTTATATCTTTAAGTTGGGGTTCACAACAAGGGACAATAGTTCTGATAACTCTTATTTCTTTGTTGGGAAATGCGGGAAATCGCGGAAATTCGGTCATTAGCGAAAGCTAGCGGCTAACTGATGCTACCAGCTAACTGATGCTAAGCGGCTAACTGATGCTAGTGGCTAACTGGTGCTAGCGGCTAACTGATGCTAGCGGCTAACTGATTGTTGTTGTTGACTGTTACAGCTACAAGAGTAGCCATTAGCATATCAATGCTAACTCAGAATTGTGGTCGCAAAATTAGCTTACATTTCATAGCGCCGTTACAATCGTGCCAATTCAGCACATTAGCCTACAGAAGTAAGGATTAAAAGTTATTACATGTAAAATTATAAGTTCAAAAATCTGAATTCAGAGTTGAGCAAATTCAAAAACAAAACTACAACAAAATATTTAGTTTATTGTCCAACTTAAAATTTTATCGAAGTTTGTTGCCTTGAAATTTTGAGTTCACCCAACTTTTCTTTTTTGCATTGTAGTTGCAGAGGTGCCAGTAGGTGTATGACCTTATTAAAGAACCTTGTGTTTTTCTGTTTGACAAATGCAAATATAATTTGCATATATATAATATAATACACTCATAGCCTGTTTATCAGTTAAAAAAGTATGGTATGGTTATGGTCTGTAATGTTGACATTTGTTATAAGGTTAAACAGATTATTTAGAAAAAATAAATATTCCTTGAGAGGCTCGGCAGCCAATTTTCATTCATTCTATTGAGGTATTTTTTTGTTTATCTTTATTTTTTTAATGAGCACACTCGGCATCCTGTGTTTATTTATATATTGTTATTATTAGTATAATTGTTAATGTTTCTGTTTCTCTGCTCTTTTGTCTCCCTTTATATTTTTATAATACTATGGGTTTTTTTTTATTGCATTGTATTTATTTTTCTTTTTGTTTTGGGGGTTGTCTTTTTTGTGGTTCTTTGTTCTAATGTACCCTTTAAAAAACAAAAATGTGGAAAACAGCTGTGGAATAAGTTATGTCTTTTACTGATGCTTATGAATGCTAATTTCCATAAAAAAAACCCAAACAGATTATACACTATTGTAATCATAAGAATTGACTAAAACCATAAAATTTGGTAGTTAAAATCTGTTTAAAATGGCCGAAAACGTGTTGTGTTGAATTGCTTACTTTTTTATGAGGTTTATGATGTTTTTTATTTGGTTTGTTTGTTGATTTGTTTGTCAGCCACATTACAGAGAAACTACATGGCCCAATATTCATGAAACTTGGTGAAATGGTGAAGCATTGGCTGAGTCAAAGGGCTGAACACGAATCATTTTTCACTTCAGTTAACATTACAAGAGATGGCATGGCCTCGACGCAGGAGTTCCCTTCTTGATCTTTATTTTGTGTGATCTACAAAGTGATTTTCATCTTAGATCCTTAGATCGATTGCTTCTGTCTGCAGCCACGTATCTGATTCAAACGGCTGACTTTCACCCAGGAGAATGGGGTTTGTGTCCCATGTGAAAAGAAAAGTAAACAACTTCTGTGGCTCATGAATCCGTGTATCATTCGTTCTTTCCAAATCAAATAATGAAAAATTGACTGGTTATTTTGTTATTTGTTGTCTATTATAACACAAAAAAAATAATAAAATGCTTGTTTTTTCATATTTCAATCTTAGGCTCAGATCAAAAATACGAAATGGAAAAACGGGCACCAGGACTGAATTTGATTTTGATATTTAATTGGTCGGGTTTACGTGACCCGGAAGTTTGACTGCAGTCAAGTGAGCCGTCATTCGCTTCTCCGTAGTCAAACCAGTCGTCCCTATATAATAATAATAATAATAATAATAATAATAATAGATAATGTAGTGCACCCGTATTGTGATATTTACGGTAAACTCATTGAGACTGCTCAGAGCGAGCTGACATGAAGGATAAACACTTTACTGTCATTCTTTCTCACTTTTTTCAGTATAAAACTCTTACCAGCAGAGAGGAGATGAAGTGTTAACTTTACATGAACACACTGTTAGAGCAGGGCTATTAAAGCCTCCAACGCTCACCCGGGCTCTTTTTCCTAAACTTGGTCTTACAAAACACAGGTAAACCATTTATTGAAAGAATAATAGCCAAATGCAATGCTCAGCGCGGACTCTGTGATGTGATCTCGATGGCACAACAAAACAGAGTAATTACAAAAATGTCACACTCCTCTTCTTGGGTTGGGCCCGCCCCATCAATTGGATGGGCTTTTAACGCAATTGGTCAATTTTTTGTGGGATGCTTTTCGGTTTGGCACCCTTAACCACATACCTTTCCTGAACTCCTGCACATACCTTTCCTGTCCTGTAGAATGTAGTCATAATTTAGAAACTCCGCCAATCCGAATATATTCTTTATTCCTACAACACTACGTGAAATAAATTGTGGCGCGCCAAAAATGTATTTGATGTGTCGACGGTCGGTTTTCAGTTTTCAGAATAAAGTGTTACACAACCAGGCCAAAAAACAGATAAATATGGAAATAAGATTAATTGCATGATATTCACCGAACTGTTCACTCTAAGGCACCAAATGGACTAGAGATCTCATCTACCTCTCTGTCAGTTAGTAAACAGGCCTAATGTTCATGTCTAATTATTTCATATTGCAAACTAATTGTATTGTCTGACTACATGTAGGACTGTAAGTGCTTGTCAGAGTCCTGTGTGTACTATCCACTGCCCCCAAACCACCTTACTACTATTACTGTGCAATACAAAACTGTAGTGCTTTCATCACTAGGAAACTAAAAGCATTGCCACTGATCAGAATCCAGAAGGAACAGTGAATTGATTTGTTAAACTAATGGGCGATTGGTTGCTGTGTTACTGGTGGGATAGTAAAAGACTAAAAGCACAAAGTGCTTCCCTGTGATAGTTTGCATTTTCACAACCGAAACCAGTGAGATTCCAAACAACACCTCCCACATGGAAGCAGGAACTGCAGGATGTGACTGGAAAGACATAAAACAGTGTTTTCTTGCTGGCGTCTTTGCTCGTGGTGTACTTTCTTCAGCCTCCCCACTGTTTCCCTTCTCCAGAGAAACACATTTGAAGGGGAAATCAGTGTCAATATTGTTTTACCCCCTCTTGCTTCCCTGGCTTTTGTAATGATACATTCAATTGTATTTATTCCAGTATGTTTATATCTCCACATGACTTAATTTCCGTATACACTTATAGGAATGATATACTTTGCCTTGTTTTCCATTAAAAATAATTGAAGTTTGCATAAGTTCTAATGTCTGTTTCAAAGGCGTCATTGTCTTCTCATCTAGACTCGACAGGTGTTTTACCCACAGAGAGCTTTTAATAGATCAGCACTGACAGGAACACTGAGTTCTCACCACATACGCACAACCCGTTCAAAATATAATAAAAATAATAGTTCTTAAAATATTAGTTCTACAAAGGAATTTGTTTCTTTCAGGAAGTTTTCTCACCTCCAGCTACATGATCAGATATCCTGCTTGGACCCAATGAATGCTGCATCTCTGCAAGTACCTGCAGAAGATTATCATGGATGGATCGGGAATGCAAGCAGATTCTGTCATTTTGTGCACTTTAATTTCCTTTATGCAAAAATGGACAAACAAATAAAGTCAGGGGGATTGGATGTGTCTTTCACCCTGGTTCATGTCCCATGTGAAAACAAAAGTAAATTATGTTCAATCATCGATCAGCTTTCGTGCATCACATTTCTACTAGGGCCGGGACTCGATTAAAAAATTAATCTAATTAATTAGAGGCTTTGTAATTAATTAATCGAAATTAATCGCATATAAATATTTGACCTGAGAAGAGTGAGAAGTAATTTTTTTTTTACATGGATTTTTAGTATACCATTGAATAATGACTGAATACATAAGCTTAAGCAACAAAAATATTGTTTATTTTTGTTCAAGTCCAACAGACCAGTGCAATTTTTGCCATTAAGTGTAGCAATAGCATATTTAGCCGCTAGCTGCTATATGTTTAGCATTGAGGTGATACTTGAGGCTCGATGTGCTGCGGTGATATGTGAATTCCTTGTTGCCTAGCAACACAACAATGCTCTTATCGATGCTTCCATCCGTTGGTTTTTAGTAACTAAATGTCCCATCATCCACGGGGCCAACCAAAGGTCTCATCAGCTTCTTCCTTCATGTTCACTGTGGTTTGTTGTTGTCTCAACTCATCAACGCTAGTTGGTGCTCCAGTATAATCGGTCCGCCTGAAACTCATCCAGTGAGAAACGTTCCACGGTGCAAAAATAAGTGCGATTAAAATGCGTCAATTTTTTAACGCGGTAATCTTTGCGTAATTAATTAATCTTAATTAACGCGTTAAAGTCCCGGCCCTAATTTTTAACCTAAGTTACATTCTTTATGTAAGTTACTTGAATCATGTTTTTGAACGTAAGTTGCGGCAGTCACGTGACCCTTGGAACTACTATTTTACATCACATTTACAATTTTACTGTTTAAACTGTCTCTTATAAAGCCTTACAATACGTTTTTTTGCCCTAAACCTAAGGTCAGTTGTTTTACAACAACATCCCCACAAACTGCAGTCTTTTTTTTATTTACAACCGCGGACCGTACGTGTGTTCTATTTTTATAACGAACCGTTGTACCACGAGCCTGCGTGGTATCTTAATGCCCTGAAATGCGAAACGCGATACGTGCCTACGTCTTCTGCCGCTTAAGTTGGAGAACTGCAAATTCTGAAGCTCTATTCTGTGTTTTATTTGAGTCCTTACGTGGTCTTATTTATGTGGTGCTCCCTCCAGTAACCTGTTGTACATGTGTGTGAACATTTATGTCCAAAAAGTCAATTACATTTGAGCCTTTATATCTTATATTCCATTTATTTCCCTTTCTTTAGATCAGCTTATTGGATTGAACCTTCTGACGAGTGCTGTTCTTTTTACAGTTCTTAATCAAAGCAAGTGAAAAGAAGACCGTAAAATATTCTGTCTTGTCTGACAATCCAACGTTCATCTAATTTATTCAAGTCTTTGTGCTGAGCTCGTCTCAAAGACCCTCCGAGATCACATTCAACAATCCCAACACAAAACAACATTTTTAAACTGAATATTCTGAAGTTTTGGTGTTTGTTTTTGATGATTAAGGCTTCTGCCAGAGTCTGTGTGTGTTCATTGGTGTGTGTTTGTGTGTTTGTATCTGTGTGTGCACACTGTACAGACTAATTTTACCCTCGCCTGCATCAAATAGAAAATCGGCCATTTTCAGAGTGCCAGCCAAGAATCTAAGTCTAAAATTGAAAGTTGGTGTGTGTCCTTGTGAAAGGGAAAGCGACAGCAGAGAGGGGGACTCTGCAGCTGCAATTGACAGTTCAAAGGGTTCAATTTGAAATTGAGCTTGTAAATTACCTTGTAGGCTTGACAGGCTATCTTAGGGGGCACCACTCTTCCCTTTCTGCATCTCCCACCATCATTAATACCCCCGCATATCTACTGTAACAATCCTGCTCACTTAATTATCTGGCAGCCAACCATTTTATTAAAACCTACAAAACGTACTATTATGTGCCAGATAATAAACATTACTTGTCTCATTAAGATTGTAATTGTAACTGTCTACGTGTTGCAGCAACAGTGAAGCAGATGATGAATTATTTATTGATAACACAACTTTTATAACATTAACAGTTTCATCTTAATCAGTCTGTACCTGGAGAAGCTTTGCCTCCCTGAAAACTCTCCTGCAACGAGTGTGGTCTTGTCCAGGTATTAGTTTTTAAAGGAATCTGATACCAAATGAGTAGTTTAAATAGTAGTATTTAAGTATTGATTCTACAGTATGGATCTGCCCATCTCTACTATCTAGTTTTGATGTTAGCAACCCTTAATTGAGGCCTTTGTTGAACTTCAGACCAACCTTCATAGTTAAATTGGAACATTACCTACGGAGAGCTCACAGCAACTGCAACTTAACCCTTAATAGGGCACTCATTGAAATACTTGCAAATTCCAAATTTCAACCCTAGAGAATATTGGGGAATATTACATACAGTCAGAATGTGTAAAAAAAAAAACATACGGACCCGGGGGAGGGGGGTAATATTTTGAGAAAAAATGTGCAGATTTATGAGATTTAAAGTGGTGAATCTGTGAGAAAAAAGTTTTTTCCCCCACTTTTGTCTCATAAATCTCCAACTTTTTTCGAGCAGATTTGCCACTTTAAATCTCTTAAATCTGCACATTTTTTCTTGTAGATTTGGCACTTTAATACCTATTTGTATTTTTATTTTTATTCATACTTGGCCCTAATATGCCATCATAGTCAAGTTCTCCTCGTACAAGTCCATGTGGATCAGAGATCAGAAACAGAGATCTTCACCAATTTGACAACACTAGCACATCATTTAGAAAACGCGCTGCAAAGACCACAACACAGCAGAAGTGTTTCCAGAGGACACTAAAAGGGATGCAAACGTCTGAACATGCTGGCTATTATCAAGTTATTTCAAGATAATGATAATTTCACGTTATTAACGTTAGTGGCTGATCATAGTGTGCTAACTTTAGCTGGCGATCGATAGCATTCTAATGCTAGCAGCTGATCATAGCATGCTAACGTTAGCCGGCTAGCAAGACCAACTTGGTGCAGTTGAGAGGGACCAACTAAAACGTGTATCATCCATTTATTTGATTTGTTGTTCTGCAGTGTGATTGATACGGGCTAGCAGGCTACCGCTATCACGTTATAACATGAAAATATCATTATCATGAAATAACGATGATCGGTGATGATCTCAACAGCAAGATGGCAGTGGATGGTGAAAAGTGTATAGCTTGTTTTTCACTGCCTGTACATGCAACCTATATTGACGTTTTTGACAGGAGAACAGGCTGAATGATGATCTTTTTTTATCGACTGTTGAGGTATCGTCAAGGTTACGTTTATTTCTAGAGCACCTTATACACAACCAAGGTTGACCAAAGTGCTTTACATAAATGAATAACAACAAAAAAATCCAAAAGATACATAAATGAATACCAAAAAAAATGAAAGATAAAATTTAAAAATACAATTACGCCAAGTAATATAAGATATGAGATATACAATACAGCACACAAAAACAACTTTTTTCTCACGCAGGTTCGAAAGCCTGGGAGAAAAAGTGAGTTTAAGAGAAGATTTAAAAATGTCCAAAGTCTCTGACGAGCAGATATGCAGCGGTAAACTGTCCCACAGCTTAGAGGAGCCACTGCAAAAGATCGATCGCCTTTTTTTTTTTTTTAGCATTTAGGCACATCCAGGTATGACTCATTTTCAGACGTCAGAGCTCTGGTCGGTCTGTGAACATGTATGAGTTCAGCTAAATAAGCTGGGGCCACTCCATTTAAAATTTTAAAAACAAACAGGATATTAAAATCAATTCTGAAACGGACAGGAAGACAGTGCAGAGTATTGGTTTTGAACCCAGATAAAGATGAGAAAGCAGCAGTGGAAGTTTTTATGATTAAAAACAACTTATAACAGGGAGTACAAGAACAAGCAGGAACAGCATAAATAAATAAAAGTCCTAATTTGCTCTATAAGGAGTGAGTGAATACTGTGTAGATATAAAAGTGGGTGCACTGAGTTGAGTTGCTAAGGCTTTGCCCTTCACTACATCCCTGTCTGTGATTTAAGCCGGGATTGTTCTGGTTGGGATAAGCTGAAAAGATTCCTTCTGTTCTTGACCCAGTTCCTCATGCCTCATTATTTTCTCTGTTGATGGCTTCAGGAAGGTTTTCCTTGTCTTTTTCCTCCAGTGTGGTTCAACTGATGCTCCTCTGCATTCGCCTCAAGATACACACTACAAAGTTCACACCATAGTTCCCCAACAACAAAAAGTTATCATTCTACAGGACACAACTGTTCAAACAGTGCACAATACACTGACAAGTATAAAAAGCCATGCCGTTTGTTGTTTCAGTTCTATCTTTTGCTTTCATGTCTTTACTGTAGATGATACTGCTTGACTTTCATCTGTCTCTATCTGTGCCAGTGCTGCTTCCTTTTTTCTCTGCTGGCTTTAGATTCTTCTCCTCTTCCTCCTCCGGTACTCTGTCATCTTCTCTTGGACTGTTAACATCTCAGACATGATCACTGAGCAACAATTACTAGTGGTGGAAAGCAATAAGCACATTTAATCACATACCATAATTAAGTACAATCTTGAGATTCATGTCCTTTACGTGAGTTTAACTCGATGGAGTCTTGGGCTATTTTGTCCATTTTTGTCCATGTTGGTATATTTCTTTTCAGCACAACCTCAACAAGTGTCTTTTGTTGTGTCTTTTTAAGTGATTTTGTGGGGGTTTTTGGTGATTTTGTGTCTTTTTTTGTTCATTTTGTTTCTTTTTTTAGTCATTTTGTGTCTTTTTTAGTCATTTTGTGCCTTTTTGTGTCTTTTTTAGTCATTTTGTGTCTTCGTTAAAGTAACCTGAATATAATGAAACTACCTATGCCACAAAATCAAGGCAAAAGGCCTTCACATCTGAGACACATTGAAACAATGTGAATCCCGATTAGGGATAATCTTGGTTGTTTGTTGGTTTAATATGAAATATAATCACTGTACACGCAACACTGAACCACATATTGGTTCACTCAGTTTACATATTATTCCTTGCTGTTATTATATGGTGTAAATACCACACTGTGCCAGATATTGTTATACATATGAATGAAAAGAGGTTATACGCAGACAAAAATACAAATTTTTCGCGAAGTAAGTCGCGAAAAAGAACAATAATTGGAGATTTTCAAACATCTACTTCTCCGGCATAATTTCACCTAGAGACTCCATTTAAACTTTAAACAGTAGACACAAGTCTTATGTATCGGTGTATTAATCAACGTTTCGATAGGTCATATAGTTTTTTATCAATCCCTGTTCAATGACCATTATCATTTTTGGAGAAATTCTGAGATTATAATGGGTGTGTATTGCACGGAATGTTCGTGTCACAGTGTGTGACATCATCGCCAGAGTGTAGCGGGAGAGAAGAAATTGTCAAAAAAAAAATTGAAAACTGCGCTCCAGGCCGCAAATTCCACTCTACAGAAATAATTTATACATAGAAACGTAGGAAAATTTTCCTTCTCACTCACAATCCTCTGGTAAAGCTGTCAGAGTTATAGTTTGGGCGTAAGACGCACAGATGTGCCACCAACACCACCAACAGCCTCATTGGCTCCCATATTAAAAACGCAGGAAGATTTCTGAAAAAGGGAGATGTAACAGTTTTTTTAGATCGCTCTAACAAAGCTATTTTTTCCTTTTTCTTAAAAAACAACATATGTAGACGTTCAGGAAGAACTCAGGACGCTCAAAGTGAAGTCGGATCAATGATAGGTATTATGGTTTTGCCAAAAATGCTTTCTGTTCGAGGCTAGAAATTCCACTCTGTCCACCTCTGTTACGGAACATTGGCAGTTGGTGGCAGTTAATTCTGTTGATTGCTCTGATCAAAGCCTTTGATCTTTGCTCTGATTGCAGTTACAGATACACGCACACACACATGCACGTAAGCGCTCACACTCCTCAAGATACACATGTATGAGGGGCATTTTATGCCAGCACACTATACTAAAACGCGTGTACAGCGCCTATGCGATGACATCAAACGTCTAACGTGCGCGTGTAAATTCCATTCACTTTCAATGGACAGACAGGCGTCACGCAGGCGTCACGCAGACGCTGTACACGCGTTGTTGCACATACGCCTACGTGACGGCTGCGTGACGGGTGAACTACGCCTCAAATACGTGACATGAAGACCCGCGTGACTGTTAAGTACAATTCTACATAGGCGTACAGACACGCGTATTGCGAGTACACCAGATAACATGGGTGACGGGTGAAAAGTGCCACCAGCGAACGTAGCGGACGCCTGTGTGTGTGTGTAACGCGTGTACGCCTATAACAGTTAAGCTGTTACACAGAGTCTCAGCTTCATATGGTATTGTTTATAAGAAAGCACAACTTATAGATGAAGAGAAAGACTATCTCGTACGTACCAGATAAACTTAACGTTTTTCCGGCCAAAACCGGAGGCTTAATTAGCCTGTTTTAGGAGTGAAAGTCAGCAAAATGCAGCTTAAACAAAATGTTTTACCTCATTAGTTAACTACGAATGTCTGTAAAACATAATGGATCTGTGCATAAGTGCCGAATTGGGTTAAACAGTGTAGATATAAGGTCCGATGGAATCATATTGTGAACGGACTGCTGTCCACATGGCTACTGAATATTCATTAGATAGGTCCGCATGGCTACTTAATATTCAGGGGTGACAGCGATTACGGCTTCTGCAGGCAGGTAAACCTACCTAATTACAGCTGGTGCATAATGAACTGTATGTCCGCGTGCTAAGCTGGGAACTGGCTGTGAGTGTCGCACTTTACTATTACTATTTTTAAGTAGCTGAAATTATTTTAATTATCCCTTTCACCCTTGCTATCATTAAATATCAATTCGATATCATTCAAACCTAGAGAGAGAGAGAGAGAGAGAGAGAGAGAGAGAGAGAGAGAGAGATTTCCTTAACAAGAAAATAAAAACTGGCCTGAAAATAATAGAAATATCCTGACAGCTCTGTGGGGGCTTGGAGTTCATCTATAAGTTGTGCTTTCTTATAAACAATACCATATGAAGCTGAGACTCTGTGTAACAGCTGAACTGTTATAGGCGTACACGCGTTACACACACACACAGGCGTCCACTACGTTCGCTGGTGGCACTCAAGTATCAGGGGTATTTTATGCCAGCACACTATACTTAAACGCCTAGAATGCGTCGCCTGTGCCAGCATAAAGTCTGATTAATAGGCGTGCTTACAGACACGCGTATTGCGAGTACACCAGATAACATGGGTGACGGGTGAAAAGTGCCACTAGCGAACGTAGTGGACGCCTGTGTGTGTGTGTAACGCGTGTACGCCTATAACAGTTCAGCTGTTACACAGAGTATATGGTATTGTTTATAAGAAAGCAGAACTTATAGATGAACTCCAAGCCCCCACAGAGCTGTCAGGATATTTATATTATTTTCAGGCCAGTTTTTATTTTCTTGTTAACGAAATCTCTCTCTCTCTCTCTCTCTCTCTCTCTCTCTCTCTCTCTCTCTCTCTCTAGGTTTGAATGATATCGAATTGATATTTAATGATAGCAAGGGTGAAAGGGATAATTAAAATAATTTCAGCTACTTAAAAATAGTAATAGTAAAGTGCAACGCTCACAGCCAGTTCCCAGCTTCGCGCGCGGACATACAGTTCATTAAGCACCAGCTGTAATTAGGTAGGTTTACCTGCCTGCAGAAGCCGTAATCGCTGTCACCCCTGAATATTAAGTAGCCATGCGGACCTATCTAATGAATATTCAGTAGCCATGTGGACAGCAGTCCGTTCACAATATGATTCCATCGGACCTTATATCTACACTGTTTAACCCAATTCGGCACTTATGCACAGTCCCATTATGTTTTACAGACATTCGTAGTTAACTAATGAGGTAAAACATTTTGTTTAAGCTGCATTTTGCTGACTTTCACTCCTAAAACAGGCTAATTAAGCCTCCGGTTTTGGCCGGAAAAACGTTAAGTTTATCTGGTATGTACGAGATAGTCTTTCTCTTCATCTATAAGTTGTGCTTTCTTATAAACAATACCATATGAAGCTGAGACTCTGTGTAACAGCTGAACTGTTATAGGCATACACGCGTTACACACACACACAGGCGTCCGCTACGTTCGCTAGTGGCACTTTTCACCCGTCACCCATGTTATCTGGTGTACTCGCAATACGCGTGTCTGTACGCCTATGTAGAATTGTACTTAATAGTCACGCGGGTCTTCATGTCACGTATTTGAGGCGTAGTTCACCCGTCACGCAGCCGTCACGTAGGCGTATGTGCAACAACGCGTGTACAGCGTCTGCGTGACGCCTGCGTGACGCCTGTCTGTCCATTGAAAGTGAATGGAATTTACACGCGCACGTTAGACGTTTGATGTCATCGCATAGGCGCTGTACACGCGTTTTAGTATAGTGTGCTGGCATAAAATGCCCCTCATACTCAAGCACACACACACATATACACTCACACACACACACACACAGGTAACTTTATGCGATTTTCATTATACACACACACACACACAGACAAGGGCATAGGTTGCTGTATAAATAAATACTTGAAAAGGAATGCTTTTTGTAGGTGTGCTCCTTGTATATAATATAGTATCATAACATTACTAGTATTAATTGTTTGAAATCTCTGAAGAATCTCATCATAGTGTACACACACCGGCAGTAGCCCCTGTGGCCCATTCAGAATTTCCCCAGAGGAAATTTTCTAGTTATACATACAAATGTAATTTTTTCCATGACTGTATATTTTGCATTAATAATACAAAACAACCTGCTGGTCATAAAAATACAAAAAGTCCCACTGCTATATGGAGAATAATCAATGATTTGACCCTTCCACTGTATTTTCACTTAATGACAGTTTATTTGAACGTTTTGTTCATTAAATGTCTTGTTCAGCGTTTGGTTGGACTAACAGACACTCCAAGGAGTCGCTGCTCAGTTTTCTGAGGTAAATAACATACATTTTGTTTTTGTTTTTTGCTAGCCAAAATGAATGTCCTGGTTAATGCTCCAGTTTCCTTCCCTCGATGCCTCCAACGGGCCACAAACAGGTTTTTATATACAGTCTATGGTTTCAGCAGCAGTTACCTGAAGAAGCTGAACTGTCCTCCCTCTTTATCTCCATCCATACACTCTCCCTCTCTCTGTGTGCTGTCCTCATCCTCTTTGTCTTCCTCATCCTCTTCCTCCATCTGAATACTGCTATCTGACCTCTTGAAAGTAGGCTGTCGGAGTTGTAAAATTATACTCTGTGGCTGTGAAATTACACTCTGCTGTTGTGCAACGTTAGCTTCTCTTCTGGTGGGCGTTTAGAGCAGGACATTGCTTCAATTTACTGAAGTCTGTCCACATCTGTGTGTGTGTCCTGCAGGTTGCAACACATTGTCTTCACTGCTTCAACTGAAAAAAATTTTCAAGCTTTTCCAGTATCTTACACCTGTTGTAAATTGCATGTTTTAGATGAGTACTTACATACTAAAAGGGGGAGATTTCACTGAACCATACCAACAGCGATGGTATTACACTTTTAGGAGGAGCGGTCTTCATTTCAGTTAGGCTACTCATTATTTTTTACATTAAACGTGTGATTATCTATAGTTTATAGATGGATATAGTCAGATTGCAAGAGAAATACAGTAAGAATTTCAAGCATTTACAAGCACTTTATCCAAAATCCAAGCACTTTTAAACCTTGAAAATACAACATTTAAATTCAAGCATTTTCAAGGATTTCAAGCATCCGTACGAATCCTGAAATGGACTCAGACTGAACCTACGGCACTAAATGACATCATCACTTCATTTGCATAATTTACCATGTGCCTGTAATTGTAATGGACACTGTCGGAGAGAGGAATAATGTCATGGGAAAGACAAAAAGTGAGTAAAAACACCCTAAATATGTTTAGAACTGCAAGTGCCCTGTCTTCTGTTACAATTTCAACCCTCCTCCTGTGCCGCTTGTGAGTGCTTCGGGACGAGGGAGGGGCTGCCGGCAGCACCACCTGCGGCTCGTTAAGAGGAGTAAGAACGAGTCTCCAAAAGTCTCCAATAAAACCAGAAAAAGTTGCCTGGTTTGTTGCTAGTTGCTTTTTTGAAAAATAATCGCTAGAGGGGTCTGAAAAGTCGCTAAATCTAGCGACAAAGTCGCTAAGTTGGCAACACTGCTCTCCAAATGCTTTGATGGATGCAAAAATTAAACCTGTCCTAAAAAACACAATTATAAACCACAAAAGTTTTGGGGTTTGTGTGTAAAAAAAAGTTGATACATACAGGCATTAGGTCACAATCTGGCATAAAACTGCAAAGCATCTCTTTTGCTAACTGAAAATACAATCTGGGTCTCTTTTCCATAGGCGCGGTTTGACTTTTGCTCTGGGAAGGACATCAGATGTCAAACAGAACAGAACTATTGCACAGCGTGCTACACCACTGTAGCCTACAGTAACAACAGAACACTGTCAAGTTTAAAGCCAACCAACAGCCTTTTCTGACCACTATGAAATATGCATCCATCACTCATCCAACTCGCACAGAAACGCACAATAAATATATCTACACACACTTGCCAGCATACTTCCAAGTTACAAGGATTTTGTGTATCATTGTTATTAAAATGAATAGATACCTGGGTGATGCATTAGTACAGGGGTCTCAAACTCAAATTACCTGGAGGCCGCTGGAGGCAGTATCAAAATAACCAAAAAAAAAGACACAAAATAACTAAAAAAAGACACAAAATGACAGAAAAAGACACAAAATGACAAAAAAAGATACAAAATGACAAAAAAAGACACAAAGTGACCAAAAAAGACACAAACTTATTTAAAAGACATCAAATTACCAAAAAAGACACAAACTTATTAAAAATAGGCACAATATTATTTTAAAAAGACACAAAATTACCAAAAAAGACACAAAATTATTTTAAAAAGAAACAAAATTACCAAAAAAGACACAAAATAATTGAAAAAAGACACAAAATAATTGAAAAAAGACACAAAATGACCCCAAAAAAAACACAAAATCGCTAAAAAAAGACACAAAATTATTTAAAAATGGACACAAAATGACCAAAAAATACACAGAATTACCAAAAAAACACAAAATTATTTTAAAAAGGCACAAAATTACCCCCAAAAAAGTAATTAAAGGGACCTTCCACACAACACGGTAAAGTGCCATTCATATAAAACTCACATTAAACTTTCATATCAAGGTGGGGGCCACAAAATGTCGTCACGAGGGCCACAATTGGCCCGCGGGCCACGAGTTTGAGACCCATGCATTAGTATGTTGCAAGTGTTTCATTCATATTCTCTACAACAGTGCAGCAACACTGGCACACTGTCCTTGTCTTAGATACAACTCTCTCTCTCTCTCACTCTCTCTCTCTCTCTCTCTCTCTCTATCTCTCTCTGTTGTATCTGTTTGGGACTTTCTTTCAGCTCATTTACATTCTGCATATCACTCACACATCAGCTTGCTGGTCTAACCTCAGCTTGCACTTGACAAATGTGGTTCCACATTATGTGCATCAATCTAGGTACTAACCGTGGTTTCTGCATGCAGCTGTTGCTCTGGATCTTGACCCTGTGCTGTGAAGACTTTGCAGGAATGAACCAACACAGACCTAGTGAATGTTGGACTTGTTGTTTTTGTTGTTCCATACCTGCTGGAAGAGTAAATATACTGCTCTTTACCAATAAGTTCTCCATATTAACTTGAAAGGTGTGTATGTCAGTAATGTTAGTACTACTTTACCATCTGTTCTGCTTTGAACTGAAATACAGGTGCATCTCAATAATTTATTATGTCATAGAAAAGTTTATTTATGTCAGTTATTCAATTCAAAAAGTGGAAATAACACATTTTATAGATCCATTACACACAGAGTGAAACATTTCATGTCTTCATTTAGTTAATTTCTTTAATGATAATGGCTTACATTTAATGAAGAACTAAAATTCAGTGTCTCATTTATTATTATTATTACAAAAGAGCTATTTAGAGACGAAAAGTATGTTTAATATGTAAATGTTGGCCTCCTAAAAGTATGTCCATCTATATGACTCAATACTTGGTTGGGGCTGTTTGACTTGAACTACTGGAAATGGACTTGATTCTCCATGATATTCTAATTTATTGAGATGCACCTGTAACTTATGCAACCAAAAATTACATAATATGAGCTCCATTCCCAAAGATCCTTGCTGCTTTACTTCTAAATAGTGGCAGCGTGCAAAGCTGTTGCAGAACAACAACAAACAATGGCTTGTTTTTTCATAAAAAAAATACATGGTCTCAGTATCTGCTGCTGTCATTCCTCAGTGTAGACCAGGGGTCTCAAACTCAAATTACCTGGGGGCCGCTGGAGGCAGTATCAAAATGACCAAAAAAAGACACAAAATGACAGAAAAAAAGACACAAAATGACAAAAAAATACACAGAATTACCAAAAAATACACAAAATTATTCAAAAAAAGACACAAAATTACCCAAAAAAGACACAAAATGACCAAAGAAGACACAAAATTATTAAAAAAGGCACAAAATTACCAAAAAAGACACAAATTGACCAAAAAAGACACCAAGTGACCAAAAAAGGACACAGAATTACCAGCAAAGACACAAAATATTAAAAAGGACACTGAATTACCAAAATAAGACAAAAAATAACTAAAAAAAGACACAAAATTACCAAAAAAGACACAAAATTACCAAAAAAGGACACAAAATTACCAAAAAAGGACACAAAATTACTTCCAAAAGGCACAAAATTACCTTAAACAGACACAAAATTACCAAAAAAGACAAAATTACCAAAAAAAAAAGACACAAAATTACTAAAAAACGAATTAAAGGGACCTTCCACACACAACACAGTAAAGTGCCATTCATATAAAACTCACATTAAACTTTCATATCAAGGTGGAGGCAACAAAATATCGTCACGAGGGCCACAATTGGCCCGCGGGCCACGAGTTTGAGACCCTTGGTGTAGACTGAAAGTGAAGTCAGAGTGGCTGGATGTGTCAGTTACAAGTCATTTGTCAAGTAAAAGTCAAAGCTGCATATTTTTTCAGTAGAGTTACTGCCGTTCTTTATGACAGACATATTCTGATTCAGGATTTCAGTCCTGTCGACATGACAACTGCATCTTGGCATCACTCAGTAAAAAGCTTTCTCATCAATAATCAAGTTAGATTTAATCCAATCAATAGTGCTTACTGAAGGGGCTGTTTAGAAATTGATAATGGAGGAAAGAGGTCCTTTTCTCCTTGAACTTGTTTTTTTCCTTCACAAGAGCTAAATACTCATTAATAAATATGTCTCTTTTTTATATTCTTCACAATGCACTATAATTATTTAGTTTGGAGTTATTGATTTTCAAAAATGAAAACACTTCTGTTCAAATGACAACATACAACTGGTGCAAATGCATGAAGCAGTGTCAAAGCCAAAGATAATACAATTTGTACTAAAGATAGAAGGGTCAAACAGAAAGAACATAAATGTTAACTGATGGTTTATTCATGTGTTCAGGCTTATAATTGGTCAGATAACTCTCATGAAAAGAGTTGAGGAATTAAAAAAGAAAAATTTAAACATTGAGAATCACCGCTTGCCCTCCAGGTCTGAGCAGGGAGGCAAACCAGGAAGTGCCTTAAGCTGCATTCTACCCAAAATTCCAGCAGGGGGCGCTAAGTGTTGCTGCAGAAGCATTTGGGTCCATTCATTTCAGAGAAAAAATAAATAGATAATTTAAAAAAGAAACAAAATTACCAAAAAAAAGACACAAAATTACCAAAAATACACACAATTATTTAAAAAAGAAACAAAATTACCAAAAAAAGACACAAAATTATCAAAAAATACACACAATTTATTTAAAAAAGAAACAAAATTACCAAAAAAAGACACAAAATTACCAAAAAATACACACAATTATTTAAAAAAGAAACAAAATTACCAAAAAATACAAGCGATTATTTAAAAAAGAAACAAAATTAACAAAAAAGACACATAATTACCAAAAAATACACACAATTTATTTAAAAAAGAAACAAAATTACCAAAAAAAAGTGTCTTAAGCTGCATTCTATCGAAAAATCCAGCAGGGGGCGCTAAGTGTTGCTGCAGAAGCATTTTGGTCCATACATTTCAATACAAAATGAGAAAACTTGTTGTTTGTTTTTTAAGGACAACACTATGGTCTCAATCAATAGTAAAAAATCTTCCAAAAATATTGGCCCCATTTAGAAGAAAACAGTAGATAAAGAATCGTATGATTTGTGGGCGGGGCAACCTTTGATTGACAGGTCACTAACAAGGCGAGCCATCATCAGGAGAGAAGCAGAACAATGCGTATCCACGGCAACAAGTCAATAAAGTTATATATAATGGTATATACATATAATAAAAGGACATTTACCAGTTTGGTCTCATAACTTTGACCCTTTCACTGTATTTTCACTTAATGACAGTTTATTTGAACGTTTTTTTTTTCATTAAAATTTCTTGTTCAGCGTTTGGTTGGACTAACAGACACTCCAAGGAGTCAAGGTAAGTAACAAACATTTAGTTTTCGTTTTTTGCTAGCCAAAACATAACATAGTAAAGTTTCACTTGAATTAACTCACAAAAAAAAAAAAAAAGTCACCTGTTACAGTCTCGCTGTTCATCCAAGTCGCCTTTTATAGTGTAACAAGCTTTATAAGGTGCTTTGCAGACTTTTTTTTTCTGACATTGTCACGTTTAACTATATAACAAATGGGTTCTGCTGAAAATATTGATTATTAAATAAAAAAACAAAGAGAATAATACAAAAATAAATAAGTTGAGCTGAGGAGCAAGTCTCCTTACTCCATGAATAATTCTCACCTTTCCTCTGAAAATCCCTCTTGTCCTTGTCAGCTTCATATTTAATGACTTTTCCACAAAAGCAGCTGCATTATTTACTGGAGGCACCAACACACTCCGGCCCGGTGATGCTGCTGGACCGCTGCTCTCTGTGGCAGGAGCTCTCCAAAATATTGTCAAGATATCTTATTGGCTGGGATAGTTGGGGTCGTATGCACCTGCCCAAAATAACGTAGTTAATATTCTCCTGAAAAGACATGGAGACTGGACATCAATCAAAAATAAAGTGCTATCACTGGGTGTATTCACTCAATCTTCAAACTAAAGTTATTATCAAGGTTCTATGGGGAAATAAAAGGTCTCATCTAAAATCCAATAATTTGAATTTAAAGCCTTAAAATGACTGAAATTGTCTTTAAATTTCATAAAATGTCCTCAATATGGCTTTTAAAGGTCTTAAAAATGTAGTAATGCTATTTTTATTTAAAACAAATGCAAAAAAAATCTCTTTGTGTCTTTTTACCTCTAAAGTTCTGGCTGTAAACTCCATGAGGCCAGTTTCAGTTTGATGATGATATACCAAGTAAAACTGGAGACAAGCTCAAATATATTTAGTATCAAATGATAGAACTGGATGGAACCCTCTTATATGTTAGATTTGCAATATTTGTTCACATTTGCAATTTTATGTTGGACTAAAGGACCAAAAAAAGACACAAAAAGACTAAAAAAAGACACAAAGAGACACAAAAAGACACCAAATGACTAAAAAATGACAAAAAAAAGACACAACATGACCAAAAAAAGAAACAAAATGACCTAAAAACAACACAAAATGACCAAAAAAAGAAACAAAATGACCAAAAAAAGGCACAAAATAACTAAAAAAAGACACAAAGAAACACAAAATGACTTACAAATACACAAAATGACTAAAAAAGACACAAAATGACTAAAAAAATGACACAAAATGACAAAAAAATACACCAAATGACCAAAAAAAGACACAAAATGACTAAAAATACACAAAATTACCAAAATTATTATGCTAAATATACAAGACACAAATAAAATCGAGTCCTACTAGAATAAAAACCAGAGTTGATTACAGGATCACACACACTCACAAGATCACATTTATGTTGGTTTTTATTTGTTTCTTTTTGGTTCAAAATGTTGATCCAGTAAGTCAGAATAAAAAATCAATTATTATCAGGTCATATAGGTGGAAAACAATATACCATCATGGCATTTAAACATTGTTTAAGTGGTGAATACAGGCAGGATTAAAAGGATTAAAGAATGGACTAAATAGCCTCAAATTTTGTTTAAAAAAGCTGAAAACTCTCAGCACATGAATCTGAACATCTTACATAAAGCTGTGATGTTGACAACACACAGTGGGGAAGAGGAAGTGGCCATTTGTTGGTCTTCAGGAAACATAAAGGCATCATTAAATCTGGTTTGGACAGACCGAGACTCAGCCTGCAGTTGGAACAGTAGTCGCTCTATGAAATAATTAGGATGTTATGACATTGGTGTCTATCATGTAGATTGTGCTGATTTTGTCCTTGGATACAGCCACTTAGATTGAACTATTTTTGGTGCACTTGGTGTCACTTCCTTTTGTGAGTGTATCAGAGGAACTAGAGAAGCTGCACTCCTCTTAAGGCATCAGACAGAAGGGCCAGCTCATTAAAGACATCAGGAGCCCCAAGTCAGCTATGAACTGTTCTGAGGACACTTTCTTTCAGTTTGTTTCCTCTCTGTTGCTGTGCGGGTGGCGTCTGAAATAATCACACACAGGCCACCAAATGAGCACATCAAGGATCAAGGATCCAGTGGTGGAGCTCCATGTGCAGTTGACCTTGGTTTAGTGCAGGGGTCTCAAACTCAAATTACCAGGGGGACGCTGGAGGCAGTATCAAAATGACAAAAAAAAGACACAAAATGACCAAAAAAGACCCAAAATGACCAAAGAAAACACAAAATGACCAAAAAAAGGACAGAAAATGACAAAAAAAAGACATAAAATGCCTATAAAAAGACATAAAATGACCAAAAAAGACACAAAATGACTAAAAAAAGACATAAAATGACTATAAAAAGACACAAAATGACTAAAAAGACACAAAATGACTAAAAAAAGACATAAAATGACAAGAAAAAGACACAAAATGACCAAAAAAAAGACACAAAATGTCAGCTATCATTAGCTTTTATTAGGGCCTCGGGGCAATCGCACCGAGCACTGGTCCCATACAGCAATAGCTGTAGGGACCAGTGCTGCACTACTGTTATACTGTGGATTTCTTCTTCTTCCTCTTCCGGACGCAATTTCGTCCTGCTACTAGTCCTACAACTTGAAGAGTTGCAGGACAAATTATATATCAAAACGTGCGGTTTGATTTGGATCGGTGTGCTATTACTTTTCTCTACAGAATAAGATTTTTTTTCGAAGAAGTAAGACGCGATAAAAACTTCCCACAATTTTGCATTGAAATGAATGGGACGGCCGGAAAAAAATGAGCGAAAAAGAACAATAATTGGAGATTTTCAAATGTCTACTTCTCTAGCATAATTTCACCTAGAGACTCCATTTAAACTTTAAACAGTAGACACAAGTCTTGTGTATCGGTGTATTAATCCACGTTTCGATAGGTCATATAGTTTTTTATCAATCCCTGTTCAATGACCATGATCATTTTTGGAGAAATTCTGAGATTATAATGGGTGTGTATTGCACGGAATGTTGGTGTCACAGTGTGTGACATCATCGCCAGAGTGTAGACGGAGAGAATAAATTGTCAAAAAATAAATTTGAAAACTGCGCTCCAGGCCGCAAATTCCACTCTACAGAAATAATTTATACATAGAAACGAAGGAAAATTTGTCTTCTCCCTCACAATCCTCTGGTAAAGCTGTCAGAGTTATAGTTTGGGCGTAGGACGCACAGATGATCCACCAACACCACCAACAGCCTCATTGGCTCCCATATTAAAAACGCAGGGAGATTTCTGTAGAAAAGCATATTTAACAGTTTTTCAGATCGCTCTTACAAAGCTATTTCTTAATTTTTCTTCACAAAAAACATATGTAGCTGTTCAGGAAGAACTCAGGATGCACAAAATGAAGTTGGATCAATGATAGGTATTATGGTTTTACCAAAAATGCTTTCTGTTCGAGGCCAGAAATTCCAGTCTGTCCACCTCTGGCTGCAGTCGATGTTCCGGATCATTCTACAGCTGCAGTTAATTCTGTTGATTGCTCTGAAATTTTCTAGTTCTTGTTTCAGCTATCATTAGCTTTTATTTTCTAGTTGTTGTTCTGTGTTTCCTGTTTCATTCTGTAAGTGATGTGTCACGTCTTGTTTTATATTCTGTCCTTGTTCTGTTTTTCCTCCAGTGTCATTGTCTGCCCCGACCTGATTAGTTTCACCTGTGTGTGATCACACACCTTGTTCATGTTGTGTGTGTTCTCCATCTGCCTGTTGTCACTCCGTCATCCTCTTTCACTCCTCTGTTCCTGTCCTTGCTTCTGTTCTTTCCTCACAGTCTGCATCCACTTTCTTTTGGATCTATTTTTGCTATCAGCCTGTTTTTTGTATTCCTAGTTGTAAGTCTTTCATTATTAAAGCATTGAACTCATCCTGCCTGTCTCCGTCTGCCTGAAAAATATACAAAAAAAGTCCATCCTGACAACAGGAAGCAACCTTAAATAAAAGTATACAAATATGTTGTCATTTTCTCAGCTTGTGTACCTGTTAACTCTATAGCCTGCCTGTATTCACCACTTAAAAAGTGTTTAAATGCCATGTTGGTATATTTTTTCACCTATATGACCTGATAATAATTGATTTTTATTCTGACTTACTGGATCAACATTTTGAACCAAAAAGAAACAAAGAAAAACCAACATAAATGTGATGTTGTGATTGTGTGTGATCCTGTCATTAACACTGGTTTTTATTCTAGTGGGACTCTATTTTATTTGTACCTTGTGTGTTTAGCGTAACAATTTTGGGTCATTTTGTGTATTTTTTCGTCATTTTGTCTTTTTTTTTTGGTCATTTTGTGTCTTCTTTTAGTCATTCTGTGTTTTTTTAAATAATTTTGTGTCTTTTTTGTTCATTTTGTGTCTTTCTTTTGTTCATTTTGTGTCTTTTTTGTCATTTTGTGTCTTTTCTTGGTCATTTTGTGTCTCCTTTTAGTCATTTTGTGTGTTTTTTTAATCATTTTGTGTATTTTTTGTCATTTTGTGTCTTCTTTAAGTCATTTTGTGTTGTTTTTTTGGTCATTTTGTGTCTTATTTTAGTCATTTTGTGGGTTTTTTGGTCATTTTGTGTCTTTTTGTATCTTTTTTTGGTCATTTTGTGTGTTTTTTTAGTCATTTTGTGTCTTTTTTGTCATTTTGTGTCATTTTTTTTGGTCATTTTGTGTCTTCTTTTAGTCATTTTTTTAATTTTCAAAACACTTTAATGCTCAATAAATAATTTTAAACACTGCAAATGTGAACAAAGGTGTCAAATCTAACATATAAGAGGGTTCCATCCAGTTCTATCATTTCATACTAAATATATTTGAGCTTGTCTCCAGTTTTACTTGGTATATCATCACCAAACTGAAACTGGCCTCATGGAGTTTTAAGTTTAAATGTCACTTTACTGTTCTGTTGAAGGGTAAAGAGGAAATCAGGCTTTTAAAAAGAAAACTTTCCAAAATATCAATTAGTTTTTGTATTGATTTGCATTAATTCTCCATTTTTACCCGCAGAGGGAGACGCACAAAGGCATTAAAGTGTTTCGGTCATTGTGTCTGAAGTAGACAAATCCATTTGTCAGTGCTGAGCTTGACTAATCAGCTGTAATAATGCCAATACCAAAGAGAATCGTGCACATGATGAATCTTTGAAGGTCTTTACTCTCTGTTGTTGTCTCTCTAACTGTTTTCCGTTTGTGTGCAAACATGAAAAAGTCACAAATGTTTTGATATGAATTCTCAGTTGCATAACTAGGTCGCTGTTAATATTGCAGCATTTCATCAGTGACTGTACAGATATGGGAACTTTTGTTGTTTTTATATTTAACAAGCTTAATACAACTTATGAAAGCAGATCACTTATAAAGGGCATCAAGAGCATAGAAACTCTTATTTCTATTATTAATTCATGACTACAGTGCCCTCTGAGTAACTACAAAATAAACAGAAAAAGGGAAAACGTGACATTTTCATAAACTGCTGATTTCAACAATAATTGCAGTGGAAGGGCACACGGAGGAGCAAAACAAGCAGTGAATGTAAAGCAGTTTTCATAAACGCTCTCATCAGAAAACTTTCATTAACATTCTTCCCTCAGGCATGTTTAACGTATAGGTCATGTGGGATAACACATTACCTGCATTTATGATGATATTTTTCATGAATATTTGGATATTAACCATGGGATGGGATATCTTAATGTGATCAAGATTTAGAAAATGCTTCAGTTTGAATCTATTGCTTGATTTTGCTTCATTTACAGTGACTAACGAATATATTTTAATAGTTGAAATGAGACAGTCCCATTGTTTTTTTGGTATGAGACAACCAGAGACAACAGATGAGGTAGGCAAGATAATAGCAAGATTACAAATTTTCTAGCTTTCTATGAATAACTTATTTCTGTAAAGTGGCATCTGCGGCCTCGATTGCAGTTTCCAAATGTATTTTTTGACAAATTTTTCTCTCCGTCTCCACTCTAGCTATGATGTCATCCACTCTAGCCTCTCCATAAGGTAACCTTGGGGGGATTTTCATAGCAAGTCATAGCTGAGTCGATTTGATACCTTTTTAGTGTATGTGCGACCAAAACTCTGGGAGGAGTAGTCGACCGAAAAAAACACGGAAGAATAAATAGGAAGAAGCCCGGTGGGTAGTATATAGCATACCCAATAATCATGGGTATAAATAATCATGATTCAGATATGATTCTTTTTCGTTTTTCATTGAATTTTACTCTTTAAGCTGTACGAACCTCGATCTGAAAGCAGTGGTTACAGAGCTTAAACACATTAAAGCAGCAGCTTCTTCCTAAAACTATCCACTATCTCATTAGAATCTGTGTCTGACCTGATCACAACATGAAATAGTTTATTTTGCACTTTGGGCCAAGAACAAGGTTTCATCTTGGAGTGTTGAACATTTCCACACTTTTAAAATTGCACAAACTACATGTTTCATTCACAAGTTCCCACAAAAACAAGGTAATGGGATATTTATGAATGTATGTTGTTTCACTGTATAATAGCTCTTGTATTGTCTGTGTCACAGTAATGACTGTACTTTAAGAGTTGAATCAAGCTGAGTTGAGACCATAGACTGTATATAAATAATGGACATAGTGACCGTGACGTCACCCGTTGGTTTGTGGCCCGTTGGAAGCATTGAGTTCAGCGTTACACTCGTCGCCATCTTGTTTCCGGAAACAGGAAGCAGACCATATTTGGACTGTGAAGGAGGAGAGGGATCTGATCACTGACTACAGCCTCTCTACACCTCAACCTGACTGAGAGAAGCTGCTGCTAATTCATGTTAGCATTACCTGGAGCATTAACTGGGATGTAAATTTTGGCAAAAAAACAAAAACAAAATGTTTGTTACTGTCCTCAGAAAACTGAGCAGCGACTCCTTGGAGTGTCTGTTAGTCCAACCAAACGCTGAACAAGACATTTTTACTGAACAAAACGTTCAAATAAATTGTCATTAAGTGAAAATACAGTGAAAGGCTCAAAGTTATGAGACCAAACCGCTAAACGTCCTTTTTTCTATCTATATAACGTTATATATAACTTTATTGACACGTTGCCGTGGATACGCATTGTTCTGCTTCTCTCCTGATGACGGCTCACCTTGTTAGTGACCTGTCAATCAAGGGTAGCCCCGCCCCAAATCATACGATTCTTTATCTTCTATTTTCTTCTAAATGGGGCCATTATTTACACTATTATAACATCAGATTGTCTTGAAGACGATTTTTACTAGTGATTGAGACCATAGCGTTGCCCTAAAAATGTACTGATTTACTTTTCTGAGTTAATAAATCAAGTGAGAAGTTTTCAAATTTTGCACTGAAATTAATGGGCAGATTTTATTTACAGCCAAACGTACCGCCCCCTGCTGGAATTTTCGGTAGAATGCAGCTTGAGGCACTTCCTGGTTTGCCTCCCTGCTCAGACCAGGAGGTTGCCACCTGGTTGAGACTCTTTGTGTCTTTACTTTCTGTGGCATGGTTGTGTCTGGCAGCATGAGGAAACCGACGACTCCACCTGGAGATGTAGCCCCGGGACATGCAGGTCTGAGAGGTTTCAGGGCTCAGGGAGACTCAAAGTTATTGTATTAAAAGGAATTACAATGTGCAGTTAAACTAAGGTGAACTGAAACTGCTAAGAGAGAAAAAGAGTGAAAACCAATAGTTAGAAATCAATTCAAAATTACAAATTTATTTAATGACGTTAAAAAACACTTTTTTCATCACTACGCTCCTAATGCACAAGGTCATTTTTGACCCATGTTGTGCAATTTAAAACCTGACAAAGAAGACACAAATATTAACTATCCTAGTTTGTTAAATTGGTGTTTTTTCCAATGGAAATTATTATTTGGTGTCTCTAATAAGTCTCAAATGTTAAAATATGTGATTTTCTAATGTAACCTGGTGGTTCTAACATCTCTTTTAAAGTTAAACCTTCAAAATAAGACAAACATAGTTACACATATACTCAAATTGTTAATTTATTGTATCACTTTTTGTATCACTACGCTTCTAATGCACAAGGTCATTTTTGACCCATGAGTGTAAACTTGATGTAATAATACAACAACTATGTTTCTTCATAAAGTATGAAAGGAAAAATGGATATAATGATCTGTTGTAATAAAAAAAATAACATGGGAAATGAATGCGGGTCATTTTTGACCCATGTTGTGCATTAAAAGGTGTTTATATGTTGTGCATCAAAGGGTTAAAATTAGCAGTCCAAAACAAATGAAACCAAAGCCAGCTTGTGCCACATGTGAGTGGTGGGCCACAGAGAGCAGAGCCCAGGGGTGCTGCCACATCCTCACCTAAAGTGCAGCCCAGCAAATCAAAAGATGCAGCAACACTGTGGGGAGAGCTCACCACGGTGCCCAGCCACTCAATGTAGCATCCAGCTTTGGGAAATAAATACTGGGACAAAGAAACAAAATAAAACATACCCAGTTGGCTAAAAAAATGAACAAACCAAACAAATAGTGAAGGGGCAAAACATTGCAAAACTAACAAGGCAATCTACTCTGAAAAGGGCAAAGAATATTATAAAAGGAAAGGGCCAAGGCGAAGGCAAAACTTAACAAAACTTAGCAAAACCAACACAACAGAAACATTGGAAAATGAACCAAGGAAAAGTATGACCAAATGTCAAAACCATTTCCAAAGTTAGAAAACTAAAAGGAAAACATAATTAAAAAAATGAGAGAGGGCAAACAGCAGCATGGGAACCTATGTATAAGGAGAAAAACTGAGGTCATACCCTACTAATCACCTTGTGCAAAAAATATCTAGAAACCACAGAAGGTGCTCAGCAGCTACTGAGCGGCAATTTCGTACATGCATGATTCATTTGCAGACTGGTGCAGACTGGACGCTGAGGGGTTAACATCTCCTGCTCTGACTGCAGCTGGGAGAGATTGCTGCAGGAGGACTGGGCCGCTTGTGAGTGCTTTGGGACAGCGCTACTTGTTGAAGAAGAGTAGGAACGAGTCTCCAAAAGTCTCCAAATAACACCAGAAAAAGTTGCTAGATTTGTCGCTAGTCGCTTTTTTGAAAAAGAGTCTCTAGAGGGTCTGAATAGTCGCTAAATATAGAGACAAAAACTACTAAGTTGGCAACACTGCTTGCCGCGTCGGTCTGTTGTCACATTCGGACTCTGTTGGTTAGCTGCTACAAAAGTACCTGTATGGGAACAGACTGGTGGGCGGAGCCAAAACTTTCCAAAATGTACTCAAAAAGTACTCAGAGGAAATAGGCCTTGTTAGTGCCTTGCGTTATAAACCCATTTAAGGCGGGAAATCATTACCACATTCTACCATTAAAACAGGGGGCTCTGTTGCATTATTCTACCATTAAAGCCGGAAAGCAGATACGTCGTTTTGTACTATTTGTAGTTTTTTCCACCTATTTTGAAATGCATCAGAATACATGTGGGAGTGTCGCAATGCATCATGGGACTTTTCCAGAACTGAAATCATGGCGGAAGACAACTATAGCGGAGGAGCTCTGATATAACAGCTATAAGCTCTCAAATATGTTTTGAATTTCATGTCTATCTGCTACAGAGGCAGAAAAATCTATTATTTAGTAGGAAGAGTTGACACTTCTGTTGAATTTCCAGAAAAACTTCAGATTTTAGGGGATTATTTTAAAATCGCCTAGAGGTTTTACAGGCATTTTTTACAGGTTTTTTAGGCCTAAATGGGTTAAGGGAGTGGTCAGGGAGGACCTACACATATCAGAGGTCTGTTCAAAACCCCCCACTACATTGTTATGTTATATGTAGTAAATCTGACAAATATTACTTATACATATCATACTGCATAACTACACTGTATACAGAACACACAATGCTGCTACAGTAAAGCAGCTACTGTTGTCTGCAATGACGTCCATGCAAACTTTTACTTTTTACATTATTTCAGCAGTTAATTTGACTGTTGATCATAAATGTAGCTCATTACACACTGAGATCACTGGTCTTAGATACTGAGGTGAGACGATGGGGATTAATAAAATAATGATTTGACCTTAATTAACCTGCTTTATTACTTTAGGGTATTAAGAAGAGCTGGCTTGAAAATAAATAAATAAAAGCATCAATAACAGACATTAAACATCAGATCAGTCTTTTTTTTTTACAAAATATCTGGTAAAAGTATTTATCTCCAGAAATGTTTGATACCGTCTGAGTTTCTGAGTGCTGTGTTTTTTTTTTTTTTCTGGATCTCTTGTCAGTCAAACAGTGTGAAGTCTCCTCCTGGGATATCGTGTTGTTGAGGTTTCACTTCTGTAGGAGGTGCGTTTTCTCTTTCTCTGTACAGCTTTGACATCTATCACTGCTCATCCAACTTGACAGTTTCTGAAAGTAAACTTTAACTTTAGTGAATGCCTAATAATGACATATAACCTCTACTGAACACAATGTTGGCCTCGAAAACCACATAAACTACAGGCCAAAAGTGTGGACGCAAGATCACATTTCCACAAAAAAAGATCATAGTTTCATCGCTATACTTTGCAAAAAAATAAATGTGATTATTATATAAAGAGTCACTTATCAGAACACATTTTTACTCTTGTTTCTTTACTCAGCTGCTTCAGTTTTAGCCATTTCTGTGGTAGTTTGTCATGATATGAGTATGAACACGGATGCATAAGCATTTTGGTCCATTCATTTCAATACAAAATGAGATACTACTCACTTGATTTATTACCTCAGACAACTTTTTCAGAACAACACTATGGTCTCAATCACTAGTAAAAAACCTTCTTCAAGACAATTTGATGTCAATAGATCTAATAATGGCCCCATTTAGAAGAAAATAGAACAGTTTATTTGAACGTTTTGTTCATTAAGATTAACTGGAGCTTCTCATTTTTGACTCGTTCTGTGATAATTTGTGTCTTAGTTACTTCTCCTTAAGACGCCGTAGGAGCAATAAAGAGACGAAAAAGAGATTAATTAGTAGACTTTTCTGAGACGAATGAAGTTAAATTGAGAAGCAATTTTAGCAGAATTTGATAAAAAGGATAAACAGAATAGATCAAATCATTCTATGTCCCCAATCTAATTCATCTCAGTCTAAGTTTCAAAAAGCAAAGAGAAAAATGTGAGATGAGTATCAACCCTTTTCATTGCAAGTCCAATATCCAATTTATTCCTCTTAAATATTTGGGTTTTTAAATTATTAATCTATCTTAAGAAGTCGGAGAATGTCCTTAACCCATAACTTCATCTTTCAGTTTATCATAATCTTTTTTATTTTCTTGCTTTTATGAAGAATGTGCGGTGAGAATAAGAAAACCTCCCACAGACTTCAGACCAGCAGACACATAACATGGCTTTAGCAGGAATAGAGACACAGTAAGGAAACATTGAATAGAGATGGGTAACATTATTTTTAATGAGGTTTGCCAATTCCACTGATTGTGTTGGTATTTATGCAGGATACACTGCGTGAATGTAAAATGTCAGGCGCATTCATCAAATCATTTCTTTAATTATTTATGAGTGATGCTTTTCATAATGAAGATATTTTATTTACATTTGAGGCACAATCTCCCTGTTAATGATTGTTTCAGTTAACCCTGTTGAATGATGATCCTTCTGACGTTTAATGATCGATGATTTACATTTCACCTAAAGATTATTTATATTTATACCTCTGTCTATATCAGGGGTCTCAAACTCCTGGGGTCCGCTAGAGGCAGTATCAAAATGACCAAAAAAAGACACAAAATCACTAAAAAAAGACACAAAATGACAGAAAAAAAAACTAAATTACTTAAAAGGAGACACAAAATTACCCAAAAAAGACATAAAATGACCAAAAAAGACGTAAAATGACCAAAAAGACACAAAATGACAAAAAAGACACAAAATTACCAAAAATACACAGAATTACCAAAAAAAGACACAAAATTATTTTTTAAAAAAGAGACAAAATGACCAAAAAAGACACAAAATTACTAAAAAAGACACAAAATGATTTACAAGAGACAACATTATTTAAAAAAAGACACAAAATGACCAAAAAGAGACACACAAAATTACTAAAAAAGACACAAAATCATTTAGAAGACACAAAATTATTTTTAAAATGACATTTTTGTCAATTTGAGGCATTTTTTGCTTAATTTTATGTAATTTTTTGGTCATTTCGTGTCTTTTTTTTTATCATTTTCTGGTCAATTTGATTCTTCCGATAGAATATTTTATTGTTTTTACCCGCAAGGGTCCTATTGTAAACGAGGCCTCAGATAGTGGATAAAACACTTTCTTTCAGGTAAGGTATAAATGTGACATACGGGTTCTGCAATATCATCAGCTATAATTCTTATTAATCAAGGTTATCCAGTCTGGGCTCTTACATATTCCTTACTCAGATCCTCCATTTACACTATTTTGAGGTTAAACCTACAATCTTTGTTTGTCATGATGCACTCTTTAATTAATTCTCCAGATAGTTCACCTTTTGAGATATTCATTATTTATCTTAGACTGTCAGTCCTTCCATAAATAAGTCATTAAATAGTGAGAAATGTCGAGGGGCACCATCTACCATCTGACTCTATGAAGGATTATTGACTCACCTAATATGTCTAATATGATTCTATCATTTCTTCCCATTATGCCTTAGTTCATAAATCTAAGTTTTGATAATAATCTTTTCAGTCAATTCATTTCTGTGACCTTGTTTCTGAGTTCACAGTTTTTATTCCATTGAAAAGTCTCCCCACAGGTTTCATTACATCCTGGTGAGGCATGTATGATTTTCTTCTTTGCTCAAAACTTTTCTGAGTGCATTTGTGTCAGCAACAGAGTCACAACAGTCTCCTTTTATATCATTAATACTTTTTTCTTTGCAAAATGATTTAAAAGGCATTTGCAATACAACCCTTGCAGCCTTTGACACTTTAATTTCCCTGGCTGTATCCACTGTACTGTGGTCACTAAAACCAGTGGAGATGTTACAGCAGAGCTGACTGCCTTTAGTACAGGGGTCTCAAACTCAAATTAGATGGGGGCCGCTGGAGGCAGTATAAAAATGACAAAAAAAGACACAAAATTTCTCCAAAAAAAATACACAAAAGGACCAAAAAATACACAGAATTACCAAAAAATACACAAAATGACCAAAAATACACAAAATGAATGAAAAAACACTAAATTACTTTAAAAAGACACAAAATTACCAAAAAAGACTCAAAATTACCAAAAAGACATGACCAAAAACTACACAGAATTACCAAGAAAGAAACAAAATGACCCAAAAAAGACACAAAAAGACCCAAAAAAGACACAAAATGACCAAAAAAGACACAAAATGACTGAAAAAACACTAAATTACCAAAAAGACACAAAATGACCCAAAAAGACACAAAATGACTTAAAAGACACAAAATGACTGAAAAAAACAAGAAATTACTTTAAAAAGACTCAAAATGACAAAAAGACACAAAATGACCATAAAAGACACAAAATGACCAAAAATTACAGAAACTGCAGCCTTTTCTACAACCGTGAACCGTACACGTATGTATAAGGATTTGTGTGCTATTTTTTGATCATGCCACGGTCCTGCGCTAGCTAAAGACAGTATATTATAAAAATCCTTGGAAACCACAAGACTCGTATCAAACAGAATGCACAACAGAAATCTATCAGGTAAACTGGAACATTTCTTCATCTAGTGTGCTACAGATAAAGCTTCAGTAGGATGAGAGCACTAGAATTCAAAGCACTGTTAGTAAATGATGCTGTAAAAACAAACAAACATTGTTTTTCAGATCACAGACGGTTTATGCCAAGGGCATGAACAGGAAGCAAAGCACCTTGGGAAATGCATGTGAATCCTCTGTGGGAAGCGTTCTTGCTTTCATTGTTGGCGGATAAAACAAAAGACCAGAAACAACAGAGCTGGAAACAAACACGTTTTTTTCATTTTTTTTAATCAAGAATGACAATTAGTCATCACAAGTGTCTTACATAAGCATGATGTGACAGTGAAAATCAAATTAATTTGCCAAACAAATGTGACACGTCCTAGTCTGAGCTTTCTGAACTCTAGTATTTTGCTTAATTATCAGTCTTTGTTTGGTTTGTTCATATTTTTTTTGTGTGTGTGTGCACCGTTTTGTTTTTTGTTTATTTTCTTTTCACATCAGATGAATGACAAGGATGGCTGTCATCCAGTCAAAACATGGGAGATCATATTATAATTATTATTAATACTATTATCATATATTTAACTATTAATTTATTTGTTTTATTTATACTAAATTAAGTGCCAAGTCCAATTAAGACTGTTGACCTGGTCTGCCCCAGCATGCTGCAGCAAAAACAAATGGCCCCAAAAACAAAGGCACACCAGTTATTTTATTTTCAAAACAATTTTCCATCCATTCATCCATTTTCCTCCGCTTATCCGGGGCCGGGTCGCGGGGGCAGCAGGATAAGCAGGGCATTCCAGACGTCCCTCTCCCCAGCCACAACGTCCAGCTCCTCCTGGGGGACCCCGAGGCGTTCCAAGGCCAGGAGAGATATAATCCCTCCACCGTGTTCTGGTCTTTTGGTCATTTTGTGTCTTTTTTTCTTTTGATCCTTACCAGATGCCCAAACCAACTCAACTGGCTCCTTTAGAGGAGAAGGAGCAGCGGCTCTACTCCGAGCTCCCTCCGGATGTCTGAGCTCCTCCCCCTATCTCTAAGGCTGAGCCCAGCCACTCTACGGAGGAAACTCATTTCAGCCGCTTGTATCCACGATCTTGTTCTTTCGGTCACTACCCAAAGCTCATGACCATAGGTGAGGGTTGGAACATAGATGGACCTTCAGGCTCAGCTCCTTCTTCACCACGACGGTCCGGTACAACACCTGACGCACGAACATTAGATATGATAGCACCAGTTTTAGGATGACTGGACAGTCGCTGTTCAAATCAAGGACCTGGTTTGTGTATCCTGAATATTGTATCTGTTTTGTGGTACTTGTCAATAAATCCCACAAAGGCCTGTCTTTCTAGAAACTTTTGCTGTCTCCTAAGATTTTCCACCACATAAATGGCGAACCAGCACTTTTTTCCGGTGGTCTGAGGGGGACGTGCCCTTTTCAGGCACGGAGGAAAGCTTTGGGCCCAAGCAATAAAAAGGGAGGAGAATTTATTGTCATTATAGAAATAAGGAGCTTTCAGCCATGCTGATACTGTGTGTGGCATCCCCATAGACGTACGTACAAAAACCAGTACCTCAGTCTGTTTCCAGCAGAGAACCATGGCCTCAGACTTGGAGGTGCTGACTTTCATCCCAACAGCTTCGTACTCGGCTGCAAACCTTCCCCATGAGTTGCTGGAGGCCCCGGCTTGATGAAGCAAAAAGAACCACATCATCTGCAAAAAAGCAGAGATGCAATTCTAAAGTCACCAAACCGGATCCCTTCCTCCCCCCGGCTGCACCTTGAGATCCTGTCCATGAAAACCACAAACAGAATCGGAGTCAAGGGGCAAAGTAACCGAAAGGTTGGTGGTTTGATCCCCGACCATGTCGAAGTATCCCTGAGTAAGATATTGAACCCCAAATTGCTCCCAATGCTGCGTTCATTGGTGTGTGAATGAATTCCCAATGTTGGCAGGTGGCACCACTGGTAGCCTCGGCCACCAGTATGGGTGAATGAGCGCAGCGTAAAGTAAAGTGCTTTGGATAAAAGCGCTATATAAGTGCACCCCATTTACCATTCAAAAACAATTTTGCTTGTCATTATACTAATTTTCCTTAATTCATTGTATTTTATTCCAAATTGTTCTACACAAATGCAAAGGCTATGTAGCAGTGTGCTTCATCATGTACGGCTGCAAACTAGAAAGCCCAACACAGCTTCACTGCATCAATAGCATGTCTCTCTTTTACTCTGTAATGATTTTACCTGGAGGATTTTCAAGATGTCAATCATTGTATGACTGTAGAATCAAATGCAATTCCAAATGTCTGGATGTAATTTATCATCCCTGTCTGATTCATCTCACCTTTCAGCCAATAACAGCAATTTTCCTTTGGATCCGTAATGAGGCTATCAATGGCAAATTGGAGAGGAGGATTAGGAATGGCCTAACTAATCGGCTGCAGATCAATTGGCTGCAATCGTGCAATTGCATGCAGCTCATTATGAGTCTGAAGTAAACAAAACATTTCCCAGGCCAACAGAGAGGCCGCTATCAAATACCAACCGTGACAAGATGTGTCGCTATTTAAACAGTGATGACTAACCATGGTTATTTTATCACGTCACCCACTCTCTCCTCTTGTTTCATGCCACTCACTTCCGTCAGATAAAAAAGAAATAAATGCATACAGTGAAAGGAAAAGCCAAACAATTAATTTTTACAGCTTTAAACAACCTTTTGGGTCTTAAAGAAGATTAAACACTTGCTCCAGCACACACATATCTGCAGTTTGCATGCCAAAAAAATAAAAAAATCTCTTTCTGAAGGCGTATGACTGTAGGGGGGAGCCATGGTTTAAGGGTGTTGGCAGCATTCACAAAGAATAAATAAATACATGAATAAATGTTGCAGAACAGTTGAAAGCAATCTGAACTTTACTTTAAAAAGTGTATTTCTTTGGCCAATATGTGGTGTATCTCCAAACATAATTATACAGTAATAATGGATTCTGGACAAACGTTTGAAGATAATGGAAACAATCACTGGTAAAATAGTATTTACGTTGTGTTTTCATTCAAAAGGAGCGAGGGTCACGAAGCAGCAGCAGCAGCTTTAGGGGTTTGTGTAGAGAGCAGCTTTCATCTACACTTAAATGTATATTTAGTCTGCGTGATTCACTGCTGCTGCATCATCGTCCTCTCCTTCTCTTCGTCTCCTAGAGATGACTGTGACACTAAAGGTCTTCCAGCAGAGAAGGTCATTTTTATTTTGCTCCACTCCATCAGATGCTTCAACAAAATGAATTATAAAGCTAAACTGGGGAATGTAATAAAACTGTGATAAATGGTTGGTCTCCATGATCCTACATGGGTCAGTGACAAATAAAGGTTGGCAAGATGTCAAATTGTGTTTAACCACAATATAATGATAAATATTAACTACTTCATCCACCTACAGTGGATTTAAATGGACTTATACATGTAATTATCATCATAACATGACATCAAATTTTAGTATTTCTACATTTACACATTTCGTCAATATTGAGCAGAACATATTCTAAAACATTTTTTTCTTAAGTTTTGACAAATTATGTAAAATTTGTTATATAGCATAGTGTTTTTCTCATTTTAGTTCACATTTATTTTCCTGTATATTATCAGATTTTTATGGGGAAAAAGTACCTGGTTACACCAACTGACACTGGATTAGATCACGTCATTGACCCACATATTGAAATGATGACATTAACAGGAGAGGTGTCAGGATCTGTGCCTGTGTTTGTCTGATGCTGAGTGTTTGGGCGTGGCTTTGTTCACAGGCAGCACCAGGTGAACCTGATCCAGCAATCAACCCTCACAGTATAAAACCGGTCTTCTCTCCGCTCGTTGCCTGATAGTTTCATCACCCAGCGTGGTAGATCCTCGTACCTTGGCCTCTTTAGTGTGTTAGCTATCCCCATGGTATTTATTAGCTTGAGTGCTAATTATTTCTGTATTTCTGCATTGCTTAAGATCACTGTGTCTCATGCTCTGTTGCCTTCCTGCCTGGTGCTTGCTACCATGTGCTGCTCCGCGCCGCCACAACCACATGGTGGACGCCAAACAAAATACTTTGTTCCCTGTTCCTGAGCACTGGTCTCCTGGGTAGACACTCCACCCCTCCCCCTGTACATTACTGCTGCTAACATCTATAAAACCATATAAATGTGGTTGCACTAGGTGGATTTCCACTATAGTTGAATACCCGGAATGAGATGGGTCTCCCTCGCCGAAACGCCCCTAATTTGCCGTTAGCCGTTTGACCGGATGTTTTTTTTTGGCCCTGTTGAAGAGCAAGGCTATTTTTCTCCCCTGAAAATGGTTGTGACATGCTGGGTGGGATGTGACGTAGTAATCAACGCCACCACCACACGCGTCATTTCTAAAACCAGCGAAGTAGCGAGTAGTCACAGTTGATAAGAAACATAAGGCCCTTTCATAGTGCGGTCCCGCAAATGTCCCGCTATATTGCTGGAAAAATCTGTGCTGGCTTTTCGCCTTGGGGCGTTCATAGTGATCCAGTGAAGGCGAAGGGATATTCTGCTCTTTTATAGCGCAGACCGACATCGCGAAACGAGGTGCACAGTAGCACAGTGCTAACAGGCTAACAGTTAGCTCTGTAGCAGTACAGTGTGTATGTGCTGCAGCAAGATGTGTTCACTTAGCGATCTCTGTTTGTTTACAACAAGCACTGGATGCTCTGTGCACAGTTATCAATGCCGGTTTGTTTACAATCAGCAGCGAGCACTTTGTGTACAGTTAACCATGCCCGTTTGTTTATGATCAACACTTCACTTTGTGCAGTTAGCCATGCGGTTGACGTCACGGTAGAAACTGTCGCTAAGCAATTACGCGACTATCGAAAACCATACGTAACCTCCGGAGTCTCGGAAATCCCATCTCGGGCCTTTTTTTGTAACGGAGACATGCTGAATGAGCGGCCATTTAGGGGGCGTGGCCTAAGGCTTTCCCAGCTGCCATTTTTTACCCTAATAGAAACGCGACTACTGATTTGGGTCCAGACCTCAATTAGTTCATAACAAAGGGTCTTGAGATGTTATCACATTATTGCTTGAGTCACCTGATCACTTTCTCATTATTTTAGTATTTTTATTAGATCATTTTAACAACCACCTTACTCTGAAGTGTAATGAAATAGTGAAATTTGTACCATTTACAATGGGATCACTTTGTGACTGTAGCTGGTTGCCATGGAGTGTTCTTTGTCTTACTATGTCTGTCCCTCTAATATATGTGAGCTGGACGTCTGGGGGAAATTGCTGTTATCCTCCATGTTTATGTTCAGTGTGCAGAGCCACCCAACACAGTATTCATCACATTAATGCCCGGCATTATTCACTCATTGACGTTATCTCTTCTGACCTTCCTGTGCACCCACAGCATCCAAACAGGGGAACGCTTTTACTGGGAGATTGGGGGAGAGTGATGCCAGTTTATCTCCCTGTTATTTGCTTGTGGAAATGGATTTTCTCCAGTGAAATTTCACAAGGAATATCATGAGCTGAGCTACCTCTCATTACATAAATATGATGTGTTTGAGGTTAACAAATTAGTGACTTCAGAATGTGTACTGCCTCTGAATGAGTAATACTATTCTGGGATCCCACTCTTCACACAGCAGATACACCAGGATGTTATGACATTAGTTACAATGCTACAATGCTTTTGTGTTCACTGTTTTAGAGGGATCTGGGAAGTTCTGTGGCAGTTAAGTTTGTCTTGTCTCAGACACATTCTTGCTATATCTATATCTATATATATATATATATATATATATATATTATCTTGGTCTTGGTCTTTGGTCTTTACTTGTAATAAGAATGATAGCTAACAAGCTAAACTCAGATGGGCAGCATGGCAAACATTGTCCCTGCTAAACATCAACATATTAGCATTATAACTGTGAACATTTTAGCATACTGACATTAGCATTGAGCTCAAGGCACTGTTATGATATTTGTTACACTGCTACAATGCTTTTGTGTTCACTGTTTTAGAGGGATCTGGGTAGTTCTGTGCCAGTTAAGTTTGTCTTGTCTCAGGGCGTTTTCGCACCTGAAAGTCCGAACCAAGGTCTGTGTTTTGTTCCATTGTCTACATTTGGTCCTGTTGGTTTTGGTTCCACGCTGCAAAAGGAATAACAGACTTTACAAGACAATTCTACTGGACACGTCATCTCCCTGTGTACTTCCACGGCTCGCTTTGTTTTGGTTACGATGCGTTGTTAGGCCGGATGGCATCTGCACTCCCGTCCTCTCGAAACCTCGATCTCTCATCCTCTCAGAAAACAAGTTGAAAGTCTCATTATTTTCATGTGTTTTCTCCAGTTGGCTCATTATGAAGTCGTCCGACCAGTCATATATTTGTCATATATTTTGTTTTATCTGCTAGGCTAATTGTGTTTTGCTGTCACGGCTGATTAGCGTGACGTAACTTCCTGTACCGTAATTCGAGAGCAGAAGAAGAAAAAAGCTTCTTGTCATTGATACGAAGGTCCGAACTATAAAAAAAGTTGTTTTCACACTGCAAAAGGTTCGGACCTTGGTTGGTTTGGTCCGGACCGAGACCACCTCTTTTGGTCGGACCAAACTTTGGTCCTTTGGTGCCTTTCACACCTGGAATTTAGGTTCGGATCAAACTGAAAAGTCCTGAAGTCCGGACCAAACAAAATAGGTGTAAAAGCGCCCTCAGGCACATTCTTGCTGCATCAGAACAGTCAGGTGTGCCTATTCAAGTGTTTAGGAGTAGCTCAAATTTAATCTGGACAACAAGTTATCTTTTAGCAATGCTACCGTGGGGTCTCATACTGTTTCCTATCCAAATTAAGTTGTCTTGGGCTGGTCAGGTTTGTGGTAACAAATCTTATTTGTGAAGAAGCACAAAATGAGTAGAATAGTGCTATATATCGGTAGACTTCTGGAATGCTCTGCTTATCCTGCTGCCCCCGCGACCCGGCCCCGGATAGGCGGAGGAAAATTGATGGATGGATGGATATTTAGTATAAAAATATAGAACTAGATATTATCCTTATTGTATCTCTTATATGTTATATTTGCAACCTGTGTTCACATTTGCAACATTAAAAAGTCTTAATTGAGCGTGATTATGCTTTGAAAGTTAAAAAAACAAACATTTTAGATATCCGATTTCATGTTCTTTTGTGTTTCTTTTGGGTTCAAAATGTTGATTTTGTAAAAATTTAAGTAAAAAAGAATAGTTATCAGGTCATATAGGTGACTTCAAGCTGAAAAATAGATACCAACATGACATGGTGAACATTAGTAAAGTGGCAGAATGAAAAATATTCAAAAACTGACTGAACTGCCCAAGTTTCCGTAGGGTTGAACTGAAAAATGAAGATATCACGTTTGTGACTTCTTTATGGAGATGACAGAAACAGAAGGAGGAGACGTTCCAGAAGTAAATTAGAAATGATGTGTGATTTATGTGCACCGCCAAGACACAAAAACACAGTTCACACAACTCATATATTACTATCTGTCCACCCACACTTAAGAGTTCAAGATCCAACATGCAAGAATGAATAGTGCAGCTTATTTATTGGCCTCTGAGTGAAGAAATGTAGACAGAAGAAAGAGAAGGCAAGTGGATTAGATTTGCATCTGTTGAACTGATAAAATCAGGAACATTTCATTAATACTACTGTGCTATTAATGTAGGTAGAGGTTTTAGAAATGTTGTAGTGTGGGTGAACTGTCTCTCGTGGTAGTAGGAAGTTCTTTAAAGGGTTGCCACAAAATACATTTGCATACGAAAAACAAGTCAGACATTTGTGGCAACATTGCTACAGATTCTGGGAGTTTTGCCAAACTTTGTCAATGTGATTTAATAAAAATGAACCAACCAAAAATGAAAGTGCTGCTGCGTTCAAGGTGGTGGGTCCCAGAGCTGTGAAAGCTCCAGCAGTCCTAGAGGAGATTACACAAAACTAGCTCGCATTTTATTAAAATGAGAAGATGTATAAAGATGTCTGTGTCTCAGTGTCTCGGTGTCATGTTTCTCTTTTTCTTTCCTTTTTAAGAGAGAAATTGAGCCACTTTCTGCTTGTCTTCTATCTGTAGACATGCTTTTAACTCTATGGAGTCTGAGGCTATTTTGTCAATTTTTGAATCCTTTTCATTTCTTTTTGTGTCTTTTTTGTCTTTTCTGCTCATTTGTGTCTTTTTTGGTGTCTTTTTTTGGTCATTTTGTGTCTTTTTCGGTCCTTTTGTTTTGTCTTTTCTAGTTATTTTGTGTCTTTTTGGTCTTTTTGTCTTTTCTAGTCATTTTGTGTCTTTTTTTTGGTAATTTTGTGTCTTTTTTAGTCATTTTGTATCTTTTTTTGGTCATTTTGTGTCTTTTTTTTAGTCATTTTGTGTGTTCTGTGTTTTTTTGGTCATTCTGTCTTCTCATTTTGTCTTTTTTGGTCATTTTGTGTCTTTTTTGTTGTCTTTTGGGGTCTTTTGTTGTGTCTTTTCTTGTGTCTTTTTGTGTCTTTTTTAGTCATTTTGTGTCTTTTTTGGTCTTTTTGTGTCTTTTTTTTTTAGTAATTTTGTCTTTTTTTGGTAATTTTGTGTCTTTTTTTAGTCATTTTGTGTCTTTTTTTTGGTCATTTTGTGTCTTTTTTTAGCCCTTTAGTCCAACATAAAATGTGATTTTGAATCTTTTTTTTTACTTTCAAAACACTATCATGCTCCGTAAAGAATTCTAAATGTGTCAAATGTGAACAAAGGTGTCAAATCTAACATATAAGAGGGTTCCATCCAGTTCTATCATTTTATACTAAATCTATTTGAGCTTGTCTCCAGTTTTACTTGGTATATCATCATCAAACTGAAACTGGCCTCATGGAGTTTACAGCCAGAACTTTAGAGGTAAATTTACAGTAGGGCTCCACGCTGCTTTGTTTTCTCCTATCTAGGATATTTGACTGGAGATTTGAAACAATCCCCCAATGATCCAACTCCAACTAGTAGAAGTTGTTAGTGCAGCGACACAAACATGATCCTTGACTGGCTTCCCAACCGCCAGCAAGGCCGTGTGTGTTTACTGTTGCAAGTGTCCAAGTTGAAACCTCCTCTATCAAGGATTAAATCCTGGCCTCAGCAGTGGTGGGCAAGTGCTTTTTCTCCTGAGCCAATTCCTCAATGAGAGTCCTGTAATCATAGCATGTCCACTACTAGTAAAGCTATGTTGTTTTTCCGCAAATTGTAGCATGCCAAAGTAGTTTTTGTGCACTTTGCTGTGCTTTTCTATCTGATGTCTTCAGTTATTTCCAAAAGTATATTGTAAGAGCTTTTATTAAATGTGATGGATATGTTTTGAAGAATAACTTATATATTTCAACCCATTAGTGTTTTCCAGAAATGGGAAGACTTTTTTCTTTCACAGGCTGTAGTGGGATCACTGCTGATATATATATATATATATATATATATATCAGTGGTGGGCCGTCAGGGCCAGCAAGGCCTTCTCTGCTGGCCTAACATAACCAGAAATCATGATCATAATTATGATAAAGGTTAATTTAATGTTTTATTTTCTTTCCCTAAATATCTTAAAGTATTCATATTCTCTTCATGTCATATTACGCTCCTTCCAGTGCTGTTGTTTTTAGGTTAGAGTTTTTATCGAATCAGAATTCAGCTATCTTATGTTGCCAGGCTGTATGAAATCTGCCCGGGCCTTCAGAATCAACAATGCGGGCGTCTGTGCACTGTAAGTGAACGGGCAAATACAGTTGATAGATAGTTGCGATAGCCAATCAGATCACGAGTTGTGTCAGTAAGGCCCTCTAGCTGGCCTCACGTTGAACGTGACATTTACGCGTCCTGTGATTGGATATAATATATATATATATATAATAATATGGATACTTACTAGTTTGAGCCACGGCAGTGCTATACAGATCAACAGAGTCACACCCGGGACTGTTAACGGTATGTAAATAATCTGGCGCATTGGCGCAGCTGTGTGGTTGTACTCAAAGCAACAGGTCACAGAAAGTCGTGATTCGTCACGTTTTGACATGAAAAAGTTTTTTCACAAAGAGACTTGTTTATTGTGTCGCTGTCGCCAAAGTATGGCCGTCTTGTTAGTGTCTTTCTGATATTTAACTGCGATTTTGCAATGTATTGTACAATCTTGTTAAAGCTTGCATATTTTTAAAGACCCTTTTATTTTTAAGTTTTGAATACCAGATATGTTTTAATTGCTGATGCGCCGGATAATATCCCATTTTGTTGGCTACACAACTGAGGTGATGCAATGCCTAGTAGTGCTTCAGTGTGTTTCTAACTACTCTCCAGTCCTGGTGTTATAAATGCTGCATAATGAAAGGTATTTATTGACTAAATTGGACATCACTGAAGGCCTAAGTGTGAAATGCACCGCCCGCCACTGATATATATATATATATATATATATATATATATATATATATATATTTGTCCTTAATTAGAATCACATTTCAATATCACTTTAATACTGTGGTCCATATTTTCAGATTTTCATCTAGTTATAAACAAATGAACAGAACTTGGTGGTGTTTGAATCTACATTAAGTAGTAAAAACAGATTAAAAAAAGTTTAAAAAAAATAAATAAATTTATATTATATTGAACAAAAGAAGGGCATTTCGGGGCGATGTACAATCTCCACTTCTCCCAGATTTCCTCAAATTTGGCTTTTTGAAGCCTCACAGAGAAAGTGATTCTTTCCTTTACAAAAATGCCATAGATGATTTCATACCACTCGTCTATAGACGGGCTGTCTGACTGAAACCATTTCCTTGTTATAGCTTTTTTAGCAGCTAAACTCAGTCTGCCAAAAAGGTATTTTGTGTTTTTATTTGAGGATGTAGAGTGCAGAAGCCCAAAACGAAATTCATCCCAATTAATCAGTTTGTAACTGTGATCATATTAAAGAAGAAACCTGAAGAATCCATTGCTACCAACTTTGTCGTGTCTTGTTGGGAACATTAAATGAACATAAAGGTGTCCCCGACCTCTGGCCTCAAGATATCTGAAGGAAAAATTGGTTTTATATGTCACCACAAGTCTCCCGTTTAAAGCCATACCCTTTTTTCTCTATGGCATGGGTCTCAAACTCGCGGCCCGCAGGCCAATTGCGGCCCTCGTGACGATATTTTGTGGCCCCCACCTTGATATGAAAGTTTAATGTGAGTTTTATATGAATGGCACTTTACTGTGTTGTGTGTGGAAGGTCCCTTTAATTACTTTTTTTGGTAATTTTGTCTATTTTTTTTTTTTTTTTTTGTCATTGTGTGTATTTTTTTGGTCATTTTGTGTCTGTTTTTGGTCATTTGGTGTCTTTTTAAAGTAATTAAGTGTTTTTTCAATAATTTTGTGTCTTTTTTTGGTCATTTTGTGTCTTTTTTTTAGTCATTTTGTGTCTTTTTTTGGGTCATTTGGTGTCTTTTTAAAGTAATTAAGTGTTTTTTCAATCATTTTGTGTCTTTTTTTGGTCATTTTGTGTCTTTTTTTGGTCATGTTGTGTCTTTTTTTAGTCATTTTGTGTCTTTTTTGGTCATTTTGTGTCTTTTTTGGGTAACTTTCCACATGAGGATGTAAAATATACATTTGCCAACCAAGCAGTCCTCATTCTTGGAACCTTTTCTCCGTAAAGACAACAAACTATAACCAACATACAAAATATATTATGAATTATTTATTCATCTATTTGCTTGTATTACTGTGGGACATCCTGTGTATGTGTATAGAAAGTATGTATTTGTTTTTTTGTGGCACATTGGCACAGAATAATTAAAGTCTGAATTTTACTTGAATTTATGGACATTTCTCCCCAGATATGATGTCACGACATTGTCAATCATGATGATGTTGAGTGGCAGGCAACTTTCCTGTCATTCTAGGCATCTCTGGTGGTGTTGTTTGTTTTTGTTTGTTTGTTTTTTCACACTCATGTACCTCAAAGGAGCAGCAGTCTGCAATTCCAAATTGGAAAAACAAGTTGGACAAGCAACAGAAATGTAAGATTTATGCTTTATAAGTTTGAAACAGTATCAACTTTGATTTGACAAAATAAAACACTTAATTCATGCAGAATTACTGATTGTTCTGATTGGTTTTGTATCGCCACCACTGAAACTGTCTCTCACTCTGCCATTATGTTGGCTCTCAAACTCGTAATAATTGAGTAAAGGGCTGAACAATTTTTAAAAAACATATTTATTATTTGTCTTGAAATCAACATGGTCTCACAGGAATCTGTGAAATAGCCACAGATTTGCACTCAGAGCACTCAAAGTCCTGTCTGAACGTTAACCTGTAATGGCACATGTCCAAGATATGAAAAAATAAAACTTTGTCATAGAGCTAAACCAAATACATCAACAGAAAGGTCTTGGCCTGGAGAGTAACATATATCAATTTGAAGGTTCTATAATATTCTTGCTTCGAGATATTGACCTTTGAACCTTAACCTTGGGGCATATTTGAAGGCTTATAACTAAACCCAAACGGAATCTGCGGACTTTTTTCTGGTTTTCTGTGGTGATTCAGGAGGAAAATCTGCGGGATTCTGCGGAGTAGTTTCTTCTCCTTTTGAGGTTTTAAACAATTATCTAGTACAATAATCCATGTGTTTAGAGCAAAAATAGCAACTTAAACAAAATCCATTCTGTATTAAAATTGCCTAATGTCAAAGGGGAGTTTTTCCTTACCACCCTCGCCAAGAGCTTGCTCATGTGGGATTGTTGGGTCTCTGTTAAATATAGAGAGTCTGGTCTTAAACCGGCTCTACTTGTAAAGTGCCTTGAGATGACTTTTGCTTTGATTTGGTGCCTTATAAATAAAAGTTGATCTCTTCCGATGATTAAAAAGGTTAAAGTTAAAGTCCCACTGACTGTCACACACCTGAGTGTGTGAAATTTGTCCTCGGCATTTAACTCATCCCCGGGGGGGCGAGCGGTAAGCAGCAGCGGTGCTGCCCTCTAGTATCAATCTAACCCCCAAGTCCAACCCTTAGATGCTGAGTGCCAAAAGGGAAGCAATAGATCCACCGATTTATTTGTGCAAAAAAGGTCACAACGTTTCTACCAACGTTGTCACCTTTTTTGCACAAATAAATCGGTGGAGCATAAAAACTGTTTGTGCAGACTTCCCTCTTTTTAATCATTGGAAAAGTTTTTTGTCCTGCACCAGCACTTAAACGGATGTGCATAGTGCTACCTTAAATAAAATCCATATAAGGAGCTGCCACGCTGACGTCATGGAACCCATATGTGAGATTCCATATGGATATAGTGTATCTGACTCACTGTGACCTCACTGGAATGACAACAGCATTTTAGCTGACAATATAAAGATAACTGCAGTCTCAGAGACCTCAGATTCAATCACTGCCCAAATCTCCTGCAGATAGAAAGAAAGCTTTAAGGGCCACTGAGAACAGGAGAGACCAGGCAAGTGTCACTGAAGAAATGTGCATGTGTCCCCTGGGTACCTCTGATATGCCTATAGGGGTCGGATTGGCAGGGCAACGTAGGCGTGAGTGCCACGTAGCAGCCTGAACTCTGGATGTGAGACTCTAGTAAACCTAAAAGTACCACAAAGTCAAAAATATAGTCACCATATTGACACCATAAAGTCAAAAATTAGATTTTGACATTTTTATTCAATAGAAAACAATTTACTCTCTTAAGAACATTTCATAGAACTCATTCAAATTAGGCAACATAAATTTGTAAAAAAAAAAAAAAGTACAGAGATGTACAGGGAATGGATAGTATTAATCTACAAAAAAGAATAATTGCATTCACTCTGAGCATATGTACAAATTAGGATATTTCCATAAATAATGTTCTAAAGACATAAATAAATAAATAGGTAGTGCAAATTCTTATTCATATTCAATAGATATCTGAAACAAAAACAACTTTAAAAGGTTTTAAATAACCTAAATATATAATTAAATTGAACCATAGAGAACCATACATAACTTTAAATAGTCAATGAACCCCCCTGCAATTCTACTAATTTAAAAAAGACTTACTTTAACAATCAATAAAAAAAAAAGAAACAGAGTTAACGAGCAAGTCAGGTAGTCAGTCCGTCATTCAGACTGTCAGTCTGTCAGACAGAGACAGTCAGTCAGTTAAAAGGATATTCCGGTGTAAATTTAATCCATGGTCTAACACACCTTGACACCGAGTAAGACTCCCCCTCGAGAGGTCAAGTTTGCTGACCGCTAGCTTAGCTAGTTTTAACAACCTCAGAAAAGACTGCACGATAACAATACACTGCAGCTTATGTCTCCAACTAGAAACCGCCATCAAAAAGCCACACAACTCACCCTCTCCTCCAGCAGCCTGCCTGTGTGGGGAAGCCCTGACGAGTCGATTACCGAGTGCAGTAGATTTCTGCAGCTCAAGGATGAAAATGTATGATTATTACTCCATTGAATGCTCAGTTCTCGTAATCGACTCGTCAGGGCTTCCCCACACAGGCAGGCTGCTGGAGGAGAGGGTGAGTTGTGCTGTGTTTTTAATACAAATCCAGCAAAGCGAGCAGATGTTTGATGCTTCGTACTGTGTGCTGGGACTGTACATGTACTGTTACTGAAGTTTGGTGCTGTTCTCACCATTAATTGTGGCTATGAGTGGCTTTTTGATGGAGGTTTCTAGTTGGAGACATAAGCAGTGTATTGTTATCGTGCAGTCTTTTCTGAGGTTGCTAAAACTAGCTAAGCTAGCGGTCAGCTAACTTGACCTCTCGAGGGGGAGTCTTACTCGGTGTCAAGGTGTGTTAGACCATGGATTAAATTTACACCAGAATATCCATATATCCCTTTAAATGTTTAATCCTGCTGCCGACTGTTGAATTTTGCAATGAGCATCATTTTAATGTTGTTTTGGGTAAGGCTCCGTCTGTACTGTGTGAGCAGCATAGTATAGTGGGAGAACAGTCTCTCAACATCCACTGAGGTAGTGGGGAGATGGAGGTACAATGCTGCAAGTGGGGCAAGAGTGGGCATTCTGTCCTCTCTGGTGGCCCACCACTCCACAGGACTGACCTCATCAGCGTCACTCTTGTCCATATGGATGTAGCGGTGCCATTCCTCAGCTGACACACACGTAAGGGCAGGGGCCACCTGGACGTAGTCCTGGATGTTTTTTCTCACACCAGCTACCTTTGCTGGGTCAAACACTGGGAGGGCTTTGAAGAGCTCCATGCTGGGGTGTGACGCCATCACATTCTGCAACTTTGTAGAGCAGTCAGCCATGGTCTTCTGGAAGAGCTCAGTGCAGGCAGCACGATCATCCTCATCCAGCTCCCTCAGCCTTTCTGTGGTCCTGGGATGCCAATCCTCAGCCCCTACAGTGCGGCCATATTCAAAAAGCATGAGGAGGTTCTCGAGCTGACCATGAATAGTGGCAGCAGAGGGGTTGGAAGTCTCCTGCAGTTTTGTCATAGTGGTCTTGATCTCAGTGCTGTGCTCAACGATGAAGATCGCATGGGCCTTTAGAGTAGCTTCTTTCTCTTCCAGCAGCACTCTCAGGTCCCGAACAGCCTTGGAGGACAGTGGCAAAGTGGGTATGAAGTCGCATAAAATGTCCAGGTTATCTGCAAGGTACTGGACAGCTTCAATCCAGGAACCCCATCTGGTCATCACAGCAAAGACTGGCATAACAGGAGCCAAGTCCAATGCCTGCATATAGGCCCGCAGCTCTTGGCGACGTTGAGGTGCCTTGCAGAACACTCTTTTCACAAGTGCACACACCCTGTTGAGGTCCTCAAAGGTATCTGGGAAGACCTGCAGCACCAAGTTGAGGAGATGTGCCAGACATGTGACATGTATGGAGTTGGGGAACAGGCCATGAAGCATGGTGTTGAAGGCTTTCTTCATGTAGCTTGCCGAGTCGGTGACAAAAGCCCACACATCACTAAAATTGATGCTGAAGCTGTTGAGGCAAGAAATGACTGCCTGGGACACCGTGTTGAAGTTCACTCTGTCGATGAACACTATATCTGCTGCCAGAGGTGGCCTGCCAACAGGTTGCAGAAGAATTGCAAGGACACAGCGGCCACAGGCGTCTGTCGTCTCATCTAATATAATGTAGATGGGCTTTCCTTCCACCGCACTCTTTATGTCCTCCACATACTGAGGGAACAGCTCTGGTAGGTAGTCGGAGCGGAGGTGGGACGGAGCTGGAAGGGATCCGCCCTGCTTGCAGTATTTCTGCAGAAAACAAGCCAGCTTGGGGGCCTTCTCAAGTGGAATATCGGCTTCAACAAGAGCCTTGGTAAAATCTAGGACAAACTCCTTCCTCTCAGCAGTTGATGGGGTCTTGGAGAGGCAGGCAGCCAGGGTTTGAGTCCTAGATCGCACTAGAAGACGGAGAGAAAAAAAAAGAATAATTGAAACATGGTATTATTATTACACAGAATAAAGTAAACATAGGCTTGTACTTTTACTTTGTTTATTTAGACGGGACTGTGCATATTAAGGAGCAATACATATCTGATTGAATGTAAATATACTGAATTAAGCAAAGATGCCAATTTTAGTCCATAGTAAAAAAACAAAAAAACAACAACAAGTAAAATAAAAGCAGCTGGTTTTAATGGAGAGAGTATGAGCCATACAAAAAAAAAGAAGAGATCACAGCCTGAAGCAACACTGTTGCTGCAAATAAGAGAGGAGGCTGCTTTTAATTTCTGACAGCTCAGCATTGTGTTACTTTTAAATATGAAGGTTTATTCATTTAAACAAAATAAAATAGAGCAACAGCAACTGATATTTTAAAATCATGTTTTATATTGTTTTCGTATATTTTATTGAGCGCAATTATGCGAGTGTGTTTTCCTAGAAAACAAGGCTCGATGTGCGTATAAAAATATGCTACAGTGGGGTTTATTAGTACAAATCTCATAGGCTACTCTCTCTGTACAAAGACCTTTTTAACTGTGAAAACAAAGAAGACATTTAATATTTGCATTTGGGCAGCATATAACGTGTTATATGGCATATAACAGGCGAAACACTAACACTAAAATAGTTCATTCATGGCCACATCAAAGTGAAATTATTAACTCTACCGATTATCCATCTGATTATCTGTCCTGCTGCGAGCGCACAACTTCTTTCAGTGTCTCCATAGACTAGCCTTTATAAAAGTAAAATATAAATTTATGAGCTGCGTTTTCCCTCAGCTGAACACCTGTCAGCGGAGACGCTCAGAGAGAAAGTAAACAGCAGCGGATCCGCTCGATCTCTCTCTCCGTACAAATGCTGGCTCTGATCCAGCTCCGCCGGACTTTCAAAATAAAGGTGACGCAGCTCTAGATGAGTTAAATAGTGAAACAGCGGCGCATTCATAGCCGATTTTAGGATGAAACTCTGAATAGAACCTGGTCGGGACGATGGTGATCTAGCCGGATAAAAGAGAGCTACCTTCGTATTACAGTTAAGCCCGGCTTTAGGCTCAACATAGCTCGCTAACCCACTAAACTCGCTTCCAAGTACAGTCCTCTGTGGTGACAACCGGAGGTCGTCTAAACACGGTGACAACACATTTAAATGAATTTAACATGTTAACCAGCTAGTAAGTACTTACCCAATCCACTCCTCTTTCTGTTGTTGTGCCTTTGGGACTTCAGGGGGGTATTCCAGAAAGCAGGTTCAACAACCTCTGAGTCTATCCCTGAACTCTGAGATGACTTACCCTGAGATGGGAAACTCTGGGTATCCGGTTCCAGAACAGCTGATCTGAGTCAGTTCAATCATCTCTGAGTATGTCAGCCTCGGGTTACGCGCGTGCACAACCACTATAAAAAGCCATCATCAATGGAGCCCCGATTCCACGAGTCACCATGACAACGGAAAAAAAACAAAGATCGACCTATTTCACCGCGGTAGAGTTGGAGATACTCATGCAGTCCTACGGCGAGTATGAGCACATATTTCGCCGAAAAAGCAACACGGCTGCAGCAGCGAAGGAGAGAGAGACTGCATGGGAGAAAATTGCTGCCCGAGTCAACGCGTAAGTTTGAATGTAACACTGACGTAACATTTAACCGTAAGATCGTAGCATTGCCTATAGTTATGATCATAAGTAGGAATTAAATCTAATTTTCATTTAGGTGCAATCCAACAGGAGAAAGGAGGACTTGGAGGCAGTTAAAAATGAAACATAAAAACATTATTCAAAAAGGTAAGACATATTTTGCTAGGCTATGATTGCACCTCACTTAGATTTTTATTTTATTTTTTTAAATTGACTTAGGCTATTAAACAAAGTAAATATTAATTCAGTGGCTACTTCAAATAGTAATTTAAACCCCTAACAAAATGTTGTTTTTCAACGTCCTCTCACTTAATACTCCACTTAGTAGATTAACACTTTATACACATCGAAACACATTTATATTTTATATCTATTGAAGTTATTTAATGTGAGTGCTCGTCCGCGGTGTGTGAGGTTGGTGATATATGGGCGGAGAAGGTTATTGAGATAAATGATACTGTTTGATGAAAAGCGGTAGCGTTCGAAAAGAAAATCCTCTGGAAATGATAAAACGTCTAACCTGGGTCGGAAGATTCTTTCGCGACGTAAAACATTTCTAATCAAAACGGCCTGGATGTCGATCGGATTTCTAAGAAAGGGGCAATCCATATCTAACCGCTTTCTTCGTGTGGGAGGAGACAGGTAGAAACTCTGGGGTTTTTATAGTAAACCTGCAGCGAGCAGGTTATGTTCACAGAGTATGTCACCGCAGTAACGGACCCAGAGTTTAAGTTACCTCTCTTTCTGGAACGGATAACCTCAGAGTTTCCCTCATCTCAGGGTTAACAAGCTCAGAGTTTTCACATAACCCGCTTTCTGGAATACCCCTCAGGTGCTCCAGGATGGTCTGCTTCCTCAGGTAATCCACCGAGTGCTGACATACTTTACAAAATAATACGCCCCCGTCCGCATAAAAATCATTAGCAAATTCATATGCCCTGTCTGCCGCGGTGATCCGTGTCGATAAATGCCGACGCCTCAGCTCTTCTGCTGTAAATCGCACTTTCGACATCATTTACCGGTAGATTAAAACTACGTTGTTTTGTTGTTTCACCTGACACAATATTGACAGCGGCGGGGGGCGGGGAGAGGGGCGGGAAAATGTAAATTCACAGACAAAGGGGGAGGGTCGAGAGGCGTTCAAGGTGTTCAAAATTCCGCGGAATTACCGCGGAGTTTTCGTCGGAGCACCGCGGCCGCAGATTCCGTGCGGGCCTGCTTATAACTAAGGGACAAAAAGGTTTACAGACATGAGACCTACTGTTATAGAAAGATGTTGACATGGACTATAATGTGAGCATAGTCACTAAGGGGTGGGAGTGGGGGGGGGGCTTTAGGATTTGCAGAAAAAATAAAAAAATCCCCCATTGAACAAGACAATATTTATTTATTTTTTCCACTTTGGTTTTTATTAATTTTTCAGACAAGACCATATTTAAAGTCTGATGCCAAAAATGTGATTGACATCCCCTCAAACCCCTGGAAAGCCACTAATTAAGTATTTCCAACTTCCAATTTTAGGGGAAACCCTGTTTTAGTAAAAAAAACTACAACTCCCCAGACCTCTCTTCAGTACTTATGTCGACATCAGCACCATAGTTGTAGTTCTTCCGTTTTAGGGTCAGTATTAGGGTTGTGAAAACATATTTCTACGCAATATATCGAATATCACACACTGTCTAATAAATAATTATACTGCACGTATATTATCTATGCTAAAAAAACAACAATGTTGTCAATGAGATTGTACCACACATCCGGTAGATTACAAAATAAAACAGCGGACATATCTGATCGTAAGTTGTCACTTTGTCAGCATTAGTGTTTCCTGCTGCAACAGAATAATATGTTGATCAGCAAATCAACCTCAGACACAAGGCATGTAATGGGCGAAGGTTTGATCGGTTAAATACACAGAGGATCAGGGAGATTTCAAAATAAAACACATTGGATCGTGAGATCTTTGCGACAAAGTGATTATGCACATTCACTGAGTGAATATTTAGAAAATAAAACATATTTCTCGCTAGAAATGTGATCAAAATCCATTTTTATGCAGAAACTAAGTCAAAATATTGATTTTTTTCACTAAAAATAAGAGAACTGTCCGCCATGTTTTTTGTTCTGACCGCCGGGACCTTGAAAGTCACGTGACTTGGAACAAACCAATAGGAACAAATATCCATGGAATAGCCACGGGATATGACTGTCATTAACTTGCATTGTAGCGAAATCCGTGTCAGTTTCATGGAAATTTGAGTGATTCCGTGGCTATTCCACGGATTTTGATTTAAGCGAATCCGTGGCTATTTCACGGATTCCTGTGAGACCATGTTGCTTGAAATATAATATAAATTTTTATACATTCTGACAACACCTTGCTGGCTCTGGGTAGTTTTTAGCCCAGGAATACATTACACTTCAGTGGCCATGAATCACAGCCAGGTTTTAAAATGAATCACACCTCAACTCTATTGACTTTACTCAAAATAGCAGCAGTGAGAATTTTAGGGTGAATCTTATCACACATTGAGTGTCACCTAGTTCTGTTTCTTTCTGTCAGCAGTATTTCTATCCTACACAAACGAACACATCTACAGGATGTGCTTCAACCCGGATAGAGCGGTCCCAACTGTCAAAACACTGCACAAAAATACTAAAAAAAAGACACAATTACCAAAAAAGACACAGAATTATTTTAAAAAGACACAAAATTACAAAAGAAGACACAATTACAAAAAAGACACACAATTATGAAAAAAAGACACAAAATGACTAAAAAAGACAAAAAAATTACCAAAAAAAGACACAAAATTATGAAAAAAAGATAAAATTACCAAAAAAGACACAAAATGATTAAAAAAACACAAAATTACCAAAAAAAAGACACAAAATTACCAAAAAAGACACAAAATTACAAAAAAAAAACCTCAAAATTATTGAAAAAAGACACAAAATTACAAATAAAAGACACAGAATTACCAAAAAAGACACAAAATGACATTACACTTCAGTGGCCATGAATCACAGTCAGGTTTTAAAACGACCATTGACTTTACTCAAAATAGCAGCAGTGAGAACTTGAGGGTGATTCTTATCACACATCGAGTGTCACCTAGTTGTGTTTCTTTCTGTCCGGCAGTATTTCTACCTTCCACAAACGAACACATCTCCAGTATGTGCTCCAACCCGGATAGAGCGGGTCCCAACTGTCAAAACACTGCATCACAATCCCTCATTAAAGCAGATCTGTGACATGTCAGACAACACCAATACACAACACATCAAGGGAAGATTTTCATAAAATTGCCCCCAATCCCAGATCACCTTCTGCATTAATTAGGAGGGATTTTTTTCTTCTTCTTTAGCCTTTTTATTGAATATCAATCCTGCATCATCTTCCTTTTTTAATCCTGCTCTAGTTCTGTCAGAGGGCAGAGAAAGGGAAGCAGGGTTGGGGATTCAGATTCAGAGCAGCCAAAAAAAAGGAGAGAGAAGACAGAAAAAAAAAAAAAAAACAGAGCTAGGACTGTTCACGGGTGATCGACAGAAGCTTCAGCCAATTCCAGCTGAGCAGAGACTTCCCTCCCCCTCCTCGCTTCCCCCCAATCTTGCAGAGTGCTGGTCCCTCTGTGTGCTGTAGTATGTGTTAGAGAGGGAGATCGAATACTGCGCGAGGAGCCAGCCTCTCTCTTTCCTTTCTGCCTGTGTGTGTGTGTGTGCTGCCAACTACTACTTGCACTGGATTTAAAGCATCTTCACCACAACTCGCAAGTGGGGATGAAAAGCAATCCAAACTGACATTCAAGGAAAAAAAAGGCAGAGAAAGACAGACAAAAAGTGGGCAGCTTTGTGAAGCTCCTGTTGTGGGAAGATACAAAAAAAAAAAAGAAGAGCGTCTATATAAAACAAACGAGCAGATCAGAATCAGCTCTGTTGTTCCAGGAAGCATGTATAATTCGGTATGTTTCGTCATCCTGTCATGGGTGTTTGCAGTGCTTGTGTTCCCAGGTAAGACTTCTTCTATTCCCCTGTCTCTTCTCTTTCTAAGTCTTGTGTTTACATCCTTCTGTCTGTTAGAACAGAGTGGTGCACTGTTGAGATATTGCCTCATACTCTCTGTCTTTACTTCTGTCACTGTGACTGTGTTTGGCTTGTCGGGATGAGAAGTTGTATTTTAAGTTTTATGGAGGAGATTCCTGCGTTGGTTGAGGATTCTCCCACAAGGAATGAGAAAAAAAAGTTCCCTTCCACGTCACACTCTTGTCAACTTGTCAGTCTTTAGTCTGTATTTCAAAGATTTCCTGCAGGAAATCAATCTTTAGAGTGAATTAAAAATGAATGACAGCTACATCATCATTTGTTTTCTCAAGCTCAGAATGGTTGATTAAATGACTGTTTGTTAGGCAGAAATGTAAAAATCTATTTTTACTAGCTGCCATTCGGAAGAAATATCGATCCCAATTATGTAGGCGGATCAATAGTAATAAAGAATTGTCTATGATGAAGTGGCATGTGTAAGCAAGATGTGTTGGTCAGTGGAGCGAGGAGCACTCAAGTGCTTTTTTGAAAGGGAGTTTGCATTGTATATATAAATGTTTATTTATAGAAATGGTATTGCCCTTTAACCTTTAGGCTCCATCTCCTCACACAGAGAATAAATTACTCCTGACAGGGAAAACTGGACTTGGTCACGATGCACAAAAACAGCTACGTGGTGGTGTCACAGGGGAGTCTGATGTCCTGAAATTATGTTAAATGAGCCTGACGTCTGAAAATGCAAATATGTGCCCAAAGCACCTGAAGTGAGAGAAATATGATTTCTTCCCTCAAAGGGATTACGTGAAGGAGATTATGTGAAAGTGGCTGACAGGAAGAATGTGATGCATGGGGGTATGCATCTACCTTTTATTCTGCAAAGTCCTGCAAACAAGTTCTGTGAGGGAGCTTGAAAGGTGCAATTTGTGCCATGTTTTGTAGTTGAAAAACTAAATCAACAAGACTGGGAAGAAGTGACAGTGTTGTTGAGGTTTTTGTACTGTGTGGCGAAGATATGTAATGAAATTAGCATGCTAACTAGCTAGCCGCGGACTGTCCCGTCATGCAATACCACGTACGCCTCTAGAGGTGGTAGAGAGTCACTGTACAGCAGTGATCCCCAACAGGGGGGGCCCGACCCCCCAGGGGGGCGGCAAAGATCCGTTACTAGCGGTAACCTTGCCTGGCGGTAACCTCAACTAGCGGTAACCTCACCTAGAGGTAACCTCACCTAGCGGTAACCTCACCTAACAACAGAAACACAGAGCTAATGGAAAAATGGCGAAGCGTCAGGGAGACAAAAATGCTGAATGTCTCAAAAAGACAAAGAGAGGGTACCATGAAGTCACATTGAGTTTGGCTTCATAGAAGCAATGGACAATGGGGGGGCCTCCAAAGTTTACAACGGTAAAAATGTGGGTCCCTCAAGAAAAAGGTTGGGAACCACTGCTGTAGAGATTCACCAGTGTCCAGTCGACATAGCTACACTGTTAGCTGTAAGCTTTGGTTTACAACTAAAATTAGGTTAGCCAGGCAGCTAGGTGTAACAGGTGGCAATACTAGAGGAAGTGAGGCTAGGCTAGGCTAGGCTAGGCTAAGAGCAGCCCCACACAAACCTGCTGCACAGCGTTTTTCTAGCAATCCCCCGCTTTCTCATCAACAAGCTGGGTGCCATGACACTGCAGATTAGCGACCACCACACGGATAGCTTTACGGTGATATCGTAGACCTGGCTGCATGACATCATCCTAGCTAGCTTTAGCTTAGCATGTGACTCCACATCACATCCAACTGTGCTTTTACTCTGCTCAGATGTTGATCTCTGTGCACGCTTCTGAGTGAGTAATCTCTGCTCTGCACTCTAAAAACTAATTCAGAGGACCTTTAGTCATTACTCAAATATATATATATATATATATATATATATATATATATATATATATATATATATTGTTGTGAAATAAAAAAAATCAAGTTCTGAGATACTGTTAGACTTTTTACTTGTATTTGTTATTTTGGGTGACACACAAATTCTGCCTATTGATTCAATATACTATAATGACTTTGATTTTTTAGTTAATCAAAAAATAATTTCATTTTAAGTTCTGTTAATGTAAAATACAATTTGTTGACGTGTAAACGGCCCAGTTTGCGTCTCCTGCATGCGCGAGCTTCTTCACCTGACTTAAAACATCATGTTGGATCAACTTAAATACTTGCATTCATGCAATTATTAATTTCATGCTACTTAGAAAAGGTAAATCACCAGACTCACAACATTGCTTTGAATTAATGTAATAGCAGCAGTTGGCTTAACTTAAAAATTCCAGTGGAAAACATTAACATACTTTTTTTGTTGACCCAATGTTTTATTTATTAGAGTGCAGTCTCAAGGTTCAACAGTTTCTTAAACGTCAAATCTCATTTTAGGTGTACATTTTAATTGTATTCAGGAAATCTTTTGAGAATACTGCAAGGTTTATTGTGTGTGTCATTGCTTGCATTGCATTAAGTAAATACACTATCATACTCCCACCAGGTGAAATACTGCCTCCTGTTATTTTGCAGCATGTAGCAGATAATTATAAATTGCACCCTTAAGGCTTTCTTTAACCATAAACCTTAAATACATGTGTTGTGAATAGGTAATAGCAAAATGTTTAAAGATTATTTGCCCAATTAGTTCTCATTATTCAGGTTATATTGGAGAAACATAACACATTTCATGATGGAAATACAAAATCAGATAAAAACATGTTTGTTGCACAGGTTGGGATGGGTTCCACTTTGGCTAAATGACGCCCATCACAGTTTTTGTGTCACACATAAATGAGGCAGCAGTCTGGTTCCAGGCTGGACGGAGTACGACAGATTGGCTGTGGTGAATGGTTTTTGCAGCACTGATGAATTTGGTGGGTTGCATTATTGTTAACCCTTAATAGGAAACTCATTGAAATACTTGCACATTACAAATTTCAACCCAAGAGAATATTGGAGGATATTACATACAGCCAGAATGTGTAAAAAAAAAACATACGGACCCGGGGGAGGGAGGTAATATTTTGAGAAATAAATTTACAAGATTAAAGTGGCAAATCTACTAGAAAAAATGCACAGATTTATGAGATTTAAAGTGGTGAATCTGCAGGAAGAAAGTAGCTTTTTTCCCCACTTTTTTCTCGTAAATCTGTGACTTTTTCCACACAGATATGCCACTTTAAATCTCTTAAATCTGCAACTTTTTTTCTTGTAGATTTGCCACTTAATCTAGTAAATTTGCAACTTTGTTCTCGAAATAATTTTATCTTTCATTATGGATATCCACTGAAGTTACCAAATACAATTCTTTGCCCAATAAAGGGTTAAATCAGGCAGAGCTCAATGGCTTTCTACAGCTTGTCTATCAATCAAACAGAAGTGTCATGACTCCATCAGGTATCAGTGGAGTGCACTTATGATAAGGGTGGTGATCATAGCATCTGTACTCAGGTGAAATTGAAGGTCTTGCACATACACGTAGTTATTGTTTAACCCTGTGGAGTCTCCAACAGCTCCAAATAATCCAGACTTGTTGACTCCATCCAGACTAGAAAACAAAGCAGCGTGGAGCCCTACTGTAAATTTACCTCTAAAGTTCTGGCTTTAAACTCCATGAGGCCAGTTTCAGTTTGATGATGATATACCAAGTAAAACTGGAGACAAGCTCAAATATATTTAGTATCAAATGATAGAACTCGATGGAACCCTCTTATATGGTAGATCTGACACCTTTGTTTACATTTACAACATTTCAAATTCTTTATTAAGCATGATAGTGTTTTGAAAGTTCAAAAAAGAACACAACATGACCAAAAAAAGACACAAAATGACTAAAAAAAGGAACAAAATGACTAAAAAAGACACAAAATGACTAAAAAAAGACACACAATGACTAAAAAAAGGAACAAAAAGACACAAAATGACTCAAAATGACCACAAAAGACACAAAATGACTAAAAAAAGACACAAAGATGACCAAAATTGTTGGTTCAAAATGTTGATCCAGTAAGTCAGAAAAAAATTACTATTAGGTCATATATAGGTGACCAACATGGCATTTAAACATTTTTTAAGTGGTGTATACAGGCAGGATGAAAAGGATTCAAAAATGGACAAAATAGCCCAAAAAGACTCCATAGAGTTAAAGTTGACAAGCACTTTTCATAACCCTCACTCCTTTAGAAAAGTCATTAGTAACACTATTGGTCTTGGTTTTGCATTGTGACCAATAATAATTGTATGAGTCTTGGTCTCTTTGGCTATCTTGTTGCCTTGTTATTCATGTTATTAATGCCTAACAACAGAGGCACATCACACATGCTCACATCAATTAATATGAAACCTCATCAAATCCACAACAGATGGCATAATCGAAAGTAATTTGGCAAAGTCATAGGCCCTGCAAGGCAAACCATAGTTTATAGTTTAGCTTAATTGAACACAAGACTGATTGTGAATGTTCTGTAGGTTGGCTGTAAACGCAAAGAGAAGACGAATGGAAATATCCAAAAATCAAAAAACAGACAATCTGGGAAGCCTCTCAGCTTGGAATAAAATACATTCATAATGGCATGGTTTGACGTCGGCTCGCTGTTGTCTCATGTGTTGCCCAATTTGGACCTCCTGCAGGATGTGAATACCTCAAACTGCATGTGTGCTCAGCATGTGACTAATGTATGTGCTATTTTCCAACTGTACTGCAAATGCCTTTATTGCTTGTTTATGAACAACCACATGCTAGAGGCAGTTCTATGAAACTGTATCTACATCATCCAAGTTTGGTTTTAATTGCTTTCTGTGCCCTCATTCACGGCCAAGACGGGGCTACTGTATGGAGATTATCACCACTAATAGGCTGATATGATACATTGTGTCATGTCTTGTCAAACATTCATCTTGTTTTCATGAGAAAATAAGTCTGATGTTTATGTCTTTGTCGTCACCTGACAGGGAATTATCATAACACCAGAAAGAGTCTTGTATGTGTGATTAGCACATATTTTCCAGCTTCCAAGGAGTACCACCATCCTTGGAGGAATAGGACATTTAGGAATTTGACATTTTGGATAATAAACAAATTTAATTTAGGACATCTAATGTGTCTGTGCCCTCTTAACCCATTTAGGCCTAAAACGCCTGGAAAAAATGCCTGGAAAACCTATTGGCGATTTTGAAAGAACCTAAAAACACATTCCTCATCCATAAATCCCAGTCGATTTGTTCCGGGGGTTCAAAGTTCTGGAAAAGTCCCATGTTGCAATGCGACACAATGTGTATTCTGATGCATTTCATTGGCCAAGAGACTGAAAATAGGTGGAAAAAACTACAAATGCTACAAAACGACGTATCCGCTTTCCCGGCTTTAATGGTAGAATAACACAACAGCTCCCCCGGTTTTAATGGTAGAAATGTGGTAATGCTTTCCCGCCTTAAATGGGTTAAACAACACATACAAGTATTTACTGCAGTCTGTTTTGCTGTCAAAAATTCAATATAAATCAGGTGTACAGGCAGCAAAAAATAAGCTACATTTACGAATTTTACTGTTCTAATGCACCCGCTGCCATCTTGCTGATGTACACTGTAAAAAAAAAAAAAGTCTGTTTAATTTACAGTAAAGTTCCAGCAGCTGTGGTTGCCACAACTTCATCGTAAAAATTACAGTGAGTGGGTTTTCTACTGTAAATTCAATTGTAAATATCAGCAAAAACTGTAATTTAGACTGAAAAGTCCCTTTTAGTTTTAGGGTAAGTGCGTCCTTGTGACAATATGGTATTCTCCATTAATTTTACATGAAAATTAAAAACAAATCGCAGTTGAAAATTTGTTTAACAATGTTGCAATGAGATGGTTTATATGAGATGGAAATATTATGGTTTTGGTTCAAATCACTTCCTTATCAGGAGTGCCTTTGTCATCATGGGGAGATATGTTAAGACATGGTTAAGGTTAGGGAACAATCATGCTTTAAAACAACAGACTGTCTGTTATTGTCAACTAACCGTAGCTTATCTTTTAAAGTCCAATGTTTTGCTGACCCATCCACACCCTGACCTTCTCCCTTCTCTTATAATTATAATCCCTGCAGCCACCAATGGTGCTGTCTTGCCTTGAGATGACTGATGCTGTTCATTCTTTTTCCAAAGACAGTTGGGCTTATTGGCTTTCTTGTCGAGAATTTGATAAGAAGTTTGATACCACAGTCATAATGTGTCTGTCTGTTAAATCCAAACCTCCAGCCAGGATAAAACAAAGCACTACACTAAAGCTCATTTAAGCTCACTTGTGAACACCAAGTGTGTAAAGTAACACATCATGTGGCTCACTGTCAGAAATAATGTGCTGAATTTGTACCTTTAGTGGTTCAGGAGTTTGTCACTGGGGCAGTACCCTCTAAGGCAGTGGTTCCCAACAGGGGGGGAACCAAAGATCCACGGGGGGTCGCGAAGCCCTCTTGATTTTAAGGGATGTAATAAATCTAATGTGTTAAATATAGATGAGTCAGCATTTAATTAATTAGTGGGACACATACAACTAAATAAGGGCTACATTAAACATTTATTCATTTATTTATATATATAGAAAAATCACTATAGAAAAGTTTAAATATAAAGGCTAAATCGCGAGAATAAGGACATGTGTAACATCCCTCCTGCAGTATACACAGGTAACCTCACCTAGCGGTAACCTCACCTAGAGGTAACCTCACCTATCGGTAACCTCACCTAGTGGTAACCTCACCTAGTGGTAATTTCACCTAGCGGTAACTTCACCTAGAGGTAACCTCACCTAGAGGAAACCTCACCTAGTGGTAACCTCACCTAGCGGTAACCTCACCCAGCTGTAACCTCACCCAGCGGTAACCTCACCTGATGGTAACCTAACCTAGAGGTAACCTCACCTAGAGGTAACCTCACCTAGAGGTAACTTCACCTGGCGGTAACCTCACCTGGCGGTAACCTCGCCTAGAGGTAACCTCACCTAGAGGTAACCTCACCTAGTGGTAACCTCACCTAGAGGTAACTTCACCTGGCGGTAACCTCAGCTAGAGGTAACCTCACCTAGAGGTAACCTCGCCTAGCGGTAACCTCACCTAGCGGTAACCTCACCTAGTGGTAATTTCACCTAGCGGTAACTTCACCTAGAGGTAACCTCACCTAGAGGAAACCTCACCTAGTGGTAACCTCACCTAGCGGTAACCTCACCCAGCTGTAACCTCACCCAGCGGTAACCTCACCTGATGGTAACCTAACCTAGAGGTAACCTCACCTAGAGGTAACCTCACCTAGAGGTAACCTCACCTAGAGGTAACTTCACCTGGCGGTAACCTCACCTGGCGGTAACCTCGCCTAGAGGTAACCTCACCTAGAGGTAACCTCACCTAGTGGTAACCTCACCTAGAGGTAACTTCACCTAGCGGTAACCTCACCTGGCGGTAACCTCGCCTAGAGGTAACCTCACCTAAAGGTAACCTCACCTAGTGGTAACCTCACCTAGAGGTAACTTCACCTGGCAGTAACCTCACCTGGCAGTAACTTCACCTAGAGGTAACTTCACCTGGTGGTAACCTCACCTAGCGGTAACCTCACCTAGACCTAGTACCTCTAAAGGTACAAATTCAGCACAATATTTCTTAGAGTATATCGTCATGCAACCAAGACGAATAAAATAGACTTTCAGGCTCTGTTAACAAAAATGTACTTAATTAAACATTAAGTATTTTATTATTAAAATGACATTAACAGCTGGAATGGCTGCTTGCCTGTCAAACATTTGCAGTATTACTTTAAACACAACACAGAAAAGCATGTAAACGACAATATATTGAGTCCAGAAAAAAACTGTCATGTCCATTTTAATATATATCGAACGATAAGCTGATATAGTAATTATTGTGACAGGCCTACCTCTAAAGCTCACTAAAATAACGTTATCACCTCAATGCTGCAATGCAAACTTTCCTTTATGAGTGCAAGTGATTTTGAATGTGGAAAATTGCTGGTATGAAATAGTGCAACAAAAATATATAAAGCTTTATCTTTCTTGTTTTTTTTGTCTCCTTTATTTGTCCAGGAACGGGATTTGCTGAGTGTGCATGTTCTTTTTCAGTCCTGCTTCACATTCATACACATTCTTTACATACATTCACACCTGGGAGCTGCCCAGCTCCTCCACTGTTTATCTCACTGACTGAGCAGTTGCTTTAAACCTGCCTTGCTCAAGGGTCAGTAGCTGTGGATAGAAAGAAAGGAGAATGTTAGCAGAGACCGCCACTTTGAAGTTTCCAAGCTGTATTCTTGTAGTCTTGAGGTTGTTTACAGAGAGAGAGAGAGAGAGAGAGAGAGAGAGAGAGAGAGAGAGAGAGAGATGGAGAGAGTGTCTGTGTGTGTGTGTGTGTGTTCTTGTACTTCCTACATAGTGAGGACCGAGACACGTTTTTAACCAACAGAGTGAGGACAATTTTGTAAAGTGAGGACATTTCGGCCGGTCCTCACTTCTTTAAAGGCTTTTTTGAGAGTTCAGACGTTTTTGAGGAGTACAAGGATGTGTGTGTGTGTGTGTGTGTGTGTGTTGTGTGTGTGTGTGTGTGTGTGTGTGTGTGTACCTGCTGAATGACGTACCTGGCTGGAACATACACTCTGCTGTTGGTTTTGTTTATCTTTTATTTATTGTGATTAATTGGACTGTCACTCTCATTGTATATTTTGAGTCTGTACAAGCTTGGCTCTTATTTTCCATGTCTGCAAAGAACAAAGTAAAGTGACCCTGTGCATTGTTTGAGTTTAGGCAAGTTGAAGAGGTTCCACAAAACTTATTTACATCAGCAAATTAAGATGTCCAACAAAATATTTATCTATAAATGCAAGAAGTGTCTGTGTGTTTGTGTGGATGTGGATATCTCTCTGACCGTATGTGGCTGGTGCATGGTGCGAAGGTGTGCATCCTTGATTTTGAAGATTTTTTTCAAAATACCATTATTTACATAGGATGCGTTGCAGCATTGCACTGTTTCCGATCGGACGTCTTTTAGGGGAGCTCCGCCCCCTTTTAGTGGAGCTCCGCCCCATTGTGTGATAGGCCTACACCTGGTCAGTAACACAATTCACTCTGGATTTCCACCCTGACTCATCTCATCTGGAAGTCTATTTAGCCTACCTATCTTTAGGAGTTTTAAAGTGGCTACAAGGTTCCATTTTCCAATAATATTCAAATAGTTTCCAGTGAATATCAATGTTCAATGTGTATGTGCTGGATGGTGTGGTACCTTATGAAAAGTAAGTGTTTTATGGAGTTGCAGACATTGTAGTGGTCTGCATGTAATGTGCAAATTCTGTTGTTAGCGATTAGCATGCTAAGCGGAGATTTAGCTTTATTCACTTCTTATGTTGCATTACTTTGTAATTCAGGGATGACATTCATGTTGCTTCGCGTAATGCCCATAATCATTTGATATGAGATATTTGCATGCACTATAGTAAATCAACTAAAAAAAAAGCTGGGTTCATGTTAATGTACTTTTAGTGCAGCATACTGCGTAATGTGCCATCTCACCATTAGCATGCTAAGCTAAAATGTTAAGATCTTCTGCATCAGTTTGATCCATTGAAAACAGTAAAAACAAAACTTTATTAACTAACAGCTAAGCATAATACTGATGGAAAGAAAGCTTTTCTGTGTTATTTAAGGTTACACTAGCAAGACGCATTAGCATTAACTACAAAATACAATCTCGCACAATACGAATACATACTTCCTGCAGTAGTATATGAAAAAAAAGGGTGTGAAAAGCACTTACACCTTATTTTTCCATTAGTGTAATAATGCTTGATTGTCACTGAGCAGTAGCTTGCTAATGTCAGTGCAATTTCTAAGAATTGCTGAGGTTTGTGCGTATTTTGACACCCTTTGATAAAAACAAAAATGCCTTGAAAGAACCCCACATTTCTGAAAAATGACACACGAAACAGCTTTATCAGCTCTTTCTTTATTTAATTTGGTACCATTAAGGAGCATGATTACTTTTTGCCTAAGCAGCTTTAATAGTGAAGCCTAAACGCCTTTGGATTGTGAGGGTTTTGTAGCAGTGAAAAATGAATCTATTTAATTATGCACAACTAACAAAATGGTTATGAGAAGTACAGGGTACAATTAAGGGCCACACAAAATGCACATTCACACCTACACACTCAGATAATCTGGTGCATGTGTACAGTATCATATTGCAGTTTGAGAGCATCAGAAAATACATCAGCTGTGACTTATCTTACAGGCGGAGCACTTTTATTCAGTTCAGTTAACACAGTGATGGAGACACAAGATGTTCTTTACAACTGCAATGTATGTATTGGCACATTTGTGCCTTGAGTCTCTGTAATGCAGGTTTATCAGTTACACAGTCAAGTCATGTTAGATTGATGGATAGATGCCAATTGCACATTAGACAGTGTCTGATTTTAAATCTCTTCTTTAAACCCACCTCTTCTTTTTGGTTTTTGACACCAAGTAGAGTGTTGATTTTATGATTTTATGTGCATAGATGCATATTTTATTTTGTGTGGGCAGTGCATTTTATTTCTTTTATTTCATTCTATTTTAATTTATTTGATCTTATTGTATTTTATTGTTCGATTGTCTACTTCATCTTTTTTTATTGTGCTTTTATTGTGTTATCTATTTATTGTGTTTATCTTTTCGTGCAGCACTTTGGAAACCTTATGTTTGCTGAAATTGTGGTATATAAATAAAGTGAATTGGATTGGATTAAATCTACTTGTTCAATATAGCATTAGCTACATGGCTACCATAGGACACTAGACACAACCTTAACAGTTGTAATTTGAACTTCAAACACTGGTCTCAGTGCTATGATAACTAGTATAAATGATTGTACAAATGCAGGGTTCCATGCATTTGTTTTTATTTTAGTGGTGGTTGAATAGGGAAATAAATGAAAACATGTTATGAAGACACTAAGAGAACAATAAGGTACATTAACTTCACATAAATTTACTTTAAGACAAGATATAAATGTATTAATCCCAAAAGAAATTCTGGTTCCAGATTGCTCTAAAGTTACAAAAACAATTATAAAAACAATCACAATATAGGTAGGATAATATAGGATAAGAAAACCAATGGGTAACAATAACACAACATGGTCTCAAAGGAATCCGTGAAATAGCCACGGATTTGCTTAATTTAAAATCTGTGGAATAGCCACGGAATCACTCAAATTTCCATGAAACTGACACGGATTTCGCTACAATGCAAGTTAATGACAGTCATATCCCGTGGCTATTCCAACATACAAAGTGATTATGTACATTCACTGAGTGAATATTTAGAAAATAAAACATATATTTCTCGCTAGAAATGTGATCAAAATCCATTTTTATGCAGAAAAAATATTGATTTATTATTATTTATTATTTAACTGTCCGCCATGTTTTTTGTTCTGACCACCGGGAAAATTGAACGAAATTGAAATTGAAAGAAATTGAAAGAAATTGAACATGAAGGGTCCAAAAACTTAAAGACAAATTAATTCATAACATATTTCATGATGTCCCAGATTAAGGCAATAATTCTACTAAACATTCAGGACAGGTTCCAGGTGCTTGTTTTAAACAGTAATATGCCTGAGGTCACACCACCTGTTGTCCAGCACCTCAACTCCCCTTCATGTCTCCCTCCTGAGGTCTCTGTCTGTCTGCAGCGACTGACAGCTAGCGATGGCTGCGTTTGCATCTGGAATGTGTCTGTGCTGTAAAAAAAAGATTCAAAGTCACATTTTATGTTGAACTAAAGGACTAATAAAGACACAAAATGACAAAAAAAGGCACAAAAAGCCACAAAATTACCAAAAAAGACATAAAATGAGAAGACAGAATGACCAAAAAACACAGAAGACACAAAATGACAAAAAAGACACAAAACAACTAAGAAAGACACGTCATGTTTTTACATCTGGATGTGATGAAGAAGTCATGCTTTGGTGCTTTTGGAGACTCCAGAGTGTTAATGTGACAACAGACTGACGCGGCAAGCAGTGTTGCCAACTTAGCGACTTTGTCTCTATATTTTGCGACTATTCAGACCCTCGAGAGACTCTTTTTCAAAAAAGCGACTAGCGACAAATCTAGCAAGTTTTTCTGGTGTTATTGAAGACTTTAGGAGACTCGTTCCTACTCTTCTTAACGTGCAGCGCCGTCCCAAAGCACTCACAAGCGGCCCAGTCCTCCTGCAGCAGTCTCTCCCAGCTGCAGTCAGAGCAGGAGATGTTAACGTCCAGTTTGCACCAGTCTGCAAATGAATCGTGCATGTGCAAAATCGCCACTAGAGGGAAAAGTACCTAATGGAAACATGCCTATTATTCTATAGGCATTACATTGTTATGTCAACATTCACTCCATCATGATAAATTAAAGCAAAAATACTCGTCTGCTGCCACTTTAACTTGAAGAAAGGTTTCATAAACTGTTCAGCTGCACTCAACTTAACATCTTCAAACTGACACAAACATTTCCATCATGTCACGTTAGAAACTTAATTTAATGAGTTGACTCTCATTCAGCTCATCATTACAAGTCAAAAGACCAAAAGAAGATGAAAAAAAGTGTAATTAACATTTATGAGAAAATATGGATTCGACTTAATTCCTGCATGATCTTTTCCAGTGTTAGTGTGGACTTTAGTCTTACTTGTGTCCTTTCAAGGTTTGCGGCTGTCATTCTTCATTATTACCACTTCATTCTCAGCACAGTACATGTAAAGCATGTGCAAGTATGAGATATAACAAAATATTTACAGAGGCAAAATAATAATAAAATAGAGATGCAAACAACCGGCAAAAAATATGTTTACTGATCTTTTTTTCCCGAGCAAAAGCAATTATTCTGAGTTTTCTTTTATTCTACTGTTCTTGTCTCTATAATTAGAGATCACTGATCTCCCTATGCCACCTGCTGTGGAACATCACCAAACATAATTATTATTATTTCAGAGCATCCACCATGTTCAACAAAACCATATTATCTGCATGAAGAAAGGGATATAAAAGCCCTGCATGAAACCGTGATGATGTGCTCGTGTTGTTTTTAAGTTGCAGCTACATTGTTTTGTTGGATAAGTTTTTCACTTTGTCTTTTAGGACCTTTTGTTTTTCTCGGAAGGTCAAAAGACCTGCCTGACCTTCTGTTACTTGCACAGTCAGAAGCTATTACTGTCATTTTTACTGCACGTCTGTCTTAGCACTCAGAAGTCACGGGCTCTTTCTGTTTTGAAAAACCCATTACAAACAACTCAGAGAGACAGAGTGCTGCATTTGTGAACCTAATTGTCCTCTTAAGTCATTTCAGGTCTTCTGAAGATTTCCACATTCATTACTGCTGCCAACAGTGAACATGATGTGGATGGATTACAATGGCTGAAACTAACAACAGTTGCTGTATTACCCATTATGACATTGGCAATTTTTTTTTATCTGCTTGTGATATGTGTGATATTTCATTTACATTCAAGTCCTGCAGAATGAAGCTGGTTTCTGTCTTCTTGTGGTTCAACATCACTCATTTCATTGGTGAAGGCAGCACTTTGTCTCTCTGTCTAACTGTTGGTGATGATGTTTTTTTGGAAACACTAGTGCAGTGCCTGTAGGAAGTATGAATTCGTTAGCATGCTAATCGTGAGCTAGCTCATTACGCAGCATGCTGCACTAAAAGTACATTAACATGAACCCAATTAGCTGATATACTATATTGCATGTAAGCATCTCATATCAATTGATTATGAGCATTACGCTAAGCAACATGAATGTCATCCCTGAATTACATAGTAATGCAACATAAGAAGTGAATAAAGCTAAATCACTGCTTAGCATGCTAATCGCTAATAACAGAATTTGCACCACGACAACGTTTGCAACTCCATAAAACACTTACTTTTCATAAGGTACCACACCATCCAGCACATACACATTGAACATTGATATTCGCTGGAAACTATTAGAATGTTATTGGAAAATCAAACCTTGTAGCCACTTTAAAACTCCTAAAGATAGGTAGGCTAAATAGACTTACAGATGAGATGAGTCAGGGTGGAAATCCAGAGTGAATTGTGTTACTGACCAGGTGTAGGCCTATCACACAATGGGGCGGAGCTCCTCTAAAAGGGGGCGGAGCTCCCCTAAAAGGCGTCCAATCGGAAACAGTGCAATGCTGCAACACGTCCTACGTAAATAATGATATTTTGAAAAATGAATTCAAAAATCTTCAAAATTGAAGATGCACACCTTCATGCCATGTGCAAGACACATACGAAATCTTAGGTCAGTCTGACTAACGGTCAGAGAGATATGGACTAGGCACACACCCACACACACACACACACAGTCTTGTCTATAGCACATCGTTGGGACACCAGACTAGAACATTTAACGTGGGAACCACCCTTTCTGAAGGTTCTACAGCCCTCAAAAAAATCAGGTAACATACTGGAGCAGCCAGAAACACAGATATCACTTCAAATTGTCAATCATACAAAGTAGAGTCCCTCACCTGACCATTATAAACCTGAAAAGTCCCCACGAAGCGGTCCCTGATTTGTGGGGTAACTATATACACACACACAGAGATGCTTCTTGCTTTTATAGATAGATAGATGACATTGGAATTTATTTTTTTTGCTTGTGATATGTGTGATATTTAATTTACATTCAAATCCTGCAGAATGAAGCTCATTTTTGTCTTCTTCTGGTTCAACATGAATCATTACATTGGTGCAGGCAGCACTTTGTCTCTGTCAGTAACTGTTGTTGAAGAAGGTTTTTTGGAAACAGGGTTGCTTTTGACTTCCCAGAGGCGAGGCAAATCTGCATTAATCCAGACAGCCATGTTTAAACTCTTCATTGGGATTTATAACAGAGGGACCAGTGTTACCCTTTAGACAATCTGATGGCAGACTCTAATCCCTCGCCCAGTAAATGATGCTTCCCTTGAGGCTGCGTATTTATCAAACTGATCGTGGCACCAGATAAAGTTGTGGCCAAAACTCCCTCAACTTTTCTGATCCGTGCGTGACTCATAAGGTATGGCCTCCTCAGCTTCGGCTGATTGAGCCATTTATCATAATGACACGCCTACGGCCGACTAGGCAACATCACTGCTTGGTTCTGCCCATTGATCCTAAAGACTCACAATGATGGATTGCAATTATCAGTGAGTCAAATTGGTTGTGAAAATGAAGCTTCAGTTTATTAGCTGTTGATCATCAGAGTATGCATCCGCTGCTACTTAATATTTATGCCATCAATTGTCACTTTGCCTAAATTGGGATTGTAAATCATGCTAACCATAGTGCCCTTCATCACGCAGATGAATCAAGGGGAAAAACAGTTGGAGGTGCAGCCGAAGTTGAAGTTATTTTTGCTATTGTTGTTTCCACTGAAATGTATGATACATCAATTTTTATGGCCTCATATTACTCACAGCTGACACAACTTATGTCTGTAAAGGAGATGGAAAGTGTGACAATTCATCACCTTGACAACCTTCCTGGGGATCACATCACTCATGCGGCTCCATAACACATATTTTGTCACTATAAGTGAAGCAAGGCTCTTCAAAAATCCAGAAATATATCAAACGTGCTAAACAGTTTAAGCCGTTAACCTCAATGAAAGGCAAAGCTGCCTGCAGTATTTCTTATGTCGCCGTCGTTCTTGAGATGCACTGAGGCGAACCTGCACCTGTCATGGTTGGAAATGTCTAGATAATTATATTGAAAGAAAGTACGCACCTATATATTTTACCTCATAAACCCCATGAATTTAAAACCATAAATCCTAATCTATTAGTGGTTTATGCTGGCAGCCTGAACGGGTCCCTGAGATACAAATCAAAAGAGAGTTTCTTAAAAATGTTACTCAAAAACCAGTCGCCAAGTGTTATTAGACATAATCTAGTGGGGAATTGGGACACTGGGGTATTGTCTGGAAAGCTTTACAATGGAACAATCATTGACAGTGAGTCACTACTTACACACAGCCTCAGCATTGTAACTGTAGTAAACACCGGCTAACATTCATTGGAAGGGATACATTTGTGCGAACACCGTCTCCTGGCATCGGCGAACAATCCCCAGTGAACATTGGCTGAACGTTGGTGGCTAAATGAGAGCATCACAGTCTCTGAATTGAAGTAATAGATGAATAGGCGACGGATGGCACAGGCGAGAACAAGCATCCAAGTGTCAGGAGGCTGCAGGACTCTAATGCCACAATCCAATCGGTTTAAAATGTATTGGTACTACAGTATGGCAGTGTTCCTGTTGCATACAAATGTGCTCGGTTTCATCTCGGGCTGTTTTCATTCAGAACAAACCTTCATTGACTCATTCATCCATTATTTACTGAAACAAAATGGGTCATAGCACAGGGAAATCAGTGTGCCAATGGCTCGTTTGTGCTGCAGCAGCCTCCATGGGTTTGCTGAATGGTAGTAGCCCTTTTGTTAATTGGACTTTAAAGATGGTCATTTTTTATACTTTTAAATATTGTATTAATACTGCATTATAGTGCGGCAGGGGAGTCGTCAAATTATTCTAATGGTTTTGTGGATAATGCATGCATAATCATTGTGATTATACCATCAGGTCAGTGAGGGACTCATTATAATTTTTTTTTTTTAGTTTCATGCTATAAAGGTTGTTTTTTTCAATCAAAATGAGCCGAGCAGCTGATCAAAACATGCTTGAAGTCTCTCCCTGACATTGATTCTGTTGTGTACTCAATGCTTGTAAAAGACATTCATTACTGTAATGAACTCCCTGAAAATGTTTGAAAAAAGCAACACTACAGATTTTGCTGTGTAGCCAATGGCCAGTGTTAATTATTTAATGATTTTAGAGTTGTTTTAACATTGTAGTGATCAAAAAGCTCTGCCAGCGTTGTTACAGGTTAACACCTGAGTTAGATTCACTTCAGCTGGAGTTGATTTTTTTAGATTTTGTGACTTGTATGTACAGAATGCACTTTTAATGTATTGTAAAACAAAACAATGAATGTTAATTATCACATTAGTGAAAGGAAAAAACATGATTTTAGGGTTAAAAAAACACTTTAATGTGTCAAAGTAACACAATGTTTGTTAAAAATTAACACTCAAAGTGAAAAGGAATAACATGATCTGCACTGCAAAAAAGCCAACTTGTATTTTTTGGCCTAAAACAGTGATTTAAGTTGGTAAAACTTGGAAATATAAATGATTGACATTTAGGGCAATAATGTAAGTTAGCACAACAAAGGAAGCCAGTTGTCTGCTCAAAAACAAGTTGGTGAGTTGTTGTTACTTATATCTTTAAGTTGGGGTTCACAACAAGGGACAATAGTTCTGATAACTCTTATTTCTTTGTTGTGAAATGCGGGAAAGCGGTGAAATTCATTAGCTAGAAACTGAAGCATTAGCTAGAAATTCATAACTGATGCTAGCGGCTAACTGATGCTAGCGGCGCTGCTTGTTACAGCTACATGAGTAGCCATTAGCGTATCAATGCGAACTCAAAATTGACATTTCATAGCGGCGTTACAATCGTGCCAATTCGGCACATTGCAGAAGTTAGCAGAAGTAAGGATTAAAAGTTATTACAATGTAAAATTATAAGTTAGTACAATTTACAGTTGAGTTGATAAAAATCTGAATTCAGAGTTGAGCAAACTCAAAAACAAAACTTAAAATATTAAGTTTAATTGTCCAACTTAAAATTTTATCTAAATTTGTTGCCTTGAAATTTTGAGTTCACCCAACTTTTCTTTTTTTGCAGTGTGGAGTTAAAAGTACACTTATATGGTGTCATAATCTTTAAATTTCACACTATTAAAGAGTTAAAATGTTAGCATTTTTCAAGGTGTAATTTTAACCCAGAATCCGTGAGAACTATATAAACTCAGAAAAAGTGTTAAATTTAACACTGTGTGAGTTGAATTAACACTCCCGATTTTGCTGTGTAGTTCCAGTAGTTTGGTCTGATGGAGTACTTGTGTCCACTGATCCAGTCTGTTGGGCAGCGGTGTAAAGAGCCACGGGGACGTCAGTAAGTCAGTGTGTTAAAATAGAGTTACAGCTGATGAAGCCTCTGTAGTCGATATATATTCACGTGAAGGATGGCGTCAAATGACTGGTCGTTTATAGTGACGGATCCCTGCAGAATTATCACCATCTCTGCAGCTCTAAAGAGCTCATTAGCCTCTTTCAGCTCATTGTTTTCCCCTTTACAGTCCACAACACTTTACTGTTTTGGTTCTCATCAGGGGTGTTTCCAGCAGCAGCAGCAGCAGCAGCAGCAGCAGGCAGCTGTTTCCAGTAAAAAAAAGAGAGAGAAATAAGCTTTTCCAACCCAGCACCTCACTGCAGCTTACAGTGGTAGACTGGAGATGTCCCAGTGAAGGCTCATGAACCGTTGTCTTTCTTTTCTGACCCCTGTAGATTGCTCTCTTGGTTTAAAGAAAAAAGGCAAAACAGAGAGCACTACACATCTATGGGGATAAGAACATGAAGTAAATGGTTCATGAAGGTTCAGTGGCACATCACTAATAGAAACCAAACCAGAGCTAGAAGGAGACCGTCTTTTTTATCTCAAGTCTTTAAACATGTTATACATTATGGTTCATCAGACTGTATACAAAATTGGCCCAAATCTGATTTAATTTTTGCTTATGTGACTCAGATTTGTTTTTCTTTTTGTCTACATAGAATTCTGATCTATGCCATTTTCATATGTGGTCCTATATCAGATACAGGTCTGATTTGTTGCACTGCAACTTCAGTCTTCACATTCATAGGAATTCATACAACTTTTATGATGGTATGCATTTTGTGGTTAGATAGAGGAAGAGGACAAGTGGAGAAGTGTTTGTTTAATGTGTCAGGTGTAGTCAAACTGGTCAGACTGGCCACAGCTTATATGGTCCGACTGGATGGTCAGTGCATTGTAACCATATAAATATCTTACTCAAATGTACAATGTAGGCACAAAGTCTGTTCCTCAAAATACACACATACCAAAGTATCAAGTGTGCTGAGTTTACCAATGCATGCTGTGGAGAATTACTAAGAAATGCATACATGCATACAACAATGCATACAACATTTTATATCACTCTAGTAAGTGGACAAAAATGTCCTGTTTTGACGGCCCAGTCTGGTGTTTATACAAACCAGCTGAACCAGCATTTGTCATTATGAGAGGCAATAAAAGAAAACTTAGTAATCTCTGTTTGTTTACAACAAGCACCAGACACTCTGTGCACAGTTAGCAATGCCGGTTTGTTCATGATTGGCGGCGGAAACCATGTGTACAGTTAGCATGCTGGTTTGTTTTTTGTGTTTTTTCTTTCATAAATCTGTTTATTAAAACACATCACATCATGTCACATGCCCTTTACAAATAGATGCATACTTTTTTCCCCTCAAATAAACATACAAACAAACAAAGAAACAAGTAGAAAACATAGAAAACATCCCAACATACATACATGGTCTTCCCTTTTCAAACAGAATATGTTATCAACCACCTTACATTTGTACATTCATATTGATGTAAGAGCACAGCTGGACAAAAAAAAAAACAGAAAGTGGGGTTTACTCCTACACCATAGGAGTTGTAGCTACATTATCGATATATGAGATAAGAGGCTGCCTTCTAAGCATGCTGGTTTGTTTACGATCGGCGGCGGACACCATGTGTACAGTTAGCATGCTGGTTTGTTTACAATCGGCGGCGGACACCATGTGTACAGTTAGCATTCGGATTTGTTTATGATCGGTTGCGGACACCACATGTACAGTTAGCATGCTGGTTTGTTTACGATCGGCGGCAGACACCACATGTACAGTCATCTCTCTTTTTCACTTGTGCACTGTTATGGGACAATGTTGCCTACAGGCAACAAACCTAAAAAAATTCTGAAATGTTTATTTCTTCAGATTATGTGTATTTAGGCTATTTTAAGACAGAAAAAACATTCCAAATACGATCGGCGGCGGACACCACATGTACAGTGAGCATGCTGGTTTGTTTACAATTGGTGGCGGACACCACATGTACAGTTAGCATGTTGGTTTGTTTACGAGGAAAGACGTTACAGAGCCATAAATGTCCCAGCATGAAACTGCACTATGAAAGAGGTTATAGACTGTACCTGGGTGGGTTGGTGAGGTATATTTACGGCCATATAGTATCTGGCAACACAATTTTAGCATATTTTGTTAGTATTTTTTTTTATCTCTCCAGGAAAATGAAAACATCCATGATTGATTACATTACATGCACAAGCAAAACTAGTCATATCCTAACCAGCCAGTGTTTTACAGCATAGTGAAACAAGGGACTGAAAGGGGCAAACAAGGCCACAGAAGAACTTGCTGGCCTCACTGCACTGCTCATGTTTACTTCTGTGCATCAGTGTCCTGCTTATGATGTTTTGTTGTTCTTCTTTTGCACTCATGCAGGTTGGTCAGGACCTTAGAATCTGATTTAGTCCTCATTTATTTAAAAAAAAATAAAAGATACACTAAAATAAAGGTTTTTGGGAGAGCAGTGTTTAGGTTTATGCAGCCAGGTGGGCTAAGATTAGCGGTCAGAGCTACATGGAGGAGCAGTAATGAGGTACATAGGTTGTATCTGGTATGTTTAAGCTGACAAACTAGCTGCTCATTTCTGCTGCTGCTACAGCTGCTGCTGCTGCTGCTGCTGCTGCCTATGCATGTCACGCCCCACCTCCACCCCAGAATCCACCTGCAAGCTCTGTTTCGTCGTGGTTCCCCATGGGGAAGATGCATTGATCTCTCCCTGCTCTGGTTTTAAAATATGCTTCACGGGGAGAGATACAAAACACAGCCTCGACACCAAATTTAAATATATTTACATTCAGTCTTATTAATGTATCTGGTTTGATACATAAATTAATAGACTAAAGGGAGGTTTCACATCACTGAGAGTGTGTGCCATCCTGGAGCCATCTTATCGAAAAGCTTGTTCAGTATGCTGAATAAATGAGCATCATCAATTAATAAAATGTAGACTTTGAGATTGGAGTAGCAGGTTTATTCAGGACTTATAAATGCTGTACATCAACACTTAAACATATATAGGCCAAGTGCTCTTATATTTCATTGTCTATGCAACGTTTTATTAATTCTGTCCTTCAGGCATTTGAATGGTTTCTATGGCGTGTATGTACTTCTGTGCACTCAGCTCTATCTTGGTTGCATCCAATTATATTTGAATGTAATTCAAATGTGCAGAGCAGAAGAAGAAAGCTGTTCTGTTTGGATGGCGGTGTCAGGCTGCGAGTCTGGCCACCACTTTGATCCAGATTACAATATCTCATCAATTTTTAGATGGATCACCATGAAAGTTTGTGCAGACATTCTTGTTCCCCAGATGATGAATCTCTCTGACTTGTTGACTTTCCCTCTAATGCCGCTGTGAGGATGACCTTTTTGGTTCAAAATTAAATATTTCAACATGCACTGGATGGATTGCCTTTACACAATCATTAATTTATCCCCCTCTGGATACATTTTAATCACTATAATGATCCCTTCTCTGGTCCTCTGGTGCTAAAATTGAGGTTAAACTTTCAATTTGCCCAAAACGGAATAAGAATTAGAATTGGCTTTACTGGCCAAGTATGTGTGCAACATACAAGGAATTTGAGTTCAGTTTTACAATGCTCAATGAGGTACTTGAATAGAAAAAGACAAGTAGTTAAACACAGAATAAATTTAACAATAAGTGCACAAATAAACAAAAGGGACAGATCAGTGCGTTTACATGACACTTGAAAAAAAATAAATTATTGCCCTAATCTGACTTTAACTGGATGACTGAAGTGCATGTAAACGTGTTAGTTCGACTAATGTCGGAGTTCTCCAACTCCAATTGTGTGATTGGAATTGGATTTTGGCCGGCATGTATGACAAGATAAAGCATGTGCGCATGCTCCACCCCCACGCTGGTGTATGAACCCGGAACAAAAACATTCAAGAAGCCGGTCGCAGTAGCGGGTCACATTAATTGGTCGCATTAGCCGGTTGCAGCCAGTCACATTAGCCGGTTGCAGCCGGTCACAGTAGCCAGTCGCAGCCGGTCACATTAGCCGGTTGCAGCTGGTCACATTAGCCGGTCGCAGCCGGTCACATTAGCTGGTCGCAGCCGGTCAGAATAGCCGGTCACATTAGCCGGTCGCAGCCGGTCACATTAGCTGGTCGCAGCCGGTCACAGTAGCCGGTCGCAGCTGGTCACATTACCCGGTTGCAGTCGGTCACAGCCGGTCGCAATAGCCGGTCACATTAGCCGGTCGCAGCCGGTTCGCAGCAGCTGGTCGCAGCCGGTCACATTAGCCAGTCACATTAGCCGGTCGCAGCCAGTCACATTAGCCGGTCGCAGCCAGTCACAGTAGCCAGTCGCAGCCGGTCACATTAGCCAGTTGCAGCTGGTCACAGTAGCTGGTCACATTAGCCGGTTGCAGCCGGTCACATTAGCTGGTCGCAGCCGGGCACAGTAGCCGGTCGCAGTAGCTGTTCACATTAGCCGGTCACATTAGAGTCACACAAGCCTGTCAGAAACATGACATGACAAGTATCATGAGCATTAATGTTACTTCACAGTGTCATTAATGTTCATGACACATCCCATGTCATGTTTATGGCAGGCTCATGTTACTCACAAAATAAAGTGTTACCATATTTGTATGTATTTATCCAAACAAATATCTTTAGTTGTACCAGGCATTAAATTAACAAGAAATGGAAGAAAACAATGGTCTAATATTTTTCTCCATGACTGTATATCCAATCATAAATAAATGCATCTGTATGTGGTCATACTGGCTTATAAAGAACTACATCTCTCAGTTGTGAAACAAAGAGTCAGCCCCCTGACATTCACATGCCTCACAGTAATCAGCAGGTCCAAAGACGAGTACTGTATCTAGGCCAGTGAGTGTTGGACCTGCCTACCAACACGGTGCTTCACCCTCATATGCTGCATTTTACAAAAGGAATTCTGTGCACCCTTCAAAAAAGAATTCACTTTTGTGAAGTGCCAGGAGTGTGTTTCAGCACGGAGTCACGACGAGGTCATGGCACTGTTTCACTGTTTACACAAGTCCTGGAAGCGAGTCTCCAGGCAGCAGCAAGGACACAAGAACTGTCACTACCCAGTTCATGAATGGTGGTTTCAACATATTACTTATAAGATTTTTAATGAATCAGTTAATATTTTATAATCCTATTTCATTTGTTGACTGCAGAGATTGCACTTGGTCATAAAACAGAGCTCTGTACCAATGCTGTGTGTTTGAAAATGGCTCTGACCTTCGTAAGTGCTTCCCTCGGGGAACATGACCCTACTTTGTGATCAGTAATGACTCAGGGGACATTAAGCTTGAATCGTGGACTTTTTCTAAATGTTTGCTTTGCTTTTTTGCTTTTTTATAGTAGCAAATAATCACATTTATCTAAAGCTGTGCACTGCTGCTTGCCTACACTCAAAAAAAATAATAATACTGCATTTTACTTAATTCAGTGCAACATGTTTACACTTAAAAATATTAAGTTGATTTGAAAGCTCTCAAATTGGTTAAACAAAACCTGATTTATTTAAAATTTAAGTCATATTTTCATGTACGTCTGAATGAATCGACTTATTGGCTCAATTACCACATGAATTGAGTAAATGTAACTGAAATATGTTCACCATATTATATAGAAAAACCTGAGTAGAAATCACTAAACAAACTGAGTAAATATAATTGAAAACATTTGTAGGATATAACTGCAAATTTGCTTATGATTTACTTAAAAAAATGTGTTGTACTGACTGATTTTACACTTATTGTACACGTATAATTACAAATATTTAAACCATATAATCTGAGTCAAATATTAATTCATTAAGTAAACTTAATTTATATGTGGATATTTTACACAAAGATTCCTGTTGGAGTTCTACTAATGAATGTTGATGTAGTCAACTCAAATACTCATCATGATGATATTCAACATTTTTATTTAGTATGCATACCTTTACATTCCTGTCACATTTACAGGCTCCTTGGATCATTTCTTAGAGTGTAGGGCTTAATGCATTGACCATAAACCTAAGTGTCCCGGTTCATGTCCAAACGGAGACAAAATAGTGTTTTTCATGGACTTTCATGGGTTTGTCCGCTTTATCCATCTTGTTCTAACATGCATTTTTACTCACAGCAGGGGACGAACCACCGAGCCACTCTGTGGTTCTGCTTGGTAGCAGCCTCCCCTTAGCTGTCCTCAGCAGCTAGATGTGCATCTGTGCTGAACACTAAAGAGAAACACTTGCTTTAACCCTCTATGGTACGGTGTTGCCCCATTTTTGGCCTGTCAAATTTCTACAATGCATCTTTTTAAGTGATGCAACACTTTAAAAAAGAGGAAAGTTATTTTTGTCACATGACCTCCAGGAGGACATATCGAAACCCTCTTTTGCAGACTTTTCCAAAGGAAACATACTGCAAAAAAGGTGTGTCTAAAACCAGATAAAAACACTAAATCTGAGGGAAATGATCTTGCTGCATGGACAGATAATTTCACTTGACAAGATTTCTTAAATTAAGATTATTCAATCTAGAAATAAGCATGTTGAACGCTTAAAATAAGAAATTAACTCGTAAAACAAGATAAATTAAAGCTGCAAGCAGAGTGCACTGCAAATTATTTGGTTCTTACCAAGATAAAAAAAAACTTTAGATTTAGAAGAGTTAGATAATTTATCTTGTTTCAAGAGTGAATTTCTTTTTTTTCCCTGTCATTTTGTGTCTATTTTTTAGTAATTTTGTGTCTTTTTTGGGGTCATTTTGATACTTCCTCCAGTGGACCCCAGCTAATTTGAGACCCCTGATGTAGTGACATGCAGATTCAAGTTTTTATTTTAAGTTTACTCCTCTCCTGCCTGTTTTACCCTGAAGAAGACTGTATGTGTCCAGTGTTCAGCCATCAGAGCCCTTCAATGACCTTGTTATTGTGCACTGTGAGAAACGAGCAGGATTCACATTCAGCTTAGGGCTCGTCTGTTAGTAAAAGATCTGAGCTGTCCTGGTGATGTAAAGGGGGGACGTGTGTGTGTGTGTGTGTGTGTGTGTACGGGGGTGTTGGGGGTGGTTCTTGCTGAAATTGTTGTTTCATCAATAAATAATGGCAGACAGAACTCTGATGGCCACGCAGCGCCTCTGATCTATGATCAAACAGAAAGCACTGTCCTGCTCTCAGACTACAAATACAGCCACACGCCATGCATCAAACACACACACACACACACACACACACATACACACATAGATGCACGCACGCATCAACACACACAAATAAGTCAAACATGTTGTGCAATCTTAAAACTTGACAGGATCCTTTAACCCTGTGGAGTCTCCAAAAGCTCCAAATAATCCAGACTTGTTGCCTCCATCAGACTAGAAAACAAAGCAGCGTGGAGCCCTACTGTAAATTTACCTCTAAAGTTCTGGCTGTAAACTCCATGAGGCCAGTTTCAGTTTGATGATGATATACCAAGTAAAACTGGAGACAAGCTCAAATATATTTAGTATAAAATGATAGAACTGGATGGAACCCTCTTATATGTTAGATTTGACACCTTTGTTCACATTTGCAACATTTAAAATTCTTTATTGAGCATGATAATGTTTCGAAAGTGAAAAAAAGATTCAAAATCACATTTTATGTTGGACTAAATGACTAAAAAAGGCACAGAATGATTAAAAAAAGACACAAAATGACCAAAAGAAGACCAAAATGACCAAAAAAGACACAAAATGACCAGAAAAGGCATAAAATGACCCAAAAAAAGATACAAAATGACTAAAAAAGACACAAAATGACTAAAAAAAGACACAAAATAACCAAAAACGACACAAAATGACTAAAAAAAGACGCAAAATGACCAAAAGAGACACAAAATGACCAAAAAAAGACACAAAATGACAAAAAAAAAGATGCAAAATGACCAAAAGAGACACAAAATGACCAAAAAAAGACACAAAATGACACACCAGCATAAAAACCTGAGTTGGGTGACAGGATCACACACAATCACAAGATCACATTTATGTTGGTTTTTCTGTGGTGTATACAGGCAGGATGAAAAGGATTCAAAAATGGACAAAATAGCCCAAAACTCCATAGAGTTAAAATCTCAAGTTGGGTCATTTCCTCATCATGAGTCTCAGCTTTAGCTTTCCCGGTTGCTTTGCAGCTTTCTTCACATCTGCTGCTCAAGCTTTCCACTGATTCAAGGTGCTCACAAAGCCTCTTGTTTCCAGTGGGTAGATTTAGACTCCTGCACTCAGAAGCCAAACGAGTGCTTGAACCTTTTTCTATTCTGGAGCGATATCCTGGCTTTTCTCTGCTCACTCTGCTCAGTCAGGAGAACTGCTCTGACTCTGCTTACTTCACTCTGGACCTGAATGTTTTCACCCTCCTTTCTGATGTTCGGAGTGTTGCTGCTCATCTGTCGGCTGCCTCTTTTCATCTTCCTCTTTAACCCATCAGGGAATAGATTCAGGCAGGTGGCCCTCCAGGTTTTTACCTCCAGACTTTTTGGTTTCCAGAATTGTTGCCAGTTCTTTTGGTACGAGCCTGTGTAACCATCTGTATTAGTCCCGAGGCTGTTCCTGGAATATCTGGCACCCCGCGAAAGAAGTTGAAGCCAGCGCCAAAGGAAAATCACCAGCGGCAAAATAGAAAAAAAAACAAACAAATAAAATAATATCTGAATGTGTTTAGTAATGTGTTGAACAAATGGAAAACAAACTTCAATATGACATCTTTGACTTCCAGCAGACAGCTCCTCTCTCATCCACAGCAGCTTATTTTACACATGAGCTGTTTGGAACGTGTATGGATAATGTGTTGGTCGTGTGACATAACAAAACGACCGTCAAACTCTGTGTCGGGAGGTTGCCAGGAGGTTGCCGTGTTGATGGATGAGTCAAACAGACACCAGACTTTCATCAAGGAGAATGCTTAACCTAACAGAACATCCTTTCTTTAACACAAACTACGATCTTTTCCTAAACCTAAACAAGCACATTTTGTTTGAATTCACAATGGTAACCATGTGTGTAAAACAACACATGCTTACCCTAAAGACGAAGATTTGAACCATCTTTGGGGGGGCTTGGACATTTTTATACCATAAGGGGTGTTTCCACTACAGCCCAATACCCGGAATGAGGCGGGTCTCACTCGCGGAAACGACCCTAATTTGAATATGAGCCGTCCGGAGTAGTCTCTTGACGAGACTTTTTTTGGCCCTGTTGAAGAGCGGGGCCATTTTTCTCCCCTGAAAAAAGCCTGGTTACAGATTGGATAGAATGCTAAGCAGGATGTGACATAATACTCGACATACTCGACACCACAACAACACTCGTCATTTGTAAAAGCGGGCGCAGCAATGTTCCCAAGCGACTTTTCGGACCCAGGAGGTGTTCTCTTAGTGATATCTGTTTATCTGCAACAAGCACCGGAAACTCTGTGCACAGTTAGCGATGCCGGTTAATTCACCATCACTGTGTTCATGATTGGAGGAGACGCTGCGCATAATTAGCCATGCTGCATTGTTTATAATCAGCTAATAACCTAACCCAATCCTAACCCCAACCCTAATCCCCAACCCCAACCCTAATCCCTAACCTAACCCAACCCTAACTCTAATCCCTAACCTAACCCTAACCCAACCAACCCTAACCCCAACCCTAACTCTAAACCCTAAACCAGGTACCACTCTAGCGTCCCTCCTCTCCTTCATACAACAACTTTTCTTCTCTCCTGTTAACTGCATTGGGCTGACTTCTTACACTTTGCTCAAAGCTTCCTGCTGATTGAACTGACTTCCTCCACCTACCTTTTTGCCTATTCACTGAATATCAACAAGCTGGGCACCTGTTCAATAGTTCTTTTTAAAGTCTTATTTGGTGCCTCATGGTGACATTTTTTTTAAACATAGAAGCTTTTTATGAGAGGATTTGGCAGTTTTGGAACAAATACAGCTCATTTCACAAAGCTTAGCTTATTTGAATGATATCAAGCCAAGGCAGCGGCCCTCAGTTTTTCATCTAGTTTGTGAGACACCAACAGTGTAGAACTAAACTCCAGCTGACATCTGCTCCCCTTTGCTTAACTTCTTTGGTGATTCTCATTTCTCTTTAATGTGGAAACATCCTGAAGCAAAGATTTGTTCTTTTACATTTCTGTTTAGCTCAGAAAAGGTTGATGTTCTTGACCTTTTGGATTCTCACACTCTGCTGCTGTGCGCATGAAGCTTATTCATGCACCGCTCCTGTTTGCTCTACTGTATCATCACAGTATGTCAGATTCATATTTTTATTTATATTTAACGGAAAAAATGCAAATGTACAAGCAAAGCTTTCCACTAAAGAGATTGAGATACATTTTTACCCTGACCTTTAAACCATCACTTGTAAAATAAGTCATCAGCTCATACATAATTGTCTTTTCAAATGTGATGGTGTTAGGGCTGCAACTAACGATTATTTTCATTATCGATTAATCTGTCGATTATTTAAACGATTAATCGATTAATTGTTTGGTCATTAAAATGTTGAAAAATATCAATCAGTGTTTCCCAAACCACAAGATGACGTCCTCAAATCTCTTGTTTTGTCCACAAACCAAAGAGATGTTTAGTTTATTGTCATAAAGGAACAAAATAATAATAATAATAATAAATTACTTCAAAAGGACACAAAATGACAGAAAAAAGACACAAAATTACTTAAAAAAGACAGTATGACCAAAAAAGACACAAAATTATTAAAAAAAGACACAAAATTACTTAAAAAAACTAAATTACTTAAAAAAGAAACAAAATGACAAAAAAAGACTTATCAAAAAAGACACACAATTATTTAAAAAAAGACACAAAATTATTAAAAAAGACACAAAATTACAAAAAAGACACACAATTATTAAAAAAGACATAAAATTACTAAAAAAAAGACAAAATTACTAAAAAAGACACAAAATTACAAAAAAGACACAAAATTACCAAAAAAAGACACAAAATTACGAAAAAAAAAACACAAAATTACAAAAAAAAGTCACAAAATTACAAAAAAAAGACACAAAATTACCAAAAATGACACAAAATTATTTAAAAAAGAGACAAAATTATTAAAAAAAGGCACAAAATTACCCAAAAAAAGAGACACAAAATTACCACAATAATTAAAGGGACCTTCCACACACAATAAGGTAAAGTGCCATTCATATAAAACTCACATTAAACTTTCATATCAAGGCGGGGGCCGTGAGTTTGAGACTCCTGCACTACATAAACCTAATTGTTATGCATTGCTTCTCCTCACATTCCCCATCATACTGTACTCCCTCTGTGAAAATACTAACACACATGACACAAAGGACCTTCTGTTCTCATTTTAGCCCCATCAGCTGGCTCTGTTTTCTCTTTCAGCTGTCACATCTCATTTGCTGTTATCTTGCCTTTAGCAACGCAGGCACCGGCCCCTCAACACTGTGTCACTGCTATTGGTGCTGCTTGGACTTCCTCTGGGCAGTGATGAGGTCATATTTGTTAAAGAGGAACATCTTTCACTGGGCAAAGTCACAAAGGATGACCCGCTGGACCAGAAGGCTCTGGGACAAACAGAGACTGCTGGTCTTGGAGCACGTAGTACTACGCTCAGGCTCAGTTAGAGCAATTTTAGTTCTCAGCCAGATCGGCTGTCATGTTAGCTCACAGTGGGGCAACATTTAAGGATATGGAAGTTTACACATGTATTCATTAAGCCTGTTTTTAAGACAGATGTAGCTTTCATGTGTACTGCCCTTTTTGGTCGGAATTAAGTTATGACTAAAAATGAACTCCTTGATGTCTGTTTTATCACATGACAACATTTAAGATTGAAATTTTACTTTATTTCAGAGAAATAATGACATAAAAACCAAAGCAGACCGCAGTAATTGCACTTATAACAGTCTGCTTTGGATATATATATATACAAATTTAAAAATGAAACCAAAGCAGACCGCAGTAATTGCACTTATAACAGTCTGCTTTGGAAAAATTAAAAATGAAACCAAAGCAGACCGCAGTAAGTGGTCTGCTGATTTGACTGTGATACAGTCAAAGCCTTGTATTTCTTCATTGTGCTGAATAGCGAAGACAAGAATAACAGAATTAATTTAATATTAAATTAAATTATCATCTAGATCCGGGATGGGCAACTTAAGTGCTGCAGGGGGCCACAATGTTTCATGTTCACTACCACGGGGCCACATATAGGAGCATGCACTTAACCAGATGATGAAACTGCAGTTTTAAATATGTTTACAGTGCAGTAAGTTAACATATTTCATGCTCAAATGCATGTTTATTAGTATAAATAGGAATACAAAAGGTTTGAAGCAAATAAAAAATAACCACTTACTGTGATTTCTTTTTTTTTTCAGTGTTTGAGATTGAGTTTATTTATTTAAAATGGGACAATGCATATTAATGAACATATACATGTAAATATGCAAGATTATAGCCAACAGCTAATTTCCATCTTTAGTCCCTTTGGCAGGTTGATATCAATACCATAACCATAACAATAAAATCAATAAAACAGTACAAGAACTGCAGACCAACATTCATTGCAAGAAGTAATTTTGTGCATTTTTACACTGCACTTTTAAGATTTCATGCTCAAATACATGTAGTTGTACTGAGGGCCACTTCAAGTGAGGGTGAGGGCCGTTTTTTTTTACAGCAATGCAGTAACTATGTTTTTGGGGTCAAAGGTCAAATAAATCGTCATGATTTTGAGCATAAAAATAACATCGTCAATACATGTAGAAATAAGTGTCATATCACTTATCTACCTATAATCCATTTGGCTGTCCAAGTAAAAAACATTTAAAAACTTTAAAGCATTTTTACTCAGTTTGAACCTTTGCATAGTTACTGCAGTTAGACTTTGTTTATATAGTTGGGCTTTGTTCATAGTGGTTTGTGTATTCATGGCATACAGGCACCAAGGACATTTCCCAGTAAAACCAGACCAAATCCAGCCCCAGTTAGTACCTCTCATGTATTAACAATAAAGCCAAAACCACAGAGCGAAGCATCCCTTTTCTCAGAGATGAGTCCCTGGTTATCTGTGGAAGAAACACAGAAGGTCATGTAACAACAGTTAGCATGTTTGAAGGTAACTCCAGAGTCCTCTGAGACTCTTAAAAAGATTAAAACAAAACAAAACAGTGAATTAAAAATTAAAATGAATGAATAACTTGTTACCCATGTTGCACACTGCACCACATTGTAGCTAGAAGTGACATTGTGTTCTTGCTTGAAGTTAAATATAAGCACATTGTTCATCTCAAAATAACAATAATGGAAAGTAACAAATATTATACAATGCAGATTCCCCAAAAGTTTGAATACTGTGGAAAAATATATGAAAATACAAGTGATTTCCAAATACTTTGCCACCTACATTTATTCGTCGCTAACTGTGCACAACATCAGCAGCTAATCATAAACAAACCAGCATGGCTAATTATGCATTTGAGTGTCCGGTGCTTGTTGTGCTTGTACGGCTTTAAAGTGTTTTAAAGATTTTTACTTGGCCAGCTAAACGGGTTTTAGGTATAGTTGGGCGGCATAGCTCAATATATCATAACAATCGTAATTTTTTTGATGAAAGCACCGAATTTGGCAGATGTGTTGATAATTATATTGGGAACAAAAGTGGATATTGGGCTATCACAAATTCAGACCCTGGTTGCCGAGGCAGCTGTTTTTTAAAAGTTGGTTAAACATTCCTTTCCCAATGGCCCCACGTGCAATAATGGACAAATTCTAGACCAGGGCTGGGCAACTAGAGGCCCGGGGGCCGCATACGGCCAGCACTCTCACTTGAAGTGGCCCTCAGTACATCTACATACATTTGAGCATGAAATCTTAAAAGTGCTGGTGCTTGTTGTAAACAAACAGACATCGCTAAGTGAACACCTCCTGCAGCAGCAGCACATACACACTGTACTGCTACAGAGCTAACTGTTAGCCTGTTAGCACATACACACTGTACTGCTACAGAGCTAACTGTTAGCCTGTTAGCACATACACACTGTACTGCTACAGAGCTAACTGTTAGCCTGTTAGCACATACACACTGTACTGCTACAGAGCTAACTGTTAGCCTGTTAGCACATACACACTGTACTGCTACAGAGCTAACTGTTAGCCTGTTAGCACATACACACTGTACTGCTACAGAGCTAACTGTTAGCCTGTTAGCACATACACACTGTACTGCTACAGAGCTAACTGTTAGCCTGTTAGCACATACACACTGTACTGCTACCGAGCTAACTGTTAGCCTGTTAGCACATACACACTGTACTGCTACAGAGCTAACTGTTAGCCTGTTAGCACATACACACTGTACTGCTACAGAGCTAACTGTTAGCCTGTTAGCACATACACACTGTACTGCTACAGAGCTAACTGTTAGCCTGTTAGCACATACACACTGTACTGCTACCGAGCTAACTGTTAGCCTGTTAGCACATACACACTGTACTGCTACAGAGCTAACTGTTAGCCTGTTAGCAATTTGCAGACTGGACGCTAAGGGGTAAACATCCCCTCTGGCTCGGCAGCTGGGAGAGACTGCTGCAGGAGGACTGTGCCGCTTCGAGTCTCCAAAAGTCTCCAATAACACCAGAAAAAGTTGCTGGATTTGTCTCCAGTCGCTTTCTTGAAAAATAGTAACTAAGGGGGTCTGAAAGGTCACTAAATGTAGCAACAAAGTCGCTAAGTTGGGAGAAAGAAGGCCCTGCTCTTCTACAGGGATGAAAAAAGTCCCGACAAAAGTCCCCTCCGGACGGCTCGTATTCAAATTAGGGGCGTTTCGGCAAGTGAGACCCGCCTCATTTCAGGTATTGGGCGGTAGTGGAAACATATATCCACTCTATATATATATATATATATATATATATGTATATACACTTATTCTGAATTTGAAGCATTTATGTTTTTAGTTATGCTTTACACGTCATCCAAACTTTTTTTGGAATTGGGGTTAGGGTTTGTGGGGAACTATGGTAACTGACAATAAAAATCACACAAAATTACTAAAAAAGACACAAAAAGACACAAAAAATGACTCAAAATGACTCAAATTGATCACACACAATCACAAGATCATATTTATGTTGGTTTTTCTTTGTTTCCTTTTGGTTCAAAATGTTAATCCAGTAAGTTATTTATCAGGTCATATAGGTGAAAAAAATATACCAACATGGCATTTAAACATATTTAAGTTGTGTATACAGGCAGGATAAAAAAGGATTAAAAAATGGAGAAAATAGCCCCAAAAGACTCCATAGAGTTAATAACAAACACAATAAAAGTCACAGATTAGTGAAGAATCTTTCAATCAATTATTAATATTCTTCCACGTTTCTCATTGTGAAAATGCTAAATACATACAGATTTAGCTTATTCATTTTGTGAGGATATTGGATTTTTCTATATTAGATGCTTAGAGACACTAACTAATTAAATCTTTGTAACTGTCACCATGGCGATATGTTGATGAGCTCAGCACAGAGAACCTGCCTGCTGATGACAAGTGTGACATGCAAACAAAGGCCAAACTTCCCCACTGTGTGTTCCTCCTCATGTGTGCACACTGAAACATGGTGGAGCAGCTGCAGCTGTATCTAATGACCTTTTCAACTCGGCATGAGAAAAGTTTCTAAGGACGGGAAACGATGCCCATGACAGTCTGCATAGCAGGACACAGTTTGCTCAGCTTCTCCTTTGCTGTCTGTTCTCATAATGCTGAGACACCCGAACACTGACACGCATGATTTGGGATGTCCCTGAGCGTTCTGAAGAGCTTTAAATACCATTATGTCTGAACAGCAGTGAGATATGTCTGTGGACATCTGCATGATCACATTTTATGTTGGATTTAAGGACTAAAAAAGACACAATATGACCAAAAAAAGACACAAAATGACTGAAAAAAACACAACAAAAGACACAAAATGACTAAAAAAAGACACAAGATGGCAAAAAAAACCACAAGAACACACAAAATGACAAAAGAAAACACAAAATGACTAAAAAAAGACACAAAATGACCAAAAAAAGACACAAGATGACTAAAAAAAGACACAAAATGACTAAAAACGACACAACAAAAGACAAAAAATGACAAAAAAAAAGACACAAGATGACTAAAAAAAACACAAGAACACACAAAATGACAAAAAAGACACAAAATGACAAAAAAAAGACACAAAATGACAAAAAAAAGACACAAACTGACTAAAAAAAGACACAAAATGACTAAAAAAAGACACAAAATGACTAAAAAAAAGACACAAAAAAAGATTAAAAAAAAAAACTAATTGAGGAATACTGAATGAGAATTTTTTGCAAAGATATAGAACATAAAAACTCTGTCAGGTCACTTTAGACGCATGTTGTGCATCAAAGGGTTAAACATACTTTTTAAAATTTGTCTTTTTTAATATACATTTTTTTTGAGACACTGAATTTTAGATCTTCATTTAATGTAAGCCATAATCATTATAATTAGAAGAAATGAAATTAATGTAGACATGAAATGTTTCATTATGTGTATAATGGATCTATATAATGTGATATTTCCACTTTTTGAATTGAATTACTGACATAAATAAACTTGTCTGTGATATTCTAATTAATTGAGATGCACCTGTATAAATCGTTATATCTTGTTTTGACATGAAGTTATCATGAAGAAGACAGATAGAGCTCCTTACATTACTGTTCCACTGGGAATGTGGAATGTTTTTTTGTACTGAGTGATAATATTAAGTCTGCTGATCTGTTCGGTGAAATATCTGTGTAGGCGGTACAAAAGTAGTTCATAATATCTCTGACATTCTAACAGCCACGCAGGAAGTGAACCAGCCACGAGCTTCCATCTGTCAGTTGAATCCGTCTATAATCTACAACTTGTTGTGACAGTCTGGACTCTGTCTAGAAAAGGACAACTGGAACCGTTGTTTAATCCAGATGTTCTGAGACATGCAGGGCCACAAACCAACGGGTGACGTCACGGTCACTACTTCCATTATTTATACGCTCTATGTCTATTTTCATCAATTTTAGCTAATTTGAGCTTCAATATAAAAGCCCCACACTGCTGTACTGCTTCCTCAGTGAAGGAATGGAGGTGGAATAATGCCTTTTCTGTGGAAAATACAAATTAAGTAGGCTGCTTTGCCTGTCTACAAGTATAGAACGTTATATTAAGATCGCTTATTTTCAGTTTGAATACAGAGCTGCAGATTACTTTAACTGCTTTAGCCTCAAACCCTAAATCATGGGTCTCAAACTCACGGCCCGCGGGCCAATTGTGGCCCCTGTGACGATATTTTGTGGCCCCCACCTTGATATGAAAGTTTAATGTGAGTTTTATATGAATGGCACTTTACCGTGTTGTGTGTGGGAGGTACCTTTAATTACTTTTTTTTTTTTTTTTTATGATTTTGTGTCTTTTATGGTAATTCTGTCTTTTTTTGGTCATTTTGTTTCTTTTTTAAGTAATTTTGTGTCTTTTTTTGGTCATTTTGTGTCTGTTCTGGTCCTTTTGTGTCTCTTTTTGTCATTTTGTGTCTTTTTTGTAATTTTGTGGGGGTTCTTTGGTCATTTTGTGTCTTTTTTGGGTCATTTTGTGTCTTTTTTTAAGTAATTTAGTTTTTTCTGTCATTTTGTGTCTTTTTTTGGTCATTTTGTTTCTTTTTTAAGTAATTTTGTGTCTTTTTTTGGTCATTTTGTGTCTTTTTTTAGTCATTTTGTGTCTTTTTTTGGTCATTTTGTGTCTTTTTTGGTCCTTTTGTGTCTCTTTTTGTCATTTTGTGTCTTTTTTGTAATTTTGTGGGGGTTCTTTGGTCATTTTGTGTCTTTTTTTGGTCATTTTGTGTCTTTTTTTAAGTAATTTCGTTTTTTCTGTCATTTTATGTCTTTTTTTGGTCATTTTGTGTCTTTTTTTGCTCCTTTTCTGTCTTTTTTTGTCATTTTGTGTCTTTTTTTAGTAATTTTGTGTCTTTTTTTGGTCATTTTGTGTCTTTTTTTAGTAATTTTGTGTTTTTTTTTTGTCTTTTTGTGTCTTTTTTTAAGTAATTTAGTTTTTTCTGTCATTTTGTGTCTTTTTTTTAGTAATTTTGTGTCTTTTTTTGGTCATTTTGATACTGCCTCCAACGGCTCCAGATAATTTGAGTTTGAGACCCCTGCCCTAAATGCATGATGCTTTCAGGAGAATATACTATATACAAGACTACTTTTCTTCCTAACCGTTCAAATAATAATAATCAAAAGCAAATTCAAGTGAGTGTGGGCGCCACACGCATGTGCCCCAGACGTCGTGGCCCGAGGGAGAGAAGAAGAGTGAGATCTGATTCTTCTCTGGGAGATAGATAGTCAGAGAGATAGTCTCACTTCTCAGTTCCCTTTTCAAGTCGTTCATGGTTTTTCACCACCTGCTGAGTTGGTGTCAAACTCTTTCACACATGATGAAATTGTGCTTCTGGGAAGATCCACAGAAACATCTGTGAAGCCACGTAGAGGAGGAAGGTAACCCAGAGTCCCAGAGGACTGCAGAGGAACCACCCAGAGTTTAACAATGCAGCGTGTCATGTTCTGTATGAGGTTCGCCTGTATTTGCCTTTTTTCCTCCTACTAGTGTTTAACCCTTAACCCATTTAGGCCTAAAACGCCTGGAAAAAATGCCTTTAAAACATTTGGGCAATTTTAAAATAAGCCTCTAGAACCTGAATTTTTTTTTCGTAATTGTATGTCTTTTTTTGGTAATTCTGTGTCTTTTTTGAAAATTTGTGTCTTTTTTTTGGTAATTCTGTGTCTTTTTTCGGTCATTTTGTGTCCTTTTTGGTAATTTTGTGTCTTTTTTTGGTAATTCTGTGTGCTTTTTTGATAATTTGTGTCTTTTTTTTGGTAATTCTGTGTCCTTTTTGGTCATTTTGTGTTTACGAGATATAAGTGGCAAATCTACGAGAAAAAAATTTGCAGATTTATGAGATTGACGCCTGGATTCCACTGGATGCGTAACGACTCCGACAGGGGTCTGTCCGCAACGGCTGCGTATCTACGCAGTCCGTCAACACCCACCGGATCCGTCTGTGTCGGAGCTGTTGCGGACAGCAGAGTCCCGAGGACGCACGAGATCTCGCAAATTCACGCCTAATCAATTGATATAACTGGAAGATAATCAACATCTCCTCGTTAATGACTGGAGACAAATCCAGCGACTCCGTCTTAACGAGCGCTAACGAGGTCGGCCGGCTTGTTAACGAGCCGGCCGACCTCGTTAGCGAACCCGAGGTATTTTATTTTGAAAATATACCGGTGTTTTATTTTGTGTCTGTGCAAGACTTCCTGTCCCGAACGATCTGCTCTGTGCTGAATTTATGCGTAGTGCTCCGTCGTCCGACAAAAATAGAAGCTCTGCGCAAGTGTTGCGAGGGCTGTCGGATGGCCCTGCGTTGTCGGACTCATTACGCAGCGGATCTGCAGTCGGTGGAATCTCACACATTGATTATAATGGGTGCGTAACGGCTCCGACGACGGATCTGCAGCCGTTACGCATCCAGTGGAATCCAGGCGTTAAAGTGGTGAATCTGCGAGAAAAAAGTTGCTTTTCTCCCCACCTTTTCTCGTAAATATGCAACTTTTTTCGCACATATTTGCCACTTTAAGCCTCTCTTATATCTGCGACTTTTTTTCTTGTAAATTTGCCACTTTATTCTAGTAAATTTGCAACTTTTTTCTCGAAATATTACTCCCCTCTCCGGGTTTGTATTTTTATTTTTATTCATACTTGGCCGAAGTATGCCTTCATAGTCAAGTTCTCCTCGTACAAGTCACTGTCTTGGTTACGCATTGTTCTGCTTCTCTCCTGATGACGGCTGGCCTTGTTAGTGACCTGTCAATCAAAGGTAGCCCCGCCCCAAATCATACGATTCTTTATCTTCTATTTTTTTCTAAATGGATCCATTATTTACACTATTAACATCAGATTGTCTTGAAGAAGATTTTTTACTAGTGATTGAGACCATAGTGTTGTCCTAAAAAACATTTCTGAGGAAACAAATCAAGTGAGAAGTTTTCGCATTTTGCATTGAAATGAATGGACAGAAATGCTTCTGCAGCCAAACTTAGCTCCCCCTGCTGGAATTTTAGGTAGAATGCAGCTTAAAGCACTTCCTGGTTTGCCTCCCTGCTCAGACCAGGAGGTTGCCGCCTGAATAAAAACCAGCACAGTTCCTCTTTGTCTGAGATAGAGACTGTCAAAAGTTATCTTCACTACCCAGCATTTTCCTCGCCAATGTAGAGCCTCTGTTGAAATAATGGATGAGCTGGATTATGGGCTGCAGCATCAGGTTTCCACAGAAATATGGTAACAACAGTGGCGTTCCCCTCAGCGTCATTTAGGTAATGGGAGGATGAAAGCACACTGCTGTTTGCTGGATAGACAACATGAGACAAAACGAGAGCATCATTGTGAAATGGAATGCAGCACAATAATCTTTTTATCTCAGTTATCTTGTTTCATAACCATTGAAAGCCAAAATCATAATTGAAAAGCAGTATTAGTCAGCTCTGCAGGGTTTTTTGTCACTATGGGAAAGCCCCCCCTCACATGCAGCCAAAACCAATTTTATCGCCGCAAACTCCATCAGATCTGCTGAGGTCCTATCAATCTTTAAGAAGAGAATAGAGACCCAACTCTTTATTGAACACCTTCACACTTGATCTACACAGAAGAGGACAATAAATAAATAAAATAAAATATAATAAACTGTTTGCACTGACTGCTGCACTACCTGAAAACACTCGCCTCCTAATGGACTCAAAATGAAACCATGGCACTTACTTTTTATTTATTTTTTTTATATATCAGTTTATTGTTATTTTCAAAATAATGACAACCAGTGCACACAACAAAGGCATGAGTATGAAATGCATGACAACAAAAAAACGCAATCTTTGCTCACATTTGCAACATTTAAAATTCTTTATTGAGCATGATAGTGTTTTAGAAGTTAAAAAAAAGATTCAAAATCACATTTAATGTTGGACTAAAGGACTAAAAAGGACACAAAATGACCAAAAAAGACACAAAATGACTAAAAAAGAGACAAAATTACTAAAAAAGAGACAAAATTACTAAAAGACACAAAATGACCAAAAAAAGACACAAGATCACTAAAAAAGACACAAAATTACCAAAAAAGACACAATATGACTAATAAAAGACACCAAATGACTAAAAAGACACAAAACGACCAAAGAAGACACAAAAAGACACAAAATTACCAAAAAAAGATACAAAATGACTAAAAAAGACACAAAATGACTAAAAAAAGACACCAAATGACTAAAAAGACACAAAACGACCAAAGAAGACACAAAAAGACACAAAATGACTAAAAAATACACAAAACAACCAAAAAAGACACAAAAAAAGACACACGACCAAAAAAGACACAAAAATACTTACAAAGACACGAAAAGACATGAAAAAAATGGAGAAAATAGCCCTATAAGACTCCATAGAGTTAACCATCAGTTATACATTGCATCTGCTGAATGACTAAAACATGGACTTAAGGTATTGTGCGTCACTTATTGACTATGTATGTTTGATTATTATTAAAATGGATGGATGGACTAATTTATGAATACACTGACACTAAATATTTGTAGTGCTACAAAGGGTTGAAGCACACTCCCATTATTGGAGTCTATCTCTTTAAACCCAGAGCTCCATCTATGGGGCTCAGAAAATAAAGACTTCATTGGCACATCACTAGTAACTGGAGAAACCTGAGAAGAGAGCTGCTAGCTGGAAGCTCAGCTGGACTTTATGGTGATTTTGGTTTATGGTGGTTTTGGTCCTCTCTCTACTTATTGTTCATAGTTTGACTTTTCCTCTTTTTCTTCTTCTACTTATTATTTTTATTTCAAACTATTTTTACAAATTTTTCAATATCACACTTGTGATTGGAGACAATGTAGCAGACCCTCAGAGCTCTCAGGCTTCCTGAAGCTGTAATGATCCAGCAGTCACACACACACACACACACACACACACACACACACACACACACACTAATGAGCATGAGTAGATCCTGGTTCTATGGTGACATTTCTCAAATGCAGTAACTAGTGATTAGTCAGTAGGTGATTTCTATTTATCTTTGACATTGTGACATTATTCACAAAGTGAATTGCCTGCTTGTGGAATTCTTTGGAATAATTTAATTAGAAATATTGTAGGATGTGTCAGGTACAGTGAATCAGTTTCTAGCATAGACTGTATAAATAATGGACGGAGTCACCGTTGGTTTGTGGCATATTTGTCGCCATCTTGTTTCTGATGCGAGGAGCAGACCATATCTGGACTGTTGCCAGTCGCTGCTAATTCATGTTAGCATTAACTGGGATGTTAGTTTTGGCAACAAAAAAAAAAGTATGTTACTGACCTCAGAAAACTGAGCAGCGACTCCTTGGAGTGTCTGTTAGTCCAACCAAACACTGAACAAGACATTTTTACTGAACAAAACGTTCAAATAACTGTCATTAAGTGAAAATACAGTGAAAGGGTCAAAGTTATGACAACAAACTGCTAAACGTATATGTACATACATATATATATATATATATATATATATATATATATATATATATATATATATATATATATATATAACTTTATTGACACGTTGCCGTGGATACGCATTGTTGTGCTTCTCTCCTGATGACGGCTCGCCTTGTTAGTGACCTGTCAATCAAAGGTAGCCCCGCCCCAAATCATACGATTCTTTATCTTCTATTTTCTTCTAAATGGGGCCATTATTTACACTATTGACATCAGATTGTCTTGAAGAAGATTTTTTACTAGTGATTGAGACCATAGTGTTGTCCTAAATTCTAAGGTAATAAATCAAGTGAGAAGTTTTCTCATTTTGTATTGAAATGAATGGACCAAAATGCTTCTGCAGCCTCCGTTAGCGCCCCCTGCTGGAATTTTTGGTAGAATGCAGCTTAAGGCACTTCCTGGTTTGCCTCCCTGCTCAGACCAGGAGGTTGCCGTCTAATTTGTAGTTACTAGTTTTATGCTTACATAATGTAGTGGCTTTTCAAAAGAAAATTCCTTTACCCTAACCTCTTGATTATGGTTGGGGTAAAGGAACATTCTCCTTCTACACTTTAGTTACAAAGGCTGACTCCAAATAACATTACCAATTGGTTTCACACGGGCAACAAACATTGGTCTAAGTCCAGTTTGTTTGAAACCGACCTCTGCACTCTTTATATTAGGCTGTAGATGGGTTTACATTGGAGGTAATGAAAGCCCTCTAAAGGTATATTTGAATTTCATCATTATATGTTCATATTTGTTGCAACCTATGTTTACATTTATAGGTCCAAAACAGTTTATTGAGCATATTTGTGGATTTTATTGTAATAAATAGTATAATTTTATTTCAGATTTCATGATTTTTGTGTATTTTTGGGCTCGATATGTTAATAAAGTGAGAAAAAAAAAAGTCAGATCATGGTGAAGTTGTGCTGAAAAAATGGATACCAATGTGCAATATAAAGGGCAAATAGGCTCAGACCCCAGAGGGTTAACCGAAATGTTTCAAATTTTTGGAGGTTGGACATGATGACAGACAGCTACAGTAATCACACTTTGTCTCTTTATAAAGTGCATATGTATCTCTGAGCTACAGACATAAAGCCAATTAATGACTGCAGCCTGATCACTGGCTCTATATTTAGCCTCATATGCAACAGTTTCCTCCTGGGAGGCTGCAGCCTGCTGCCCTTGTCTTGTGTGCAGACGTCTTTTAAGTGACTGATGCGTGGTGAGGGAGACATCAGCTGTCAACCTGGCCTGTCACACTCGTCACGACGTTGATTCATTAATCATGTTTGACTCCACATGGGAGAGCCAGCCTCCATTTGGCCGAGGCCTAAAACACCTTTGGCTCGGGGCCGAGCTCTCTGAATCACATCTGGAAGTGCTCTATGTCAAGAACATGCTTTGAAGAGAGCACATTAGAGACGATTGATGTCCGTCATCTTTCTTTAAAGTTTGATGAGATGAAACTTTCACAGGAGTCGATTATGCCGCAGATATTAAAAAAAAAAAGCTTTTATCCGTTTGAAAAGAAAATATTGCTGAGGCGATATAAGGAGGTCGGGGAAGGATGTTGAGGACGTCTGGACAAAGTGGCTGCGTATAAAAATAATATCTGGATGGTTCAGAATAATAGTTTCATCTCTGCAGTTGTAACTATCCAATAGAGGTACATCTCAATATATTAGAGCAGTGGTTCTCAACCTTTTTTCAGTGCCATCAGTGTCTGTTTTTATTAAAGTTTAGACACTTTAATCCAGGGGTCTCAAACTGAAATTACCTGCGGGCCGCTGGAGGCAGTATCAAAATGAGCAAAAAAAGACACTAAATTATAAAAAAAAGACACAAAATGACAGAAAAAAACTAAATTACTTAAAAAACACACAAAATGAGCAAAAAACACACAAAATTACTAAAAAAGACACAAAATTACCCAAAAAATAGACAAAATTACTAAAAGAGACACAAAATTATTAGAAAAAGACACAATGTTCACCAAAAAAATACACAAAATGAGCAAAAAAAGACACAAAATGACCAAAACAAGACACAAAATTACCCCCAAAATACACAAAATTACTCAAAAAAGACCCAAAATGACCAAAAAAAGACACAAAATTACCAAAAAAGACACAAAATGACAAGAAAAAACTAAATTATTTAAAAAAAGACACAAAATGAGCAAAAAAAGACACAAAATGACAGAAAAAAAACTAAATGACTTAAAAAAGACACAAAATTACAAAAAAGAAACAAAATAACCAAAAAAAAAGACAGAATTATTTAAAAAAGACACAAAATTACAAAAAAAGTAATTAAAGGGACCTTCCACACACAACACAGTAAAGTGCCATTCATATAAAACTCACATTAAACTTTCATATTAAGGTGGGGGCCACAAAATATCGTCACAAGGGCCGCAATTGGCCCGCGGGCCGCGAGTTTGAGACCCATGATATAGATGCACCTGTATTCACCAACACTGTTTTAATCAGGAGGAAAATAAGCATTTTCTGTTCTGTTATTAATTGTTTTAGACAACGGATGTTGTTTGATGAGTCTCATGACAATAATCTAAATGAGGTTGTTGTTTTTAATAACTGATGATAATTTCACATGATTATGTCATCTGAGAGAGGCGGTTTGAAAGTCTGACACTCTGAATTATTCAGACAGTCACACAGATGATCACACGTTCAGGCAACAGCTATTTAAAATTGTTTGAAGTATTTTATCACTCCTAATATTCATCATACTTTCATTTGTGAGATAATTATGCTCTATTTTTTGGAACTCATTCTGAGGATTTTAACAGGAAGTTTAATATCGCCATGGAGACTGTTTTTTTTAACCCTCGGTTTGTTTACATTTTGGCAAATTGGCTATTAGCCGTTCCCATTTGCACTGAGCTCATTTATATTCAGACAACTAGAAAAACAATGTGATGATTGTGAGGCAATTCCTGCAATTTTAAGGAATGTGTTGGTTTTTTTGGTGTGATTTCGAAGCAAATTGACTGAAGTGTATTCAGTTATATATATACATAATACAAAATGACTAAAAAAAGACACAAAATGACCAAAAAAGACACAACATGACTAAAAAAAGACACAAAATGACCAAAAAAGACACAATATGACTAATAAAAGAAACAAAATGACTAAAAAAAGACACAACAACAGACACAAAATGACCAAGAAAGACACAAAATGACCAAAAAATGACACAAAATGACTAAAAAAGACACAAAATGGCTAAAAAAAGACACAAAATGACTAATAAAAGAAACAAAATGACTAAAAAAAGACACAAAATGACTAAAAAATGACACAAGATCACTAAAAAAAGACACAAAATGACCAAAAAAGCATTTTGGCAAATTGGCTATTAGCAGTTCCCATTTGCACTGAGCTCATTTATATTCAGACTATCACTGAATTCCTTTCAGACTGGAGAAAAACAACGTGGTGATTGTGAGGCAATTCCTGCAATTATAAGGAACGTGTCGTTGTTTTTGGTGTGATTTCAAAAGCACATTTCCTGAAGTGTATTCTCGATGGCCATCAGAGTTTTAACCATTACCTCGGAAAGTTTGAGTCCAATTAAATCTAAAAAGTGTTTTTAGATTTGGCTGATTTATAACGAAGTGGAGTCATTTTCACACAGATTGCAGCAATCATCACCTCCATGAGCTGAGTGTTAGGGAACCATGTTGGACAATCAGCAACCAAACTACAATAGCTAACTCCCTGTGGTTCTTTAACACAGGCATACAGCTTTATACAAATCATTTTTGTATTCAATAAGAATAAACATACAAGATGCTTTGCTTCAAGCAGAGACTGCAGGAACAACTAAAGATGTGGCAAACGTGGATTAATTTTGGTGTTTGAGTGTATTTGCATTTCTGGAATGGCCCCATTTAGAGGAAAATAGAAGATAAAGAATCATTTGATTTGGGGGCGGGGCTACCTATGATTGACTAACAAGGCGAGCCGTCATCAGGAGAGAAGCAGAACAATGTGTATCCATGGCAATGTGTCAATAAAGTTATATGTAACGTTATATACAGTACCGGTCAGAAGTTTTAGAACACCCCAACTTTTCCAGAATTTTATTGAAAATGATGCAGTTTAATGTCTCAGTGTACTCTGAAATTAATGCATATAACAAATAAACAATTGAAGTTAAAAAGTAAAGCATAGAATCAGTTTAGAAAGGAAAATGTATTCTAAACTGCTGACTCATGGAAGTAGCACCTTAACAGATAGAACAGCTGAACACACTCAATGGAAATCAAATATTCTTCAGAAAGTTCTTCCCAACTCTGTTGCAGAAGTTCCCATAAATGTGGAGCAACTTGTAGGTTGTATGTGATCAAGAAAAGTTGGGACACCTGTAGGAATTGGTAGCAACTTAGCAACTTTCAAGGCTTGATCAACCTCCGTTGCTGCAGAACTGCTTTAAGTTTTTAACCCATTTCTTGTTCCCTGAAAAAGGCCGTTTTCTATAATTCTGAAATGTACATTCTTTTCCAGTTTTGGTTAACCTTACCTTTTTTATTTAGCTCTGGCAGTTCAACACTTACCTTTGGACCCTTTCTAGGTGTTCATTGGACTTGAACTGCTTGAATTTCAATAAAAAAATGGGAAAAACCGGTAGTGTACGTAGATACAAAAAAGGACGTTTAGCGGTTTGGTCTCATAACTTTGACCCTTTCACTGTTTTTTCACTTAATGACAGTTTATTTGAACGTTTTGTTCAGTAAAAATGTCTTGTTCAGCGTTTGGTTGGACTAACAGACACTCCAAGGAGTCACTGGTTTTCGAACTTCTTCAGAGAAGGATCATATTCGGACAGAGCGTGGTTGCCACCACCTCTTGAGGAAAGACCAGCTTCCTCTTGAGCAGGGATTCCCAAAGTGTGGTGCGTGCACCCCTGGGGGTGCGCGAGATGAAAAATGTAATGGCGGTCTGAAAATGACACAATTACATTTCTTACCCCCACACAATAAAGACGTGTTATTAATTAATTAATAAATACAGGCTATTCAATTTTGTGCCATTTTTTGTTCATTTTTGCATCTATTTTTTGGTTGTTTGGTAATTTGTACATGTAATTTTGGTCAATTTGTGTCTATTTTGATAATTTTGTGTCATCTTTGGTCATTTTTGCATCTATTTTTGGTTGTTTGGTAATTTGTACATGTAATTTTGGTCAATTTGTGTCTATTTTGATAATTTTGTATCATCTTTGGTCATTTTTGCATCTATTTTTGGTTGTTTTTGATCTTATAATGAAGCGTAGAAGTTATCTTCTTGTTCTTGTATCATTTTTCCAGCCTGTGTTATGATGACGGGGTTGTGTTCACTCCACGCTCATTTAAATTTGCAGCAATTTTTGTTCAACGCAGCTCAAAATATTATAACATTTTCCCAACTGATCTGCTTTCTGCCTCTGATCCTGAGCCTGTCATCATCCTCCACCTTTAATATGGCTATAAAAACTCTTATTGCATTTTGTTTTTTTTGAAGGTGTGGGGGATTGGGGGTGCGTCAACACAGTTGGGACATAGAAGGGGGTGCACGGCTGAAAAAGTTTGGGAACCGCTGCTCTTGAGGTCCATGTGCATCTCCCAATCTGTTGCTTGATGCAGAATGGATGGTGGGTTGTTGGGACTTCTTGCCTTGGGAGCCTTTCTACCCTCTGCTTATTAATGTGTTGCTTCTATGTAATCTTATAGCATAAATTACAATTCCAGCCTTATTCTTTCAGATGCAATGCTGGCGGTGTGAAATCTACTTGGGAGTAAATCGTTCTAAAAATACAGTCAGTCAGAGTCAGAGTCAGGAGGCTTATTTCCATATCTTATAAGTACAGAACATGCAAGGTTTTAGATCTTTAACTAGATTTATGCATGTATGCATGCATCCAGGAAGTAGTTAGATGACAGTTATGTTCAATCTCCTATGTCTCCTATGAGTTCAGCTCTGACTATGTTTGTGACATTTTTCTTTTAATTATTAAAACAGGCTGCAAACACTGGGTGTGTTTGTTTACATTCTCAACCAATAACATATGACGTGTTTGTTATTTGCCATTATTAAACATTAAAATCACTGTCCAGACAGTTTGTTTCAAGGCATCTGTCATTGATGTTAGTCCGACAGAGGAGGGCCAGACGGCTCAGAAGGGACATTTTCCATTTCATATTCTCTTTGAAGGCACATGATAGAGAAGGTACTAATGATTGTGTGTGTCGTAATACATCCCTTGTGCATGTGTTTCTAATTATGAAGGCAGGAATCTGTGCGTTCACAACTCTCAACAACTGCTCACTTGGTGCTCTGTATTGCTATATGCTATATGCTAGTATTTGACCATTTAAGCCGTCAATAACAGAGAATAAGTTCATTATTTTCTTCTTGGATTCTGTGTGTCTAGATCAGGCGGCAACCTCCGGGTCTGAGCAGTGAGGCAAACTAGGAAGTGCTTTCAGCCTGTATTCTTCCAAAAATTCCAACAGGGGGTGCTGACGGCAGCTGCAGAAGCATTTGGGTCCTATCTATCTCAATACAAAAAGAGAAAATTCTCACTTGTCAAGCCACCATTGCGGTGCAGTGTGTGGAAACACTTTGGCTTTTGTAAAGATGGAGAAGGAGAAGTCCCTCGCTGTTTTTAGCATATATAACAGTTAAGTAAAGTACCACGGCAACACGACAAATCTCTCCAACCACCTACTAAGTTTATCTGCAAAGACATGCGACCCTACAGTGTGGTTGAAAATCCAGGGTTTGTTGTAAATTAATTTGAAGATGTATTAAAATATCAGACATATAGCAGTTTGAAAATGCATCATATATGATTTGACAAACACAGAATTTGCTCTGATTTAAGAAATCCCACTGCACCATCTGGAACAAAACAGGAATGTTGAGTATTGTATCTGTTTTTGATACTTGTCATTAAATCCCGCACAGGGCTGTCTTTCTAGGAAACTCTGAATCATTTCACAGAACCTGTTGTGGAAAATCTCAAAACATCGGAGCCAAGGTACAAGATACCTATCTGTCCTATCTATCTCAATACAAAAAGAGAAAATTCTCACTTAATTTATTACCTCAGAAAAAACCTCCCATGACAACACTATGGTCTCAATCACTTCAGTCTTTTTCAACACAATACTATGTCTTTTACAACAACTTACCAGGAAGTTTTTTACCCTAAACTTAGATTGTAGCCTAGTTTCACCAAAACTGCACCCTTTGATTTTTTCTTACAACCGTACCTGTATGTGTAATGACCTGTGAGCTATTTTTAGAACGCTCCGCTCTGTAAAAATCCCAAAATATGACTATCCAACATGAATCATGCAAACAGGAGTATGAGAATTGTGAAATGTGGGACTGGCAAGTTGTCTCTCTATAACAGCCCATACACCGTTTTAAAACAAAACAACAGTGTTCCTGACAGTTTGACTCCCAGGAGAGAGGGCTGAGAGAGCTCAGTTTAGGAGAATATGCCTGAAGAAAAGTCAGGGTCAAAGACTCATGCTACAGAGTTTGGATGTGTGCCACACTGTGAAAGGTAAGATGTCTTAGTCGTGTCAGTGAGTCAGAAAGCTCAATATTTACAGGTTTTATTATTAGAAGATTGAGTTGTTGACTAAGAATCATGGGACACAATGAACACACCACAGGAAGAAACACGTGGATTGTCTGAGTGCTAGCATACAGTCATCTTATTAAATAAATTGAGGTTTTTTTCCGGGTTTGAGCAGTGAGACAAACCAGGAAGTGCTTTCATCCTGCATTCTACCAAAAAATTCCAACAGGGGGTGCTGACGGCAGCTGCAGAAGCATTTGGGTCCTATCTATCTCAATACAAAAATAGAAAATTCTCACTTAATTTTTTACCTCAGAAAAAACTCTCATGACAGTATTAATGACTTCAAGACAATATTATGTTAAGTGTGTAAATAATGGCCCCATTTAGAAGAAAATAGATGATAAGGAATTGTATGATTTGGGGCGGGGCTACCTTTGATTGACAGGTGGCAAACAAGATGAGTCATCATCAGGAGAGAAGAAAAGCAAAGCATCCGGTTTTATGATAAGAAGATTGAGTTGTTGACTAAGAACCATGGGACACAATGAACACACCACAGGAAGAAACTTGTGGATTGTCGTGGAGTGCTAGCATACAGTCATCTTATTAAATAAATTGTGATTTTCTTTTAAGAAGTGTTGTTTGGAGGTGTCTGACGTGACAGGAGGTATTTTTTATGTAAATATGAGCCTTCATACAGTGTGCAAGTGGTGGGGAAATGAGAAATCTTGATAGGAGGAAAACCCAAAGCTATTTTGCCTCATTTTGGTTCCTTGTTCTGGTCATTCAGCCTTCAGATTTGAGTCACAGCTGCTCTCATCAACACCCACAGGCAGCCGTTCCCAGACAAAAACAAGACAAGAGTCCACACGTCTGATAACAGACAAGACATGAACTCTGTGCTTTTTGATGTCCAGAAAGTTCATCTTCTGCCTGCTTTCACTTTTACAAAAAAGGGAAAAAATGCATTGTTTTGCACCAATTATGCCTACAACAGAAATAAAAAAAAAAGGTTTCTTTAATAGTCTTCAATTTGACAAAGAAAGGCTTGGAAAGTATATTTTGTAGATTTCTGTCAGAGAAGCAAAGGAAACTATTTTTTTACTCCTAATTTGGCAATTTCACAATCACATCATTAACCAAGTATTGTGAATTATATTGAATCGTGAGTACAATGTATACAATATACAATGTACAATGTACATCACAACTAAGCAGCTATAAGACAGTGGGTCTCAAACTCAAATTACCTGGGGGCCGCTGGAGGCAGTATCAAAATGACCAAAAAAAGACACAAAATGACCAAAAAAGACACAAAATTACAAAAAAAAGACACAAAATGACTGAAAAAAACACTAAATTACTTTTAAAAAAGACAAAAAGAAAGAATTACCAAAAAAGACACACAATTATTAAAAAAGGACACAAAATTATTTTAAAAAGACACAAAATTACCAAAAAAAGTAATTTAAGGGACCTTCCACACACAACACAGTAAAGTGCCATTCATATAAAACTCACAATTGGCCCGCGGGCTGTGAGTGTTATGGCTTTAGTTTTGCAGGTATTTGATCAAAAAGTATTCAACAAATGAAACTTTTGACCTGATGATGGCCCTGTATGAAAAGTTTTTCCGAGGCTTCCCAAAGTCTTTGTGATTCAAAAGCAAATCATGAATGCTTCTGGTGTCAGGAAAGTCAGGAAATTGATAAAGCCAGTAGGAACGTCCTGAATGTCTGGACTCATTTTTTGGCACTTACATGCATTCACACTTCTCAACATTCCCCTGTAGTGCAACTTCAGGTAGCGTCACAGAGAATAGCAGCCTAACACGCTCCACTTCTGAGTCTCTATGTGTGAATGTATCATGAGTCTTGGCCAAAAAGTGACCAAAAATCCATTAATGCAGCTATAAGAAAAAAACCTGAGCCTATAAGCTATAGACTCTCCGAAATAAGGTAAAGTATGAGTCCTTTTTTTGTCCCCAGAGCTACAATCTACACTAATGTACCCCCTAGGACCAATTATTGGACCTTAAGGTACCTATATGTACCTATATGTATGCCAAAAGGGTACAATACTGTACCCTATAAAGGCCCATAACATTGCTATGTTATTATTATTATTATTATTATTATTACTATTATTATTATTATTGTTATTATATACTGTTGCTGCCATTACTATTATTACTATATACTGTGATATACTACTACTACTATTATTATTATTATTATTATTATTATATTATTTTATTTATTATTATTTTATTTATTTTTATTTTATCATATTGTTACTATTTATCATTTCATATTATATTACATATTATATATACTGTACTATTATTATTATTATTATTATTATTATTATATTATTTTATTTATTATTATTTTATTTATTTTTATTTTATCATATTGTTACTATTTATTATTTCATATTATATTACATATTATATATACTGTACTATTATTATTATTATTATTATTATTATTTATCTATCCATCCATTCATCTATCTATTTCAAACCCTTTTTAAAAGTCAATTTTTGTACTTCAAAATAAGGGTACAAAATTGCCACCAGAGGTAAAATATTGGTCTTTGTAATGTACAAACCACAAGGGTACAAATAAGTACCCAGTGTAAAGGGTACAAAAAAGTACCTTCTGAGGGTACTGCCCCAGTGACGAGCCATTGTACCCCTAAAGGTACAATTCAGTACTTTATTTTGTGAGAGTGTAGCTCAGTGTGTTGTTCACCTGGTCATAGCATGTGGGAGCAGCCTGCAGGCAGGCCAAACCAAGGTCAAGAGAGAAACAACGATGCGGTCAATAACACTTTCTGTCTGTCACCTGTTCTTCCGTTCCAGTGCTCCGTCAGTTGCCAAAATGGTCTTAGGCAAAGAAAATCTCTCACTGTAGGTCAGGAAACGACACAAAGGGCACCACGCTTCTGCACAAAACCAGCCCCACTCTGTCTTACAAAGCCTTGGTAGGTTTCTGCAGTTGTAGAGAAAAGCCTGGGAATGAGGTTATATTTTTCATGAACAATGCTCCAAAAAATGTTATTGCAAAAAAAAAAAAAAAGGTGTGCATTACTTCGATAAAGAGATGCATGTGTGAATACATACTGCACTGCAAAAACTGAAATCTAAGTAAGATGAAATATCTTAGATCAAGGGGATATATGCTTATTTTTTGTCTGATAAGATAGTTCTTCTTAGTCAGTAGTTTTTATTTTAGACTGTTTCACTTGTTTGATGTAAAGATTCCACTGCTTTTGCCTTATTTCAAGAATTCTAAGAAAAATATACTACATACAGATAAAAATATTTGTAGCTGTATCAAGAAAAGAAAGCTCACTAGTTTTTAGTCTGACTTTGCTGGTTTCTAGAAATATAATGCCTATGAATATCAATTTGTCAAGCTGATGGCTCTGGCAGTTACTTATTATTTATTCAAGAATATTTTTTTAACATATTGAGAAAATAGGTCACGTTTATTTCATTAGAATCAAGAAAAATGCACTTGTTATTAGTTAGAATACACTCATTCTAAGGTATTTGTGGGTTGATTGAGATTAGATATTTTTACTTGTTTTGGAAAGTCTTGACAAGCCAAATTTTCGCAGATTTTCGAGACAAAAGTGGGAAAAAAACAACTTTTTTCTCACAGATTCACCACTTTAAATCTCATAAATCTGCACTAATCTCTAAATTCTGCAATCGGTAGATTTGACACTTTAATCTCGTAAACTTTTTATCTTAAAATATTACCCCCCTCCCCCGTGTCTGTATGTTTTTTTTTACACATTCTGGCTGTGTAGTGTAAATCCGTTGAAAAAATATATATGTAATAAAAGAAATGAATACATGACATGACCTGGCACAAGGTAGGATTTCAGTTTTTATGGGAAAGAAAAAACTCATTAGACAAGTCAGTTTAGCATATCTGAAGTGGATGCTCTGGTTGATACGATAACATTAGAATAGGAATCTGACCTCCCAAGTGTGCTCTGATATGAAAAGTGGAACATAATAGGAAATAACAGGACATTGAACTTTAGTTACACAGAAATAATGAACTTGCAAACTAAAAAGAGAAACACAAGGTGCCTACAATAAATCCCTCACAAGGCTGTAATTCCAATCTACCTGGTCGTGAAGTGTTTTTCTTTAAAGATTTTCTGCGACAGCAGTATGTAATATCCTCCAATATTCTCTAGGGTTGAAATTTGCAAGTATTTCAATGAGTGCCCTATTAAGGTTTAATGCATTGAATTGCTGCCACGTGATTGGCTGATTAGAAATTTGCATTAATGAGCAGTTGAACAGGTGTAATTTAGTGGCCTGTGAGTGTATTTAAGTGTCATTGTAGCCTATTAAAGTAGCAGTATTCTAGATTCAACACCTGGATATATATATATATATATATATATATATATATATATATATATATATATATATATATATATATATATATATATATATATATATATATATATACATATAAAGCTTTTTAAGCAGTATTCAACTTAAACATGGCTTACTGCCAGTGTGTTTTAAAATGTATCAAAATGAGAATGTTTAGAAAATGCCAAGTATTGACTGATGTGGTTGTTCCGCTGATTCAGAGCCAGCAGGCAGAGCAGAGCTAAAGTGAACTTTAGGGAAAATGAGACACATCATGCAGTCTTACTTGCTGTGCCTTTGGGAGAAGTTTATTCTGTGTGTGTGTGTGTGTGTGTGTGTGTGTGTGTGTGTGTGTTCTTGTACTTCCTACATAGTGAGGACCGGAACACGTTTTTAACCAACAGAGTGAGGACATTTTTGCAAAGTTAGGACATTTCGGCCGGTCCTCACTTCTTTAAAGGCTTTTTTGAGATTTAAGACTTTGTTTTAGGGTTAAAGGTTAAATGATAATGATAATTAACTGAAACTGTATTGTGTGGTTACAAAACTAACTAAAATTATAGTGAAAATGTCCTTCGTTTTCGTCTTTTTCCACTTTTTTCATACATAATGAAGATGGATAAGACAAAGGAAATAAAGGCAAAATTTATTGTGACCTCTTTTAATCTTCCACCCAACAAATACCCCATTACAAAAAAACTACAACTAACAAAAAGCTAAACTAAAACTAAAGCATTTCAAAAAATAAATACTAAACTAAAACTAGCAAACTCACTCTAAAAACTGATTAAAACTAACTGGACTTGAAAACAAAAATTCACAACGAAATGAAAACTGAAACTAATGAAAAATCCAAAACTATTATAACCTTAGCAGGGAATTCACTGTTCCAATGAGGGTCCTCACAAAGATAGAAGTACAAGAATGTGTGTGTGTGTGTGTGTGTGTAGGCACAGAAGTTATTGGGTGAGATTCGGCTCAAAATACAAGAAGACTAGTTCTGTATTACTCAGGGGACTTTGAACCAATTTCACCTTATGTAATATGACTCTGGGGAAATCAGTGCTGTCACACAGTGTTTATGGAAAAAAATATCAGGGCGGATACATTTGCAAAAGTGAGTGGGAAAAAAAAGATGCAGAGACAGCATACATGCCAGTGGTCGACATCAGTTAAGGTGTCGAGGGACTTATGTTGGAAATAAAATTATTAAAAAAAATAAGATTGAACATGGAGCCGTAAATGGGATGTCTGTTTCCCAATCCAATAAATATCGTGTAGCATATTGTCCTCTGAAGACCTCAGATGTATGAGAAGTCACAGAGCCAGTTATGGCTGCATGCAGGTTTTTACCAGAAGGACACTCTATACGTCATTCATAATGACTTTTGGTCTGTTAAAGTGAAAAATATGGCGACACAATTGTACATTTATTTGAGTCATTCATCGACATTCAATTACACTTAACACTAGAAAGTTACTTCCTGTTTGTAAGTATGACTTTAAATGAGGAATTCTGTCCATGCTTCATGCTCCATGTTCTTTAAGATTTATCATTCACACTGATTCATATTAAGGGCCTTTCTTAAATGCACAAAAACAATGAAAAATGCTCCAAACACAACAGGCTGGTTGAAGTCGAACAGGGGTCTCAAACTCAAATTATCTGGGGGCCGCTGGAGGCCAAAATGGCCAAAAAACGACACAAAATTAAAAAAAAAAAGACACAAAATGACCAAAAAAGACATTCATTCATAATGACTTCTGGACTGTTAAAGTGAAAAATATGGCGACACAAATAGTTTCTGTGAGTTATTTAACACTGTAATGTTACTCCTGCCTTTACACTTTAAATGGGGAATTCTGTCCTTGCATTTTCTTCCAAGTGTTCTTTTAGATTTATCATTCACGTTGATTAATATTAAGGGCCTTTTTTAATTGCACAAACACAATGAAAAATGGTGCCCCGTGCGAGTCTCTCCAAAACACCTGCTGCTGTGGTTCAAGTAGGTGCAGCAGAGGAAAGTGCAAACAGGCTGGTTGAAGTTGAACGGGGGTCTCAAACTCAAATTACCTGGGAGCCGCTGGAGGAAGTATCAAAATGGCCAAAAAAAGACATAAAATTACTAAAAAAAAAAGACACAAAAATGACAGAAAAAAACGAAATTACTTAAAAAAGACACAAAATTACCTTTTTTGCCTCTTTTTAAACTGTCTTCTAAACCACCTTACCAGGAAGTTTGTTATTATAATTATGTCTCTTTTTCAAACTGAATACACACAGGGATATTGAATAAAAATAATTATTATTTTATTTTGCAAGCATCATTCATTCATTTACTTTCTTATCTACCATTGTATTCCATTCAGTGTGTGATATATGGAGTTTGATCCACTTGAACTTTTTCAATTGCAGCATTCTCTTCCAAGGTGAACACTAGTGGTATAGAAATCCACTTACAGGAACATGCCCTCTGCAAAAACGAATTGAAGCACTTTCTTAAGTTATAATTATGTATCTGAATTATTTTTTCCTTTCACTTGAAAATATTTATTTATTTTATTGGTACAGGAGAGGCAAAAATAAGCCTTGGGGCTTTAGTCCATTCCTTTTTCGGTTGCTATCTGATGGATTATTTTGTGAAAACATGATTTTATTTAATTTTTTGTTTGTTTGTTTTTTAACCGAAATAAAGCATTCATTCATTCATTTTGAAAATCTTCTCTCTCCCAGTGGAACCTTCCTGCCCCTGCTCCCTGCAGCTGGGTGCCACTTTTTAAACTTTACTGTAAAATACATTCAGTACAGAGAAAGTAGTTGCTTCTGTCTTCTAAAATGCTTGCAAAAAAATAAAAAAATGCCATTGCAACACCACAACATGCTTTTATATCGTTCAATAGTGAGGCACTTCAACACCATTCTTAGTACCATAAGCTCAGTGCAGTACTATGCTTTTTATGCTTATCAGGTCAGCATCCCAAGGCTGCGACTTTGTTAAAGTTAAAATTCAAGTTGCGCACAACAAAAATAAACACATTTCAGCTCATGCAGAGAATATTTTTCCAGGGACAACAAAGAAGCAGGCAATTTTTTCACCCTTTCAATGTTTTTTTAACTGCTATCAGCAGAAAAAACAATAAAAATGCCAACACACAGTGTACATTCCATTGTTTACTTTACTTTATTATACAGACCAGACTGTGGTTGCATCTGAGATTATAAACCAAAGCCTCAAATGTTGACAACGTATGGTGTGTAATGTGTATTGAGTGAGTCCCTATATATGGATGGCACTAAACAGGTACCCTGTGCATTGAAAAGTGATGCATCACCTCTTAGTGTGCCCTGCAAACAGTTTCCATGGTGTTGTGAGCTCCTTGTAGTGCTTTTTCTAAATGCTGCACATGGGTTGTCACATTAAATATGTTCTTTTATTGAGTGTGTTTGAAAGAGCACACTTTATACTATTCACGGGGCTTCATCCTAGATTTTATTCTTCAGTTTCTTCTGTATTTTTTTCGGTCGACTACTCCTCCTGGAGTTTTGGTTGCACATACACTAAAAAGGTATCAAATCGAAGTGTGCTACGACTTTCCTAAAGGTTTCGGGAAATGTTTTTAAATTATTTCGGCAAAAACACGCCAAAAAATCCCCCCAATGTTAGCCTATGGAGAGGCTAGAGTGGATGACATCATAGCTAGAGTGCAGAGCAAGAGAAAAATTTGTTGAAAATACATTTGGAAACTGAGCTTGATAGTTAGAGTGCAGAGGGAGAGAAACATTTCTAAGGGTTTCGGAAAACAGTTTTAAATTATTCGGCAAAAACACGGCAAAAAATCCCTACAATGTTACTCTATGGAGAGGCTAGAGTGGATGACATCATAGTAAGAGTGCAGAGGGAGAGAAAAAATTGTCAAAAATACATTTGGAAACTGTGCTCGAGGCCACAGATGCCACTCTATGGAAATAATTTATACCTAGAATCGTAGGAAAAGTTGTCTTCTCCCTCACATTCATCCAATAAAGCTGTCAGAGTTATAGTTTGGGCGTAGGACACACAGATGATCCACCAACACGCACCAACAGCCTCATAGACCGCCATGATAACGCCGCCAAGACGTTCAGGAAGAACTCAGGGTGCTCAAAGTGAAGTTGGTTCACTGAAAGTGAAATTCCAGTCTGTCTACCTCTGGCTGCTGTCACTGTTCCGGGACATTGGCAGTTGGTGGCAGTTAATTCTGTTGATTGATCTGCTCTGTTTGCCTTTGATCCTTTGATGTGATTACAGTTACAGATACATGCACACACACATGCACGTAAGCGCGCACACTCCTCCAGACACACATGCTTCAAACACACACACGCGCACGCACATACACACACACACACACACACAGACACACAGGTAACTTTATGCGATTTTCGTTACACACACACACACACACACACAAATAGGTGCGTAAGCGCACACACTCCTCCAGATACACGTTTCACACACACACACACACACACACACACACACACACACACATTTTGAGGTTAAAGGTCATAGGTTGCTGTATGAATAAATACTTGAAAAATAAATGCTTGTTGTAGGTGTGCTCCTTGTATATTATATAGTATCATAACATTACTAGTATTAATTGTTCTAAATCTCTGAAGAATCTCATCATAGTGTACACACACCGGCAGTAGCCCCCATGGCCCTTTCAGATTTCCCCAGAGGAAATTTTCTAGTTTGCTTCTGTTATGTGTATTTACATGTGTATACGGGTAAGATCTGTTGTTTGTTTAGCACATAAAACAAGACATGTTGATTTTGGGGAGACTGAGGCATTAGCATTCTTGAATCGTGGGCAGTTTTAGAATGATAGAAAACTCTGAAAGCTGAACTGAAAGTAGAAATAACATGAGGACTTAAAGTTTTGGGCCATGAATGCTTTAAACCTCTGAAGTCCAGGAGATTTTAGTTCAAATTTGTCAACTTCCTATACATTACTTTCTGTCTCTGTTCAGCATCTTTCAGTCTGTCCTTACATCACATGCATGGCTCATTTTTCTCCACACAAACTTGGCTATCAGTCAGATTTTTCATTTTATTTTAATTAACAAAGTGTAAAGCTGCCAGGAACCCAAAATACAAACAAAAGACACAGGTTTCTATGGAAAAGTACCTTTTTTTAAATCATTTATACACACAAAAACAGCAGAAAGAATAATAAATAATAAAACTACAAAACAGTCTATTTTAAAATTAATTAATTAATTAAAAATAGTAATCGTTTTCATTGTAGCAAGAAAATTCACACTTTAAAAATGGTCTAGAAACATAAATGTCACACTGTGAAAGCTCCTATGATTGAACTCTCAACTGGCTTTCTCAGCTTCTCTACATATCATATATAAATAAAGTTATTACTGTAAATAAAATGTGTATTTTCAATAAATAGATGGACTCCAGAGGGTTAAAAAAAAAATAAAAGATCTGTACATTGTTGTCTACACCTGTGGCTATTTCCATAATGCATAATCACAGCTGATTTTACACTCTTTTTCTTCCAACTGCCACACCATGGCATGTATAATTCTGCCGTGTTCCTAAGATAAATGTCTTCATCTTAAAAATAAAGCCAGCAAACATTCTGGGCTTTAATAAATGTGGATACAATAGCCCCAAACATTGAATTTAGTCAAGTTGAGATCTCATCTTTAGTCATCCATCACTGCCGCTTTTATCATTTTGTAAAATTGAACCTGAAAATATTTCAACACGTTCCAAAGCTGCTTTTATATTAGTTTCTCTCCTTTTATGTCCATCAAATGCTTGATGGGTAAGGCAGATGATTTCTTCCAATGTTGATATATTTAGAGCGAGGGACATGCAGTACTATGCATATCTAAAAATCTATCAGTTTTATACGTTTCCTCCAGCAATCCTTCTTTTATGAGGGAATGTCAGTGTGGACTGAGTGATGCTCCAGAGAGACAGACACAATGAGCTGAGACAAACAGCACCTGAGACTGCAGGTGCTGCAAGATTTCTCTGTTATTATCTGTTTCATCTTGCAGGTGCATTTTACAAATTGAAGTACAAACTACCAGTTTGAATGGATGTGGGTGTGTTTGATCATATTGTCACTGTGACATGCCTGAGTTCGACATATTTTCTGGAGTAGCTTGGCCACACTGTAAAAAAAAAAAATCTGTTTAATTTACAATGAAATAGCAGCAGCTGTGGTTCCCAGAACTTCACCATAAAAAATACAGTGAGTGGGTTTTCTACTGTAAATTTAGGTAACACTTTACAATAACCATCATTTATAAATGGTAAAAAGATTTATAAACTGTATATAGGCCATTTAGAATGGTAAATACAGAATTTATTAATGTTTAACTAACTAAATAATTTATTAATGGCTAATCGGTGGTATATTAATGTAGGTTTATAGTTACTTTACCATTAACAAACAATTAAATTATAATTATTAGTTTATTAATAGTTTTAGTTTCACTCATTATAACAATTTTAACACCATTTAAGTATATTAATGATTTTTGAAAATATTCATATACCTTTAAGAAATTGGTTGAAAAAGATTAAACGATTAAATATGTACAGCACTTTGTAAATGGTTAATAATTGGTTTATAAACCATCTAAAAACATCACTTAGTTGGTTATTGTAAAGTGTTACCTAAATTGATATAAATATCAGCAAAAACAGCAATTTAGACTGAATAATCCTGTTTTTTTTAAGGGCAATTGTGTATTTGTGACATTATAGTATTTCTCCAATTAATTTAACATAATTAAAAAATATATTTTTGCACAAGTCTAATAAGGTATTGTACAATTTTTAATTTTATGCCCTATTTCTGATGCAATTTGACAGTGTTTTACTGTAATTTCTACAATCATTTCCTACAGTGCACTAGCCTGGCTAACACCAGACCAAATCTCATTGGAGATTAGGTCTGGACACCTACAATGCTTTTCTCCGTAGAGGAGGTGTGGTTTACGATCCTCCGGAGCCGTTTATTGGACGCTTAGAATGTCTATCAAAGCGTCTGTAGGTAGCTCTTAGCCAATCAGATCAGTTATACCAGATGACGTAGTAGAGCAACAGAGATGGATGTTTGTTGTGTGTGTGTCTGTGAGAGAGTGTTGCTGCTGCTTTGCTTCTCCAGTTCTCGCTTTCTGCAAGATTATTTATTTTCACGCTTTATTCCCCCTCATGTCATTCAGCCACACACATCCACTGATTTTATGGGCAATAAACAAGCTGCTGCGGGTCTCTGGCGGCTCCGCTGTCCCCCGATTCGGAGCGAGATCACCGGCGGTGACCGGCGGTCTCACCGGCTCGGCGCAACGAGCCGCAGAAACCGCCCGTGCGGCGCTAATAGCCCCGCTACCGGTGATCTCGCTACGAGCCGGGGGACAGCGGAGCTGCCGAGAGACCTTTCGCCTTTCAACTTTCGCTCTAAACTATTTAAAACACCATCTACAGCTAAAGAGAGTTTCGCGTCCGCAGCAGCCATGTTGGATCCGGAAAGCTTCCAAGTGCCGAGTAGTACGCGTCATCGTCTTACCGTCCCTCCCCGCTCTGTGATTGGATCCCTAAAACAGGGCTAAGATAATCGCTTGGTTTCCAGACGGCCTGGAGGTTCGAAATCAAATTCGAGCGCGCAAGGCAGTCTGGGTATACCCAGGCTAACAGTGCACCGTGTCAGTTACAAAATATGTGTCCATGTTCAACAAACAAAGTTAATATTGAGTAAGCCTACTGGAGGTAGATACTACCAGGGAACGAGTGAAGACGATGTCGTTTAATCATTGATGCTGCAGGATTACATTAACAACTAATGAGCAGGCTAGTTGTATCAGCAGCTACTTTGGACTGCAACATGTTAGCAGCTTGGCGGTCCTCATGCAGCTTCCATGGTGTCCAGTTGCAGTTTGGACCAATAATTAACAAACCTAAAGAAATCTAATTGCATTTAAAATGGCATGCTATATGTATCTTAGCGTATGTTGCAGTTTCAGTGCACATTTAAAGGAAAACAACATGCATCTCACAAGTCATCATAGGAAACTGTTCTTCATCTATTGCTCATATTAAATGGGGCACCCCAGGGTTCAATTTCGGATCCTCTTTTATTCTCATTATACACTTCATACTTCCATTGGGCTCCATTTTCAAACAAATATAACATTGTATGTCACTGTTACGCAGATGACTCACAGTTTTACCTTCCACTTTCACCTGACAGTGGAAAACCTCCATAACTGTTTAAACGACATCAAATGTTAGATGGTGCAGATCTTCTTTGGACCAAAAGAAAAATTAAACTGAGGCAATTATATTTGGTCTTTTTAGCTCTGTCACCAGTCTATCCAGTCGGCGTGGGCCTTTGTCTGCAGATTTGCACAATGAGATTAAAAATCTCCTCGGACACTTCATTCATTTCTAACAAGTCAGTGTTGTGAAGAGCAGTTATTATCATCTTAGAATTGTAGCCAAATTAAAGCTGTTTTTCTCTTGTTGAGACATGGAAACAATTATCTGTGCTCACGTCACATCCAGGCGTGATTACTGTAATTTGCTGTATATGGCGCTCGACCCATTCCACCCTCTCTTCACTCAGTATTGTTTAAAACGCAGCTGCTAGACTTTTCAGTAAGAACAAAGAAAAGACACCAGATAACTCCTGTTCTGATTCCCCTGAAACAGTGAATCTTACTATTCATGTTTAAGGATTTGATCCACAATACATTTCTGGCCTGCTGACTCCATATTCTGCCCCCTACCACTCAGGTCATCTTCACAAAAACAAAAGGTGACTGAGCTTTCACTGTTGCCGCTCCCACAAATATCTCCATGCCCGACATTAAGTCCTGTTCTACTTGTGATACGTTTGATAACTAAAAGCAAGTGAAAAAAGATGGATCTGAAGCTGCTGCATGGCTTTTTTGAAATCCTTTATAACTTGAATTTAACATCTTCTTACTCCATTTTCCCCCTATTTTAGTTCTTTGACTTTTATTTTATCTTGTTAGTTGTTCCTTTACCGCATGGGTCTCAAACTTGTGGCCCTCGTGATGATATTTTGTGGCCCCCACCTTGATATGAAAGTTTAATGTGAGTTGTATATGAATGGCACTTTACCGTGTTGTGTGTGGAAGGTCCCTTTAATTAATTTTTTGGGTAATTTTGTGTCTTTTTAAAATAATTCTATCTTTTTTTTTGGTCATTTTGTTTCTTTTTTAAGTAATTTAGGGTTTTGTGTCTTTTTTCGGTCATTTTGTATCTTTTTCAGGGTCATTTTGTGTCTTTTTTGGTAATTCTTTTTATTTTTTGGTCATTCTGTCTTTTTTGTAATTTTGTGTCTTTTTGGTCATTTGGTTTCTTTTTTAAGTAATTTAGGTTTTTTTTGTCATTTTGTGTCTTTTTTTGGTCATTTTGTGTCTTTTTTTAAGTAATTTAGTTTTTTTTTCTGTCATTTGGTGTCTTTTTTTGGTCATTTTGTGTCTTTTTTTGGTCATTTTGATACTGCCTCCAGAGGCCGCCAGGTAATTTGAGTTTGAGAGCCCTGCTTTACCGTTTTGTTTTTATCCTGTTGTGTCATTATTTGATCTTCTTTGTCTTTTTTTCTGCACCTTTAATATCCTTTTTATATCTTTCATCATGTTTACAGGAAGCATTTTGGATGTAATCCTGCTGTTTTCAAATGTGTTATACATATAAAGTGACTGGACCTGACCTCTATATTTCATGAGTCACCCAACAAATATCTGTCTTTAAAAAGGAATTGTATTCGTGAACTGTTTTACAATTCTACAATGTCTCACCGTCAAAGTCTCTTTTGCCTTGCCAGAGACTATAGTGATGATGTCATCACTGCCAGCACCCGTGGCGACATCACATGCGTTTGGGCACATTCTCTGAATCACAGCTTTCAGCTTTACATAACTCAGAAAAAAGCCCCATGAGCCAGATTCAGTCACTAATTCAATTTCACTGGACCAATGGACTCCAACTAGTTTACCTCATTACAATCAAGACTAGAGCCTACACTCTAAAAAAAGATTCAGGAGGTTAGTTAGTTAGTTAGTATGACTTAAAAACATGAGCTTTTTCAGCATAAAAAATACAATTTGTTACATGTCCATTGGTTTATTAAGTTGATAACTTATTTCAAGATGTTGATCAAAATTAAAAATGAAGAAAGATGTCTTAACTCTATGGAGTCTTGGACTATTTTGTCCATTTTTTAATCCTTTTCATGTCTTTTCGTTTCTTTTTGTGTCTTTTTTTTGTCATTTTGTCTCTTTTTTGGAATTTTGTCTCTTTTTTTGTAATTTTGTGTCTTTTTTTCTAGTCATTTTGTGTCTTTTTGTGTCTTTTTTTAGTCATTTTGTGTCTTTTTGTGTCTTTTTGGTCATTTTTGTGTCTTTTTTTGACGTCATGAAGTCATGTTCTGTTGACTCCAGAGGGTTAACTCTAACTAAATATATTGATTTTGGATAAGCATTTCTGCCTTCACTTAACAAGGAAAAGTATTAAGATAATGAAACTTAGTATTGTATTACAATATGTCTGACTTAAGTGAAATAAGTTACTTATACTCAATAACATTGAGGTAACAATTTGAATGGACTTTGTTGAGTAGAAAGAAAGTAAAATAAAGGAGTTATAGTAACTTAAATAGAGTGATTTGACCAGTTATTAACACTAAAACATTAAAAATAAGTATAATGAAGCTTGTAGAGGACAAAACAAATCATGTTGGTTTTACTAGACTAAATGAGTTAGTTCAGCTAAGGAAATACTCAATAATGTCTTAGTTGGAATGACTTAAAAAGATAAATGCAAATTGTTACAACATTTTTTTTAAGTTGAGCCAGTGTCATTTTTTTAGAGTGTGGTTGTGTTTCTAGTTTAGGGACTCTTGTGTATCTTTGAAGACATGACTTTGCTGTCCAGAATGTGTGTGAAGCAGAAAGGGAACCATGGTTAAGGAATAGTTGAATGCCATGTGTTGCAAAGGTCCTGACGGAGCGATGTTTCACCACTCTGAGTTAGCGGGTAATGAAGAGCGCGCTCTGCTGCAGACCATCTGTGAGTCGGTGGGGAGGCAGACGAGCGGGCAGGTGGGCCCCGATGCTCAGGGACCCAGGTGCCCTGGAGCCAAGATCCCAGAGTGAGCCTGCAGATTACACACACTAATTAGTCAGCGGGCCAGAGTGCAAGCACAACTCCTGTGCCAAGCTCTGGTGCATGTACACACAGAAACACACACACACACACACACACACAGAGTGAGCCAGACAATTAGATAAGAGTCAGTCTATGCAAACCTTACAGCAGTAGTTCTCAACCTTTTTGAGTCGAGACACCCAATCTAACATCATGTTGTCTCATTGAACAGAATCTCACAGTTCAGATCAGACAAATTTAGTTGATACGATGAATTTTGGACAAATAATGAAGCAGACAACAACTAAAACATCTCTCTGTCTGTGCATTTATATTTATATTCTTTTATATTTTATTGTTACTTTTAATCTAAGTCCTTTGCTATCAGTTTAAAGGTCCATTCCTGAGTGTGTAACAGTCAGCTTCAAGCCAGAGACTCCTTGGAAAGTAACAACTTGCTACTTTGGGATTTGTCAGAAAAGACACAAAATGACCCCAAAAAGAATCAAATTGACCACAAAATGACACAAAATGATAAAGAAAAAAGACACAAAATGACCAAAAAAGTACATAAAATTAGGCAAAAAAGGACTCATTTTGACCACAAATGACACAAAATGGCCCAAAAAAGACACAAAAAAGACACAAAATGACCAGAAAAGACAGAATGACCAAAAAAAAGACAAAAAAGACACAAAATTACCAAAAAAAAGACACAAAATGACTAGAAGAGACACAAAAAAAACAGAAAAAGACACAAAATTACCAAAAGAGACACAAAATTACCAGAAAAGACACAAAAAAACAGAAAAAGACACAAAATGACAAAAAAAAAAGACACAAAAAGACAAAAAAAGACACAAAATGACCAAAAAGACTAAAACACATGAACACTTTAACACAGTGGAGACAGAGCTGACTTCCAAAATGATTTGGCGACCCCCAGAAATCATCTCGTGACCCCAACTGGGGTCGGGACCCCAACATTGAGAATAGCTGCCTTACATCACGTGGATGATACTGAATCACCACGGCGACCAGACAGAAAACTCCACATAATCATGCTGCCAGATGAATCTCTAATGCCTCCCAGCCTGTATTATGATGAGGTCACAAGCTTAATTGCTCATTTTGTTTATCCTTCTTACTCATGCATATTTATTACATGATTTATCATTTTATTAGCCTATCAAAGGCTTAAATAATGTGATTCACAGATTTTATACATTTATTTTAATTAGGTTTTGATTACAAGAACAGCCTCAAGCAGTTTTCAGGTAAATAGGTTTGATGGGTTTATTTTTTTTTTTTTTTTTGGACTACAGTGAGAAAATACAGTCAGACAGATAGTGATACAGATGATACTGGATCAGGTTCAGTTATTTTGTTTTTGCTGCACTGCACATAAACTGATATACTATGTGAACATTTTATTTCTGTGATATATTATAGAGAAAAAAGAGATGTGTCAAAAAACAACACACATGGTTGTGTTGATATCATTTTGACACATGTTGTGTAGATTTTAGCACACAATGTGTTATTTTTCTTTCTTTTTCTCCTCATGCCTCTGGATAGATTGACACAAAACATGTGTCATCGAATTGGGCGAGAATAGTTTGTGTTTAATAACAAAAAAAACTTGATAAAAATGTATATGATAGTACATGAAATAGCCTTAAAAAGAATAAAAACATAATATTTATATATTAAATGAATATATAGGCCTGTGAATATATCAAGTTTAAAAGTTTTTGTTTTTAAAGTAAATACGGTGCAACTTTTTCAGGGTCAGAGCAAGGAGATAGTGGAGGCTCACTGCCTTTTTTATGTATATATATATGCAAAATACCAACTGGAACATTTAAAAGTGATATTGATTGAATATTTATGTCGGCCTTAAAAAATGACACAAATAATGCTTAATTCCACCTTAAAAGTTGGTATTTTGAATATATATATATATATATATATATATATATATATATATATATATATATATATATATATATATATATATATATATATATACACACACATAAAAAAGACACTGAGCCTCCACTATATCCTTGCTCTGACCCCTATAGTCTTCTAGACTATAGATCTAGAAACTTAATTTCCTCATCTTTGATTGCCTTCTTACAAAAAAACTTGGGGAAAATATATGCAAATGAGAAGGTCAAAAACCCAAAATTTCGCTTGGGAACCATTTTTTTTTGGATTCAGCACCCTTGAAATAAGTAAAGTAGGCCGGTTCCTGACTTGTACCCATAAATGCTCCTCACTTTCACTTTTTGGACAATTCTGTCTAGACTATTTGTGTATCAATAATTCTGCAGGTTTTTGATCCGACGCTTCCTCCGTGAGGTTTCTGCTGAGTGAAGTCATGGCGCTGGTTCAAACCAAACAGTGCAGCCTGTCGGTTGGAAGTAAACATCCGTCTCACACGTTGTGACTTCCTCGCTGCAGAACTTCACAGGTTTTCTTTCTTTGCCTCTGACTTACAGTCCTAGAGGGCTTTACCACCCAGACCACACCAGGAGAAGGTGAAAACACACACAGGGAACAGAGTTGATGGGAGAGGCTGAACTTTCTGGTTTCAGCACCATGGAGAGAGACACAATGACAGAGAGGCTTTTATGGAGTCTATTTGGGCTATTTTGTCCATTTTTTTTTTTTACACAAAATGTTTAAATGCCATGTTGGTATATTTTTTTCCAGTACCACCTCACCTATATGACCTAATAATAATTTATTTTTTATTGTCATTTTGTCATTTTTAGTCACTTTGTGTCTTTTTTTGGTCATTTTGTGTCTTTTTTTGGTCATTTTGTGTCTTTTTTTGTCATTTCATGTCTTTTTTTAGTCATTTTGTGTCTTTTTTGGTCATTTTGTGTCTTTTATTGTGTCTTTTTTCGTTATTTTGTGTCTTTTTGTGGTAATTTTGTGCTAATGTTGTGCCTTTTTTTTTGGTCATTTTGTTTTTAGTCCTTTAGTCCAACATGAATAGTGATTTTGAATCTTTTTTTTTTTAACTTTCAAAACACTATCATGCTCCATAAAGAATTTTTAAATGTTGCAAATGTGAACAAAGGTGTCAAATCTACCATATAAGAGGGTTCCATCCAGTTCTATCATTTTATACTAAATCTATTTGAGCTTGTCTCCAGTTTTACTTGGTATATCATCATCAAACTGAAACTGGCCTCATGGAGTTTACAGCCAGAACTTTAGAGGTAAATTTACAGTAGGGCTCCACGCTGCTTTGTTTTCTAGTCTGGTGGAGGCAACAAGTCTGGATTATTTGGAGCTTTTGGACACTCCAGAGGGTTAACAAAGTATCTTTTGATATAAAGGTTAAAAAGCATTTTTTTTTTATCTGGGTGCTATGAGCTCTTAAAGGTGCAGTATGTGTATACATATGTTGGGTCTACATCAACTTTGGGTTGATGTAGACCCAACATCACGACACACCAAAACCACAAAAAGTGTCAGTATTTGATTACATAGAAATATAAACTATATTTTTCCTGAAATGGACAAAACTCAAGATTCCACATACTGCACCTTTAAGAGCTCATAGCCCTCAGATAAAAGATATGTGCTTTTCAACCTTTATATGAATGGATAATTTGTTAAACAACTGCCTCAAAAACAAGGACACATCTATATTTAATACATTTTATCAAATATATTAAGTAAAATGAAATGACTACAGGATCATTTAGCTGTTATTTCACCCTGTCCGTGTCCAGTGGATTCCTCCCCGGCTGACAATCAGTGACCTGACATGCATATGAAAAAAGCAGAAAAGCACCAGAAAAATAAACCGTCAAAACATGTTAGCACAGTGGAGCGAGACCAGAGTCCTCTTCACTCTGCTCAGGCTGCTGCTTCCTGTTGACCTGTCTGCTGCATTTGACACAGTCCACTATGACTCCTCCTGCAGAATCACACACCAGGACAGAAAGATTCAGAAACACAGTTCGCCTCCGATGTTGGAAAACGTCCCCAGCAGGTTGATTCAGCTTACTGTCTCTCAGTAAACGTGTGCAGCACTTAGTGCTCCGATTCTCTGTTCAACCTTTAACCACAAGGCTCGGTTCATCCTGGTGTGTTTAAAAAAGTATGCTTTGATATAAAGCAGGGCTCTCAAACTCAAATTACCTGGAGGCAGTATCAAAATGACCAAAAAAAGACAAAGTTACAAAAAAAAAGACACAAAATGACAGAAAAAAAAACAAAGTTACTTCAAAAAGACAAAAATTACAAAACTACAAAATTACAAGAAGACATAAAATGATCAAAAAAGACACAGAATTACCAAAAAAAAGACACAAAATGACCAAAAAAAGACAGAATTACCAAAAAATACACAGAATTAACAAAAAAGAAACAAAATTATTTTAAAAAGACACACAACTACCAAAAAAAGACACAAAATTACCAAAAAAAGACACTAAATTACAAAAAATACACAGAATTAACAAAAAAGAAACAAAATTATTTTAAAAAGACACACAACTACCAAAAAAAGACACAAAATTACCAAAAAAAGACACAAAATTACAAAAAAAGAAACAAAATGACCAAAAAAGACAGAATTACCAAAAAAGACACAAAATAATTTATTTTAAAAAGACACAAAATGACCAAAAATACACTAAATTACAAAAAATACACAGAATTAACAAAAAAGAAACAAAATTATTTTAAAAAGACACACAACTACCAAAAAAAGACACAAAATTAAGCAAAAAAGACACAGAATTACCAAAAAAAGTAATTAAAGGGACCTTCCACACACAACACGGTAAAGTGCCATTCATATAAAACTCACATTAAACTTTCATATCGAGGTGGGGGCCACAAAATATCGTCACAAAAGCCACAATTGGCCCAAGTTTGAGACCCATGGGTTAAGGCATGGATTGGAAAAATAACTCAAACTTAAAATCATTTTCTGACATCTTGGTCCCCCCCTAGTTTAAAAGAAGAATTTTACAGTTGCATGTTGAAAACGAGCAGCTCATGTTGCTCTGAGGGGAGAAGAAGCTCCTCTATACATCTCTACATACACTCAGACCAGAGGGAGTGATTGTGAGAGAGGAGTAACTTGGTTAATGTGTCCTTTAATGGCTGGCATTTGATAAGCTCTATGTTTACTCTGACACAGGGGACACATTGAGTCCTGCAGTCCTCCCCATACGCTCCCTATGACAGATGGTTATTGTTTTAAACAGTCAACGGTGCTGCAAAGTGAACCACAGCAATTTATTTTGCAATGCATAAATGCTTTAGCAGAAATTATTGCTTACTCACACTGGAAACCATAAATTTGTCAGGAATGGAAGCTCAGTATTCACCAAAATATTCAATCCGCATCATTGTGCGGACTGGAGGCCCTACATTTATTAAATTTAGCTGGCCTCAGTTACAGAAGAAACCCCTCAGTAATTGAAAATGGCTTCTTCTTCAGAATATTAATTCACACACAGCAACCAATACCACAGCAAGAGAACAGCAGCAGGCGAGGCTGAGTCGGGTTGTACTTTCATTTATATTCCTTTACAGTTCAGCAGCTTCAGTTAAAGTGGCTTTTTAACGCCCCTAGAAGGAATGGCATGTCAATTGTGGCCAAAAAAAAATGACCAAAAAAGACGCAAAATGACAAGAAAAAGACACAAAAAAACAGTAAATTACTTTTAAAAAAGACACAAAATTATTAAAAAAGGAAACAAAATAATTTTAAAAAGACACAAAATTACCCAAAAAAGACAAAATTACTAAAAAAAGACACAAAATGACAAAAAAGACACAAAATTACCATAAAAAGTCGAACAATTACCAAAAAAGACACAAAATTACTGAATAAACACTAAATTACTTTGAAAAAAGACTTAATTATTAAAAAAAGACACAAAATTAACAAAAAAAGACATAAAATGACAAAAAAGACACAAAATGACTGAAAAAACAGTAAATTACTTTAAAAAAAGACACAAAATTATTAAAAAAGGACACAAAATATGGAAAAGATGGATATTTGTTGTGTGACTCATGAAATATAGAGGTCAGGTCCAGTCACTTTATATGTGTAGCACATTTAAAAACAGCAGGATTACACCCAAAATGCTTCCTGTAAACATGATGAAAGATATAAAAAAGGATATTAAAGGTGCAGAAAAAAAGACAAAGAAGACCAAATAATGACACAACAGGATAAAAACAAAACGGTAAAGCAAAGGCCTCTGGAGGCAGTATCAAAATGACCAAAGAAAGACACAAAATTACTAAAAAAAGACACAAAATGACAAAAAAAGACACAAAATGACCAAAAAAGACACACAATTACCAAAAAAGACACAAAATGACTGAATAAACACTAAATTACTTTGTAAAAAGACACAAAATGACCAAAAAAAGACACAAAATGACTGAAAAAATAGTAAATTACTTTAAAAAAGGACACAAAATTATTTTAAAAAGACACAAAATTATTAAAAAAAGGACACAAAAGTATTTTAAAAAGACACAATTTTTATTAAAAAAAGACACAACATTACCAAAAAAATAATATTAATTCACACACAGCAACCCCCCCAAACAGCAGCTGGAGAGGACAGCAGCAGGCCGAGGCTGAGTCGAGGTTGTACTTTCATTTATATTCCTTTACAGTTCAGCAGCTTCAGTTAAAGTGGCTTTTTAACGCCCCTAGAAGGAATGGCATGTCAATTGTGGGAGGAATTTGCAGGTGACAGCCCTTGACCAGCAGTTCAGCCACGGCTAGGACTAAAACCTGCAAGTGATTGTGGAGCAGCAGTTTCTGCAGCTCTGCTGTTTTATCATTAGGACTCTGGAAATAACAGCTTGAAGAGAGCGAGGAATAATGGAGGAGAAGAGTATAACCGGTGTGCAAAGTGTTCTAATATTTGTATGTAGAGCAGGGCTCTCAAACTCTAATTACCTGGGGGACGCTGGAGGCAGTATTAAAATGACCAAAAAAAGACACAAAATTACGAAAAAAGACACAAAATGACAGAAAGAAAACCTAAATGACTTAAAAAGACACAACATTATTTAAAAAAAGACACTAAATGACCAAAAAAAGACACAAAATGACAGAAAAGACACAAAATGACTGAAAAAACACTAAATTACATTAAAAAAATACACACAATGACAAAATTTTTTACAAAAAGACACAAAATGACTGAAAAAACACTAAATTACATTAAAAAAATATACAAAATGACCAAAAACGACACAAAATGACTAAAAAAAATCACTTAATTACTTTTAAAAATGGCACAAAATGACAAAAAAAAACCAGAATTACCAAAAAGACACAAAATTACTAAAAAAGACACAAAATTATTAAAAAAGACATACAATTACTAAAAAAAGACACAAAATTACCAAAAAAAAGACACAAACTTACTTAAAAAAAGACACAAAATTACCAAAAAAAGTAATTAAAGGGACCTTCCACACACAACACGGTAAAGTGTCATTCATATAAAACTCACATTAAACTTTCATATCAAGGTGGGGGCCACAAAATATCGTCACGAGGGCCACAATTGGCCCGCGGGCCGCGTGTTTGAGACCTATGCTTTGCATCAAGCTGTGAAAATGAAATACTTCTAAGTG